>NC_143454.1:9430378-9733409 GCF_987193195.1 Phasianus colchicus | reverse complement strand
GAGAGAACTGAGCCATTAACATGAATTGTTACGACACTGCGGGCTCCAGCACACACAACAACACTGTCACACAGAGCAGCAGGAGATGCTACCACACCAACACGGGCTCACAAGGAGCTGGGTGGCTGCAGATTTATCTGCGAGGCTTTCAAGTACCCTTGGCCTTTCATAGCATCATAAAACACAGGGAGAGCGCTGGTGGGAAGCAGAGTTGTGAGCTTACGGCTGTCTGCAACGGCGAGGACAGCGTTGCCACCTTCTGTCCTTGAGCCTTGGAACAACCAAGTCCAAGGTGACAGGTGGAGCACCAACCTGATCGATTATCCGTTTGAAATGCCAAGCAGAGATGGAGGATTTGATTTATAGTTTTACGAGCCTTCATGCAAGGCATTCATTTGTCCTTTAAGCGCGGGGATGGATGAGCACAGAGTGCTCCTGATTGCTGAGGAGATGGGATGGGAACACAGCTCCCAGTGCCCAGGTGCTGAGGACAGACAGCATCTGAGCATGATTTGGGGTTTCTGGTGACCAGCATGTTCCACTGCTTTTAAAAGCTTTTGGATTTAAAGACAGGAGTAAAATAAACCTGCAGCCCCAGCAGCTTTCACTGCTCTGCGTTCCTGGTAACTGCACTTCACACTGATGGCACTGGAGACACATAATGCTCAGCAAATAACTACGCCTACCAGACCCCAGGTGTAATATTATGGGAGAGAAGAGATACTGGAAACAGATACGATACAGCAAGATTGTGCAGGATTCTTTGCAATCAAAGCAGCAAGATGGGCCTCCTCTATTACTACTCTGTTTTATTTTACCTTCAAGATGGCACTAGGGAATATAAGGATTTATGATGCCTGTGCTTGAGGTGAACATGAGTGCTCCAGAAGGGCCCTGACAAAAACCTGCCTTGCTGAGCTGTTGTAGGAGCACTTTGAGACCTCACTGGGTGCAGGTTCTTACCCGGTCTCCCTTGATGCCCATATCCCCTTTGAAGCCAGGGAAGCCATCTTCACCCTAAATAGCAGAGAGGGGAAAAACAGACAAGGAAAAAAATAAAACCAAAAGAATCAAGGCTCACCCAGCCTTATTGTACGGCCCCTACCCAGGAAGAACAACATCAGCTTCTGTAAGAGCTCGGTGCACACAACCAACCATGAGAACACACAGATGAAAATCCAGGCAGGCTGCAGCCACCGAGGTCCCGCAGGGCTGACAAAGAAGGATTCCTTCACATCCCCGCTGCCTGCCAGTCAGGATATCACAAATCCGGCTCGATGTGACTAACAACACCTTGCCAGTACTGGGAATCAATTATTTCTGCAGTACAACTGGCTTTATTTTCATGGAGGATGTTTTACACCACGCTTCGAGGGAACCTCTAGGACAGGGGCAGTATTTCTTTCAGCCAAGAAGGTTTAATTGTAGAACTCAAATCAATAATGTATTTCATCCTACAGCAAATCTCTTATAGGTAATGAGGATACCATTCCCAGAAAGACCTTTAAAGTTTGGAAGGTCCCTGCCAAGATTCCCTGCCTAGCTGAATTGCTTAGATTTGCTGCTGATTTTTTGTTACAGGAATGAAGGAATACAGAACTATGTAGGGTTGGAGCTGGGCAAGACTTTTCTCCATCTCTGGGTTGGTGAGAACCCAGCTGCATCTTTGACATACAGACTGGGTCCGCTTCCTTTCTGACTTGGGTTTCACGAGCTCCTCTAATGACCAGTCTGGATAGCACATCCCATATGTTGTACTCCCCAGGTCCAGCTGTAACACACCACAAACTCTTCATCTCCATGGAATCGTGCCCAGAAAACTCAACTTGCAAATTTTGTCAGAGGGAAATCATCCCAAAGCTGAAGTTGAGCTATTGGTACCAGCTCACTGCAGCAAAAGGCTCCCGACCTGAGCAGGTCATGGGGCTGCATTGCTCCCAAACGTTCATCAAATGGTATTCCCTCATGCATGAGAATTTCACAGGCAGCATCCTGCAGGATGGCTCTGCAAAACTGCTCCAAGGTGCAGAAAATCAATTCAAACACAAAACACTAACTCACCTTTTCACCTTTGGTGCCCTTCAACCCACGAACACCATCCGCTCCCTTGGGGAAGATAAACCAAGGTGTTATATGGTACATGTCAAGACAAAGGATAATTAAAAGCACATCAAAATGCGCGCAGCAGAACACAAGCAAGGGAAGATCTGAACATTACTTATAGCTGCAAACCCAACGTGATGCATTTTTTCTCAGAACTGGAGATTCTTTCAGTTAATAGGATGCTGCTTGTAGGAAGCAAAGCCTCGTCTGTACGCACCATGGATTTGGTGCATGACACATTTTCTGTAGATCACTGTAATGTGGAACAGTTCCACTTTAGTGGTAAACACAATAGCAAACCATTCCCTAATGGACCACTACAGCTCAATCTGTAACTTTGCAAGAACTGAGATGAAAGCTTGCTTTGGCTACGTGCATTCAGCTCAAGTTTTGAAGGCAGAACGGCAAATGGGATTCTGCTATTGAACAAAGACAGAAGGGGCTTTAAGAGGGTTTAACTCTACCCATAGCCTCTAACGTGTGTTCGTATCCATGAGCACAGACCCTTGTGGATTCATTGGACCTCTGGGAAGCGAGATGCAACTGCACCTGAACCAATTCATCATGATGGGGTGGAACAGCCAGGGCTGAATGGGGAAAAATCCCCACTGTCTCCTTATGAGCAAATGGAGCCAAGCAGGAGTGATGGGCAAGCTGAGATTCAGCCCACTGAAGGAGAACACTGCTGTGACACACAAGCACCATCTCACAAGGTTTTGGATGGGGAGCATGAAAAGCTTGCTTTGTTTTAGGAGCAGGCATTTTGTTTTATTAACAAGCCTTGTTAAAGTCTTCACATTCTGGCTGAGATTTACTTTGGCTGTAAACTGGAAATGATTGGAAGGGGACTGAGCCACGTTCAAGAAGAATTAATAGAGCAATCTCCTCAAAGCACTGAATGATGCTAGAAGGTGCTGTTGGAAAGCAGGAGGCTTAGAAGCCTGTGAGAAAACACAAGACCAAGGCTTGGTCAAGCAACAAACATGGTGTCACTGAGGTGGCCCAGGCAGTAGGGCACTAAAAGCACATTGCTAGAACCAGAACACACAGAGCACCCTGCCCCAGGATGCTCGGTACAACCAGGAGCATCTCATCCATCTCCTGCATAAGACAAAGAAGTCAAGTTTGGGCAAACAATGTGGGGATGCTGCTTTGGCACCTCCTTACCTTGACTCCACGTGGTCCTGGATAACCAATGGGGCCCTGAGGGCCTGGTGGACCCTGGGGTGAATAAAACACACAAAGGAACACACATCAAATCAATGTGAAGATGCAGCAATAAAGAGAGCGTGTGGAAATCAAATATCCCATCCATCTGGCTGCTTCAGACTGGGTGGAAGTGGCAGCAGCCACCTGAAAATAGCTCAGAACAGCACAAGAACATCACTGGGAGCAGGTGAGCCCAGCTCAGCCAGCAGCAAAGATGTGTATGATGGGAAAGAACAAAGAAAGGAGACACAGACAGCGACAAACCGTAGAAAGGGATTTGTACATAAGATAAGTGACTTGTGTGTTGGATTGGAAAGAAAAACAACTCCGAGGCAGGAGGAA
Source organism: Phasianus colchicus (assembly GCF_987193195.1). Taxonomy (NCBI): domain Eukaryota; kingdom Metazoa; phylum Chordata; class Aves; order Galliformes; family Phasianidae; genus Phasianus; species Phasianus colchicus. Next base: position 9,729,755 of record NC_143454.1, on the reverse strand, counting down.
CATTCTTTTTCTGTTACCTCTCCACTCCCAAACCAGCATCTCCATTCAGATGAGGCACAGCTCGGGGCGGTATCACAGGGAGCAGCCACTGCTCCAGGCACACGCCTGAGGTGCTGCCCTTCAGCCTCACCACACAGCAGAGGAAATGCCTGCAGTGCTGGGAGCTGCAAAGCACCCGTGACACCGTGATGCTGCATGCATGCAGCCTGCAGGTGATCCATCACCACCCTGCTGCCTCGCTGTCCACCACTCACGCTCTTTACTGAACCACTTGGCTTTTACTTTGCTGAAATATTAGCCAGCTAAATAAATACCCTTCCACTTCCTCCAGCCTGACAGAGACAGGCATCCAATGCTGCTGGAAAAATAACTCACACAGAAAGCTGCACTCTGGCCCTGCAATCCTCTTGCTGACTCCCTGGTGTTTGCTTCATGTCTTCCATCACAGTCACGCTTGGGTTTTTACATTCTGCCATGTGGATGCACGGATAAATGGGCTCTGTGCTGCATGGGGACTGCAGGGCGCTGGGCTGTGGCTCTGTACAGCCCTGCTGACACGTGCAGCATTTCTCAATTGAATGGACGCAGAGGGAAGGCAGATGGTAAATCTCCCAGCAGACAGGCAGCTGTATAATTCAAGGACTTTGGCCTCTGGCAATATTCTCAAACATATTGTTAAATAGGGACTTCGAGTCGGAGGGGAGAAGAAGAAAATGGAAAAGCAGAAATACAGAAAGAGTAATGTTCTGCATTCCCCTGCGCCACGAAGGATATTTCTTTCTGTCTGATAAGGAGAAGGCTTCCCTCTGCAGTTTCAGGTCTCCCATTTGCTGACCCTACTCTGCTGTCTCAGCCCCTCACCTCAGGGCTGTCCCACCAGCACCCACATCCTGGCCCCAGCTTGCAACCTTGGTGACTGCAGTGATGCTGTGTCAGCCAGGAATGGGAAACTGCTGATACGAGTCTGCTAGCAGAATCCTTGTGCTGGCAAGCATCTTCTTAACAACACTGTTTGTTTTATTTTGGGAAGAACCACGAGCCTTAACAGCAAAACCTCTCATTCCTACAAGCAGCAGCTCACTGGCTGCATCTTGTCCTGGCAATGAATCTTCTGTTTTAAAGCTGATGTTAGATTCTTAATTCATATTTTGCAATACTTAACAGTAACAAAAAACTTGTTGACACCTACCTGACTTCCCTTCTCTCCAGGAGGACCTTCCTTGCCAGGATGACCCTATTAATAAAAGAGACAAGCAGAGGAAAAAAATGGGTTTAGAGCATGGCTAATGCTTTGGAATCCAACAGGCTCACTCAGGCAGCTCTGATTTATTTGCCATACAACTACTGCTCTCCAGGAAACTCTCACTGATAGGAGAAGCCTCCCAAAAAAATGAAGACTGTATTTAGTCTTTTGCATTGTTATTCTTGGTTATTAAACCTTCTCATTCTTCACCACCTTTCAGCAGAAAAGCACAAACTGTTTTGCAGTGTTGGTCACATATTAGGACACCTCAGTAAGCTCAGCAGGAAGCAGCACAGAAATGCTGCAGATGGGGGTAAAAAAGACAAAAATTAACTCCATGCCTTAGCAAACTTGTGAAGGTCACAAGATGCCCAGACTGGTCAGAGCCCCTCATTAATTTCTTAATTCCTGGAGTCAGTTACAGGATCTCATGACAAAGGCGCAGCTAACCTGCATCCCTGTCCGGTGGCAGCTGGATGCTGGCCAGCATTCCTCTTAGGATTTGATGCTGAATAACCAATGGCTCCCGCCACGTCCTCAATCACTGCTTTGAGAAGCAGCCCTTTGCTGGGATTTCAATCAGCAGAAAGCAAAAGTGCAAATTGCCTCAGGTACAGCAGGAGAGATTAGTGAGAAACCGAGGAAATCCGTGGGAGCAGTTTGTAGTGTTGATTTTCCTACTACAGGAACCAAAACGGAGCCAGGTCAGAAGATGCTCTCTGTCTGGCAATGTCTGTATGAAAGCAATAAACCCTCCACAAGGGCAGTGCTGCACAGCCAGGCATCTTCCTTTTTTCTTTTAAAGATGAGAGCACATCCAGCTCCTTTTGCCCAAGGAGGCTGTGGATGCCCCATCCCTGCAGACATTCAAGGACAGAGGCTGGATGTGGCTCTGAGCAGCCTGGTCTGCTGGTTGGCGACCCTGCACATAGCAGGGGGCTGGAACTGGATGATCACTGTGGTCCTTTTCAATCTGGACCATTCTATGATTCAATTCTATGATTAAAGCCTTTTGCAGTGGTTGCTTTAGATATGAACTCTTCCTGAAATACACAAGTGACTTTCTAGCAATACAGCAAGAAATCACAGAACAATTTTCCACAATCAGTCTTCATATCAGGAACGTCAGACAAGCAGGAATTCATAAAACAAGTGGGTTTAATAAAGAAACAAAATGACAGCTGCCAGTTATGCATGAACAAAACGGAGAGAAACTGCAATCCAAGTTCGTCCTCTGAGTTTAAACAGCACCAACAGCATCAGTGCAGCATGGGGGCACATAACTGCTCGTCTTGGGCTCCTGACATCTGCCTGCAGCCCAGGGGAATCAGAATGAAAGCACAACAGCACTTCAGAGGCTCCTAGCCATTCTACACTAAATCACCACCGTTTCCCAAATGCCCATCTCCATTACTGTCACTAAGATCAAAAATTGATGAGCAATTCGGCTGGTTCTCACAGCAAGGTGTTTCAGGCCCTCGGGGATTTTCAGATGGCTTTCAAGACCAATTGCTACAAAGAGAACATGGGCGAGTTTTCTCCTTGGAAAGTGCAACAAACCTACAACCTGCTGCAAACTATGTGGCTACCAGTGGCCACGTCTGTCCACGCTCAACTTGCTGATCTGACACAGCCTTCAATCTGCACAAAACAGACCTCCTCCAGTTGAAGCTCCCTGGAGGCTGCTGCAAGGATTTCACATTGAAAGCTACAGCCTTGGAGATGTTCTGGGCTTTGCTTTAGCTGCTCTATTGACTTAGCTAACAATTGTAAGGATGTTTGAAATGTCCTCATATGACTGATAATCCCAGGGTGGAAAATGTAAATTTATTTTCATTTCTTTTTTTTTGCCATGCTTTGCATTTGTGTTAGTGGAATGTAACTGTTTTCCATTTGTCATCCACAAAATCAGGTGTCTCAGAGGTGTGCAGAAATGAGGTCAGTTTTTAAGGCCAGACACCAACTCCTAGAGAAAGGAGCAAATGTTTGAAGTCGGATTAAGGAGGAAGCTGCAACAATCCAGCTGATGGGCCACTGCAGCCTGCTGTTATCAGTGCTCTGCAGCAATGCCCAGGGAGATGAGGACCCTCTGTGTCAGCAGTACCCACAGTGTGAGACCATCCTTACCTCAGTGAGCTGCAAACCCGCATGAAACAGAGAGGAGAAACAGGAGAAGGGGAAGGAGAAGCCCAAAGAAAGTGCTCTGTGCTGCACTGTGAGGCTGAGCAGAGCTCAGAGCAGGGCCAGGGCTTCTTCAGCTTAGACCCCATAGTCAAGGGGAAACCATAGGTCCATGGTGCACCCAGGGTAGATGGGTGCAGGATCAGCCCTGCAGCCCCTGTGCCAAGCAGAGCCTTGGGGCCAGCAGACTTACCGGAGGACCATCTGCACCAGGCATGCCAGGAAGACCAGGTTTGCCCAGCGGCCCCTAAAAACAAACAGAAAAAAAAAAAAATCATCAGCTGCAACAGTCAGAGCCCCCAGAGCATCATTCTCGCTTGCCTTAATTGTGAAAGGCTGCACACATAGGGGTCAGCTGGAAGAGCTGCCTTGATTTGCAAGGAATCTGCTCATGTCTCAGGGCAGAGTCACTGCAGCATGCTGGGTTGGATCCCACAGCTCAGCAGACCCAAGGAGAGCTCAGCAGGAGCCCAAGCACAAGGCTGGGAGCGGAGCCAGGCACAGGTAGGAGGGTATCAATGCACGGGGCTCTGTGCACCAAGAAACGCCCGCTCCTTGGTGACAAATGGCAAGAAGATTAACTGGCAAAGGAAGAAAATTAGAAGAGCGGAGCTGCCCCCATTGACCGTGTCTTGCTGCTTTAACATTGCTAAGTGATTACCTTTTTAATTAACCACCTGATTTCTCACCCTATTGAGGAGCGTTGCTACTGCTGCAAGTGCGTGACTCAGCATTTAAAGCCAAGAGCCCTGTAACCACTGGAATTGCTAATGCTCTGCTCCTCTCCTGCTGATGGATAACTGCAGCCTGCCAAGGTGAGCAGGGATTCACCCCATCCACACACCACAGATCCCCTGCCAACGTGGTGCACCTGAGGAACGACAGCTCTGCCAACTCCACAAGCTGATCCCACACCCTTGTTTAAACCCTGATGGTCTCAGTGCTGCCAAGGGATGCAAGAACAGCAGCTTCCCCACATCAACAGCCATAGAAAACCACAGATTGTTGGCATGGGTCAGGAGAGGGGACAAGGAGCGTGACCCAAACCCACAGCTCTTCCCATTACCATCCTGCTCAGACTTACAGGCACTTAGCCCGATGAAAGAGACAATTTTCAGCCCTCTCCTAATGTTTTGCCATAGGCTGCCTGCAAAATGTTTCTGTTAAAATAGGAAATGAATGCAAATATTATGAATTAGAGGTAAACTGTGTTTTTCTTGTCTCTCTTCTGTCTGGAATGAGCCACATTAGACTTTCATGGACACGGCTGCAAACAGATGTTGCATATGGGGCAGAGAAGCAGCTGAAGCAGCAAATGCATATTAATGGTAACAGTTGTCTTAAGTCAGAGCAGCAGCATTTCATTGTACCTTCTCTCCTGGGGGACCGATGGGGCCTTGCGGACCTGGAAGACCCTGAGAATAGAAAAAAACCTCGGGTCAGTAAGGAACAAGCTATTCATTCCAAATGCATTTTGGCAGTGCCTCAGCTGAGCATCATTCCAGTGCCTGTGATGGCTGGGGACTTCCCCAGCTCCATTCATACTCAAAATGTCTTGTGAGAAACGATGAAGTTCTGCTTTAGAACAGCCCCTGGAGAGCTGCCCTGCTTCGTGGTTTGTCCCCACGGTGGGAATGAGGATGCTCTGAGGAGTGAGGAGTGCCCAGAGGGCTGATGGTGGGACTTGGACATCTGCATCACTGCTATGGCTCCCAGTGACCCAACCATGGGATGCTAAAAGTCAGGAATGAGCCACACAGTGTGGCTCAGCCAAAGAAGCTGCTTGGACCTGGGCTTGGCTTTGCATCACAGCTGAGAACCAGGGGTATCTGAATCTGGGAGTATTTCCAGGAAGATTCTGGACCAGCGATGTACATCACACCAATTCCCACCAGATCTTATTGCTGGTCCCTCTGTTGACTGGTGAGCAAAACATGCCCCAAATCAGCATCCCTCTGTCCTACCAATAGAAAAAGTTTCCCTCTTACCTGAGCACCTGGGTTGCCCTGCTGGCCTGGAGGTCCCGGCTCACCCTGGGGACCCTGTGAGGAGGCAACAGCAGAGCTGAAAGCAGGAAAACAAGCAACAGAGCCACCACCAGCTCCTGCCTGGCACCAGCCCTCTCACAGCATCCTGAGCCTCTATTCTGCAGGAGTCCATTTCATCCCAGCAGCGTGAAGTAGGAGACACAAAGATCCCTCCCCACCTCCCCCCCCATCACTTAAGCTACAGCACTTTGATATTCATTAGAACAGCACACATCTCGATGAGAACGTTTGATCTTTCATGGGGAAATAATGTGTAATTCCATCAGAAATTATAATAAATTAACAACCATTTGCTGTAGGAAGATACTCTCTGTGGTTTTCACAGGCTCTGATAGGAGTCTAGACCAGACTAAAAACCAATTAGCAAATCTAATTTAATAGAGTACATTTCACATTTTGCATACGCTCTCTATCTGCAACGCCTGAACTGTCTGTAAAATGGGCAGCAAAAACTTACCACGTTCCCCTTGGGACCTGTTTGTCCATCCATACCAGCCATACCCTGGGAAAGGATTTAAGAAACAGCATGAAGAAAATATCTGCCTGTTTTGTACCTCAAAAACAGGGAAAAATGCAATAAAACAAAAACAAAAAATCAGGAAGCCCTTCGGACCACATGGAAACAGAACCATTTCCTAAAGGTGTTAGGTCAAATAGCTGATTCTATGATATAACACTTACACTGATGCCGTGTAAATTTACACTTTAAAAGTCTTTTTGGTCTTTTCCCTCTGGTTTAACCTTCCTCAAAAGCAGAATCAGCACGTGATTGATGAGCCCTAGCTGGATTGCTTTCAGCAGCACACAGCCTGGCCACAAAAAGGGTCACAAGCTTCCTAAGCATCTCCAGCAAGGTGTATGTGGCCAAGTGCAGACCTCGGGATGGGGTTTCTGCTTTCACCACTTTGCTCTGGGGCAGGTTGGCTTATCCATTCCTACCAGTGTGCTCGTGTGAGACCTGACACTCATTGAATTTCAGCAGGACTACAGTTCAAAGTGAAGATGTCTTCACATCCTGGGAGGGGTTAAGGACCTCCCAACACTCACTATTAAAGCACTGACTCCTTCAGCTCTCACAGCAGCACGGGGTTCAGGTCTTAAGTCTGGGGACTTCAGTGAGCTGCAGTGATTTGCAGAACGAGCCCTTACATCAGCATTTCCCCGGCCAGCAGGGCACAGCAGATAAGGTGACTGCCTCCTGCATAACAAAACTGCACGTTCCTGCCTTGGCTTTTGCCCAGAATGTGAACAAACCATTCTAAAGGCTCAACAGCCCTCAGGCAAAAGTTAATAGCACGAGGCACCGTGTTAATAGCTCTCATTCTTCCCTTTCAGCCTGAGCTAGGTTTTAATTTCTACTCAAGTGGGCCAAGCCTTGAGCTGCCGTAGGTAGATGAGACAGCACAGAAAACAGGGCAGAATACGGCCTCAGAGGTGTAACTTTTTAGGAATGCTTCTTCTCATGGCACAGATGCATACAGCTACACAGGTGTGTTATCTGCTCGAATGATGGATGGGCACAGGGTGGTGTTAATGAGATGGCCAAGGAGGGCAGCAGCCCTGGGAACTTACCGGTGGCCCTGGTGGTCCTGGTGGCCCCTTGGGTCCCAGCAGTCCTCGGGGGCCCTAGGAAGAAAACAAGCAGGGTCAGCACTCCCCACACTCCCCCACGAGCATCACACTGCCCAGCACAGCTTCAGTGCTGGCCACTGCTTCTGCACTAACAGCATCTTCCTGTGCTTCAAAACCAGTAAGAGAAACCCTGTGTGCGTGCATCCTTGAAGTGCTTTTGGTAAACTACATAACATACACTCACAGCTTTCTTCTTTGGGTTGGAAAAAGGCCTATTTCAGCTACTTTTTTTCTTTTTTTTAATAAATAATTTAATCATGTTCCTGGATTACCCTGTAGCAAGCACAGTGATGCAAAATATGTTGCAGCCAAGTCATTCTAGCTCGAGAGCATTATGAAAAATGAACCGATTCCACTAATGGATGATTAGGGTTAATATTTCCAAATCGCTCCAGATTTAATTTTAATCATTGACAATCTGTACAACTCAGCAAAGCTGGAAAAGGGTTTTCAGCCTGCAGCACAAAAGTACATTTTCAAAAGGCGTTTGGTTCTTCAGCCACAACCGCTTATCGGTTTCCTTCCATTTTTAGCTTCCTCACCAAGCTGAACCCAGCATCACCTTCAGGGAAATTCAGGGACATCTGAGAACTGCACTGGTGTGCCAAGAGAACTGTCTCCAATTGAGAGGGTAAACTCAACAGTTCATGCTTCGCTTTGCTTTGACTTTGCAAAGCACACCTGGCAGCTCCTCTACCTGGGGGCTGTGGGGCCAACTGGACACACTGGTAGGCAGCCCCTTCCCAGGGGTCCCACCAGGCTGCTCTGATGCTGGTACAAACCAGCTATGGGGATGGAAGGCCCACCACTGGTTTCAGTTGCCATTATATTTGGTAAGACTCTTTTTTGGCTTAAAACAGATAGAAACGAGCAGATTTGGGATGTATTTTTATTACCAAATTTCTTGCAATGCAATTATAACCTCTCCTCTGGCCATCACAGATACTTTTTCTTGCATTGCTGCTATAAAGATCAACTTCTCCGCATGCCTTATCAACGTTTAACTTCCCCTTTTGTTACTCTGTTACCTTAGCTCATTAATGCTTTTAAGAAGTTAATAACCCATAAGTTATTGCTTGGACTTGTGCTGAGCAGATAGCTGGGTTGATTAATCATCCTCAGAAGTTAATCAGACATCTTGTCTGTAATTTAGTTCCAACAAGCCCATAAATGCCAAGCCTTCCTTTCCCATGTGAAGTGTGTCCAGCACTCCCATCAATTACTCTTGAGCCACCACGCTGGGCCTTACAACAACAAAATAAGACACCTTGAAAACAAAGCTGATGGCCAATGGCAGATGGTGAATGCTCTTTTTATAACGAAGGAAACGCATTTTGGATATTATGAGCAGCCAACAACGGTATTACAGACTAAAGTCTACAGCCAGCCAGAAACAGAGTTTATCACTGCCAACATCATCATAAATACTTGGTTCTTGAGGCAGAAAATGCTTTTCCGAGTCTGAAATTGAAAATTCAACTATTTCTTTTTGGTGGGATATTCTGACAACAAGTGGAGCTACAGGGCCAGCCATTGACAAACTGTGCAGCTCCATGCAAGATGAACAGAGCACCAATCTATTGGTCATGGCCAATGGAATGGGGTTAACCCTGCTAGGATCACACCCTGAGATGCATTCCCAGAGTTTGCATTCACAAAACCCCACATTTCACATATATTTAGCATACATCCTTTGCCCCCCCAGCCCACTTAATTGACTCCTAAACAATCCAAAAGGATACAGGTATGAAAAATAAGACCGACCTAAGCCAAGCTTTACCTTTAAAATTACCAGCTTTAAGTCTAGCCACTGAGCAAAGAAAATTTCACTCATTAGAAAACAAAGTTCAGAAAGGTCTGTGTTTCTGCAGTGGCCATCGGAGCGAGAAAAGCAGAGCAGTCAGTAGGGCAGACCCTCTGAGCGTACGCTTGGGTCTTCAAGCCAGGGAAGCTCAGTCCTAGCAAAACCTCTGGGGTCCTCAGCACCTTAAGAGCTGCCCCATAGGACCCCTAAATATCAACGATCACACCCAGCCCCTGCCCAGCATCCTCGAGAAGGAGATACTCACAGGTTCTCCAGGCAGCCCTCTGGGTCCAACTTCTCCATCATCCCCCTGCCCGGCAGCGAAGGCACAGAGAGACAGAGCACAGCAGTTATATTTCAGTCACATCACAGCTGTTTCATTCTTGTTAAATAATAATCACACTGAAAAGCAGCTTCCTCGGAGCAAGGAGAGGGTAGCCGTGCATAAGGGAGGCCTCATAAGCCGCGAGACTAATACTGCGTGTGCAGAATCTACCAAGGATTAGAAATGCTGTAAGGATACTTCATAATTCATGTCGGTGTTTATAAAGATGGATTTTGCTAACAGACAAGATACTGTAGGAACAATTCAGGGCATGTGAGTCAATAACCACAAGATTTAGTACTTAACGGAGCGGGAAGCCAGCATGGAAACGCTGTCCTGGGATCTGATGGAGCCAGATTAATCCACTGGCTCCTCAGATAAACCAGAGGGGTCGTTCCTCATCCCCCAGCACCCACTCTCTGCTGGTGCCCGCTGGGAAGAATTGGACAGAGCTTCCTCCAAGTTGCTTTTAAACCACCAAAAACTCCCCTAGGAACACCTTGTCACACCCAGCTCACTCGTTCTTAGGAAATCAATCGTAGCCAGCACTTATAAATTCTCCTCTGCTGCCAATAAAACGCATTCTATCATACCCAACTACATCCTCCAAGCTTCTCTGCCCCTTACACAGTTCTTTTTCAATTTAGACTTCCTCTCCCAAAAGACACGTTCGGTCTTTCCAACTTCAAAGCACCGCGCATCCACAACGAATTAATCCTCCCAACTTTGTGGTGAGGGAGGTGTTGTTATCTGTGTTTTACAGAGAAAACAAATAGCCAAAGGTGGAAAGAGAACAGTGTGGAGTGGGATTAGAGCCTGAGAAATCCATACTCGCTCCTCCAATTAAACCACACATATCTCTGAGCTATACATTTGCCATCTCTCCTCTTACACCAGCACTCCTAGGCCTGTAATCACTTAGTTTGAGCTTTGCTAAAGGCCTTCTGATTATTGACTACACAGTGTTAAGGCGGCGAACAATTTCATCTTTGCCTCCCACATCTGTCTGGAATTTCTTGCTACAATTTACTCTACCTTAGAAAACAAGCAGAACAGATAGACGATCAAAATGGTATTTTTTTTTCTTTTTTTTTTCTGACAAAACCAGAGCTTTCTGACCAGATCCTTAGAAAACATCCCTCACAACGTTTCCTCCCACCAGTGCTCTGCTCGCCCTGTGCACGAGGTGATGTGCTGCACACCATGGCAGTGAGGGACACGTACTCAGTGCTGGCTCCCTCCACGTGTCTGCCTGGCATCACATCTGCTTCTTCTTTGCAGGGCTTAGTTATGAATTCAAGGGACTGCTGCATTAAAAGATAAACTTACCCTCTCCCCGTCCTCTCCGGGTGCCCCTGGGGGGCCGTGGGGACCTGGTTCACCCTACAAAGAAAGGCAGAAAAAACCTCAGGGGACGTGGACACAGCTCTAGCAATGGAAGATATTGGGTAGCACTGAGAAACCTGACGCCTGGCTTGACTGCTGTGCCTGCACCATGTGCTGAGGACACTCGTACCCTCGCATTCCCTTCCCCCTGCTCTCTCTGAAGCCCCTCTGCACGTACTCAGTGCCAAACACGAGCTCCAGCAACTTCAGTAGGATGCAACTGGGGCTCTGCACACAGCCAGCCCTTCATCCAAGTTTGCCTGCTGCTCCATTTCTGGCTGATGAAGCATCTCTCTCAGGCACCGTCTTCCCTTTTCTGCGCAGCTTACAGTCACGATGCAATCTCTGCTGTTCAAACACTTGCACTCTTTATCAAGTACTGTCTGCTCCCTCTGGGGAGAGGAGGCATGAACAAGCCTGCCGAAATAACAAGCTTCTTGCTTTTTTCCCCGCTGTTTAATTATAAGCTAAAGAGAAGAATCCCATTGTATCGTTGGCACTTCCCACCCACAACAGCATTAAAAGCAGGCTTTGCCTCCTATTTTTTACCCTCTACTTTGTTAGAGTGATTTCTGCCCTCACTTTCAGGCAACCCCAGAAGGATGTCACAGCTTCCTGGAACGTGAATGCTGTGACACTCAGTACTCTCCTGCAGGACACTCCTGTCCTCATCACACTGTTCTGGGTTGTCCCCAGCACTGCTGCCCTCCCCCCAACAATATCCTCCTGCCAACGTTTCCTTACAGACTGCAGTCAGAAGACAAGTGGGAGATAACTCACCCTGTTCCCCTTCTCGCCAGGCAAACCAGCCAAGCCATCAAACCCTCGGTCACCCTAAAAGAAAAACAGGTCAGTGCACATTTCCCCCTGCTCTTGAATACCTTCCTGATTTGTTTCCTTTCTGTGTCAAGGAGGGATTGATTTTCTTCCACAGACATTTGGCTTTCACCTCCCATCAGACTGGTGATGATTTCACAGTTACAGATTGAATGAAAGAAAGAGGAACAAGCTCAAATAAAGTCATTTTGCCTCTCCCCTCTTCCTCCAGCACCTACGCATTTATTAGTTTTCCATGTGGATTTTGGAGCCTATCAATCATCGAAAGCATCTCACTCCCAGAAATGTTCTTCCAGTCCAAGGAGACAAATGTATAAACAAACAAACTCTGGGAACTGTCTTAATGCAGCCAGGCTCAGAAGGCAGATCTGGTTCGCCCTAAAGAACACAACAGGCTGGTGGACTCAGTGACTGCACACGGATGCTGAAGGGTATTGCAAAAGGGGTGATTCCATGGATGTGTCACCAGTCACTCCTTTATTTTTGCCAGGTTCTGGGGCATCGCTCTGTCTCTGCACACAGCACTGTTAGCTCATTTCCAGCCCTGCTCGTTATTCTGTTTTCCCTTCTTCCCGGGCATCCACTCCTTTGGGGGCAGTCGATGCTCATTAAAGCACTTTACTGGATAAATGATTCGCAGTCTCCTGTCTCTGTATCAAAACCCCCCATCTATTCCAGCTTTAAGTATCTACATAATAAAGTACTTAAACCTTTAATACACGATTCCCCGAGCAAACTTTCCCTGCATTCAATTTCAGTGGAACAGCTCCTCTCTTGCTGGATAATACCAGCAGATCTCGGCTGAATGAAAGGATTTTGTCTCAAATATAAATACAGCACATTAAAATTCCTCACCACGCCTTCTACAATTTCTCACCCAGTTATTAGGTATTTTTTCTTTGTAGTTATATTTCAGGATATTTCCAACTGCTCATTCATGTTTGTTTTTCGTAATTAGGATTCCAAAGTATTTGTTCTACAACTGCAGCCAAGGGAGCATGTTTCATTCTTAAGAGGATCCAGCAATTTAATAAAGTTGCATCCAAAAAAAGAAAGAAAGAAAAGACAACCTATTGCTCTTCTGCCTTCTAGGTGTATGCTTAATTTCCTTCAGTTCTCAAATGGTGAGCCCACATCTTCATAGGTGTCCTGACACTATTCCAACCACCTCCCCCATGCAAGGTGGGCTCCCCCTGCCAAGGGCCCTTCTGTTCCTGCTTGCTACCAAGAGATGCACATTCCCAAAGCACACAGACACACGATGCTACCTTTGGTCCTGTCTGCCCTGGCATTCCCCGGGCACCATCGCTGCCAGCTCGTCCCTGCAGGAGAGGAAAGCAAAGTGAAATGCAAAGTAGGAGGCAGGGCGGCAGGGACATCTGCTCTTTGGTTGGCAGCTCAGGGAGGTTCTGTTGAAGCCAGAGCTCTCTGCTCGGGCAGCAGCAGCCTTTGGTAAAGGGGAAATGCTGCTCTGCCCTTGAAGCTCAAGGCTGGTGCTAACGAAGGCCTGGGTTCACTGCATGGGTGCTGGGAGACAATTTGCAACTCCAATTGGAATAAATGACCTTCCGGTACATTTTAAGAAATGTCGGTGCTGATGCCCACAAATTGGAATGAGATGAAGCTTTACTAAAGGTTTTCGCATTTCTTCCTCCTGTAAGCTGACACAAAGAGCCAGAGAGCTGCCTAACCCAAAATTTTGCATTTGTGCCACAGGGACACCAACAGAACAAGTCAGCACTGCTTTGACTGATTCCCAAAACCCACAGGGACAGGGACCTCATGCCCCACAAATGTGGGACAGCACACAGCACTCCTACACTTCCCATCCCAGCACTGCAGAGCCAAAACCTGAGGACAAGAGCACTGGAAGCATGGCCAAGCAGCAATCCCAGCTCCCCTCCTCCCTACCCTGAGCTCCCATCCCCACGTCCGTCTGCCCAGATGGACCGAGAGGGCCTGAAGCAGCCCTGCTGGCCGTCGGCCCGCTCTTGTGCAATGCTCTCAGAGCTCAGGAATTGCTTGGCAGTGGGATGGAGTGCTCCCGGGACACTCACCCTGCGGCCTGGCTTCCCTGCCGGGCCAGGAGGGCCCTGGATGCCTCGTGGACCCTGCAATGTGGGGAGAAAAGAGAAAGAGATGCTGTCAGGCAAAAGCACGACAAATGGACCCTGCGTCGGTCAGAGCAGCAGCTCTGTAGTGTTTACACGGCTACCCCACACCTCATCTCTTTTCCAGCCATCTCTGTGGCAGGAGAACAGCTGGGACTGGCACAGCAAGAGGCTTGGTGTGAACCTGCTGTGCCCACGCTGCCCTCCAAGCGCACATCTCCACATCCCCTCACCCCCCAACCCTCTCACACGCACCTGAGGTCCCATTTCTCCAGCTTCACCCTTCAATCCTCCACTGCCCGGGGGTCCCTGTAGACACAGAAGAGGATCCGTTGCATTTTGCCCCAACAGAGGGAAGACCCAAAGGAGGATCCATGCAGGTAATAACCGAGAGCATCTGCTGTGCCAGCATTGCTTTGTCACTCACCATGGGGCCAGGCCGCCCGGTCAGACCCATCGGACCCGCTGGTCCTCTCAGTGCCAGCTGCAACAGAAAGAGAACCATTGCTTTAGTTGTGTCCCTGCTTTGCTACAACGGGACAAAGCCACTGTCGTGCCACGAGCTGCGCTGTGCATTCTCTCCATTCTCTGAGAGGCACGAATCCTTGCAGCAGTTTCTACCATTTCAATGAATTTACCCCAGAGAGTACATTGTAATGCCAATTAACTCCTTCCTGCATCCGTTAATGGGCCCAGCCCATGATTGCATGTAATATCTCACAAACAGAACAACCCTATTTCCAGCGGAGGGGGCTTTAATTCAGTAAGTCGTGCAACCAGACCTTAGGTCAGCAGTTTCTATGCGGATAATGGGGCTGTCCACACTTTGTAACATCACTGGGCAACGTGCTCTCTCATGACGATTCGTCACTTTATGAGAGTTGTAATTATCTGTGCGCTCTGGCAATTAAAATCTACCCATGATTGAACTTGAAAGTGTTTAAACATTGCAAAAAATGTGGGATTATGTGACACCATTTCAAAACTCCTCTTTGCAAAGGAGCTGCTCTGAAACACAGACAAGGCTCAGTGACTACAGAAAGCCAAATTTAAGGGAATAAATCAAGCTAACAATGCAAATAACAACACACTAAAAAAAAAAAAAAAAAGAGGAAGGAGATGAACTTCCCCTGCAGGACTCCTTTCTCAGCTCTACCACAGCCTATCATTTCCCCCTTTGAAATGCCTTATATTTCCCTATTCCTGGTATCACAGATTTCAGCTGGACTCGTCTGATGATGGGTTGATGTTAGCCAAGAAATGGATCCTTTTCTTTGTGGAAATATTCAGCTTCTCTTCCACAGCCTCCAGCTCACTCAGGATTTGGGCTGTTCTTTTTTTTTTTTTTTTTTTTTTTTTTTTTTTTTTTTTACAAAAACCTTTATCCAAAAATGGAAAACAAAATAAAACAGAGAAAAGAGACTTGTCTGTGTCTGTGTGTGTTGGGGGGTACTTTGTTTTTTCCAATCCATCACTGCTTCTGTAAGGCAGAAAACAAGCCAAGAGCAACACAAAAAAAAAAGGGGGGGGTCTGAGAAAGAAGATGCTTCCCATGAAAAATTTGTCTGGTCAAAAACTCCATTTCCCAGCATAATAAATACTGGTGAAAAAACTGCAGGCAGCCTGGAAATTAAGAGTGACGAGGTAGCACAAGAATCATAATACACCAATATTACTCTCCGAGGAAGGTTAATGGATAGGAAAATGCAGCGGCTGGTGGCGTCAGGGCCCTGTGCTCTGCCTGAACATGTGAAAAATTGAACTCCTCAGATAAAGGAGAGCTGGATGGAAAGCAAAATAGCCCCAGCTGAGCTCAAGTCCTCGTTATAAACCTGAAAGGGGCATGTGTCACCCTGCTGGTTGGTGATCCCGATGGACTGTATTCCACTCAGAGGTGAAAGGGATTGGTTTTTCAGCCCATTTCAGCAGCTGAAGTGAACGCAAGCTGCTCGGAACAGCAGGCTGACTGCATTCAGGGCAGAAGAGCACAGGGAAGCCCTGTGTGACTGCATTTGGCTGGAAGAGGAGCAAAGCACCCACGGCTGCATCCCTCTGCTTACAGCCTGCCTAAACCATCATGCATTTTCTCCTCGGCTGCTCACAGGCTGGACAGGACTGGGGCAAAGACAACAGCAATGTGCTTATGGGGGGGTGCCTACATGTTGCTTTCAGCTGTAATTGCGCCGGCTGCTTTTCTGCTTTTAACAAGCTAATGATCAAAAGTAACCTCAGAGAAGCACGCATGAAAGGGAAGATTCAAAGCTGTACCAGCTAGAAATGAAGTCTTATTTTGAAGAGATGAGTATGTACAGCCTGATGTGCTGACATACTCATCCAACCACAGAACAGGAATTGTACTGGGAACGTGCACAGCTGATCTCGTTTCACCAGTCAGCTTAAATAATAAACATTGCAGGGGATTATTTGATCATCAATCAGTAAGGTCATCTGAGGGGAAAAAAAAAAAGGTTGCACGGATATTCATCATGCATTTTCAAATGAACACATGAAAGGAAATTGTGAGCTGCCTGCTGAGATTCATGGGGCTGGGAACAGCTTACATCTGTGACATACATTCAATTATTGAGTGAGATTTGCTGGAAAAAAAAAAAAAAAAAAACGAAAGAAAGAAATCCCCTACAGCGTATACCACAGCTTCTCATGTATACTCTCAAAACTGTCAGCAGAAGCAGTGAACGCTCCAGTAGGGACTGCTTTGTCTCCTAGCATCAGCAGAAGGCCCACTCCTGGCTCTGCAGACAATGAAAGACCGAGGTTTAAGCCCAAGCCACGCAGGCATCACCACCTGAAGCCACGTGGCTGCCCCATCTCAGACACTGGCTGAGTGGCTGCTACCACCACGGATGATGAAAGCATGCAGACAAGTGCTCTGTCAAATTTACTCTGGTCCTTCATTTCAGTGGGCTGCAAGAGATCCCCCCTTTCCTTCACTTACCCTCGCCTGCTGTAGGATGGCCTGGGCTTGGGCTTCCTGGGCAGAGACCATAGGTCCTTTGGAGCCAGCATCTCCTCCTCCACTGAAGCGGAACTGGTGGGATCAAGGCAGAGAGCAGGTCACTGGTTGCTGTCACTCCATGCAAGCATTGCTCCTACACAGCTCTGTTCAGCACGACTGATCCAAACCCACTGCCATCCTTCTTGCTGCCCCATTAACCGTGGTACTCTCAGGTCAACCCAGCTGTTTCCCACCAACACACCCATACAGCAAATTCTGCTGGTTCAAAGCACTGCACCACAGGAGGGCTCGTGGGCTTTGCACTGGAAGGACCTCACACAGCACAGCTCCAAATGAACAGCACAGTTCTCCCAGGCCTGGCGGTCCCCATGCAGATGCTGTCGGCCAGGAGATCCCTGGGGATGGGGCCAGGTCAGGATGCTGGGCTGCATTTCTCACTGCATCTCCACGCAGTGCTGTCTGCTTGCTATGGGACGGAGGCTGCATTTCCCACGTGTGGCCACATACTTCAGAGAACAGAACTCGCCCCAATGTTCAAACCACAGCCACTCAGCACACAAAGGACTTCTAAAGCAGAAAGCATTCGCTTTTTATTTTCCTGAACTTGAAAGGGAAAGAGTTTCTTCCACCCCCAAGGGCTACAAACCCACCCTCTGGGACAAACATCCTCCTCCTGCCTTAGCTGCACGTGTCCTTATGGCTTTGCAGGAGATTGCAGAGCACAGAACCTCCTTGGCCGGCTCCTTCACCTCTGTTTCACCTCCGCACCGTTCCTGCTTGGCACTAGGTGTACGACCACACAAACTTGGCAAACAGGTTGAAAGAAACAATTTATAGGCCTAAGGTTGCTTCCCGTCGGGGCCAACAAATGCATTGTAATGGCCAGCTAAGCTCCATGTCGAGCACTTGGCCTGGGCTCTGCTCGGCATCCTGCCAGTATCCTACATGCATATCACCCCACAATTTGGAGCCTGTACAAGAGTGCTGCGGTTTTTCACTCCAGGCTCTTTCCCTTTGGTACCTAGCCACTTATTTCCAACAGCTGGTTTCCCTGAGGAAACCTCACATCAAAGCAGACACAAAATATAACTGCTCGTTTTGTGTCCCAGGACCAAGAAGGCTGATTTGGTGCTTGTTAGCTTCGTGTAAGGGAAAAGGACATACAAATTAACCACTGGTCACCAAAACAGAGCAGTTAGTTCAGGTGCTTACAGCGTCAGTATCTGCTTTGAAGACCCCTTAGAGGTTCCTCACCCTAAATACAGGGTTCTGCAAAAAAAAATTTGGCTGCTGGAGGTGTCTTCAGTTGCTTCCTCATGACTTTCACTCTCCTACACCATGCCAAGGCCTAAGCAATGATGGTTATTCATTGCTTTCAGAAATTTCAGTTCACCTGCCCTGAGCTTCTGACCTGTGAAAATGTGCCAGTGCTTTGCAAAATGTAAATTTGTAAGGGAAATGATCCAAATCCATCTTTTACACAAGAGAAAATGTGCCCTTGGTGTACAAAAGATAGGGACTTCTAAAAAACAGGCTCTCAGCAGCAGCAAAGCCAAGAAGCGAAGCTCATTTTAGTGCTTTTTTTTTTTTTTTTTTTTGGCTTCATTTATACTTACAGGCAACATAAGCATTGTCCCTGGTGGTCCTGGTAAACCATCTGCTCCTGGAAGACCTGGGCGGCCAGGCGGTCCCTGTCAGAAGGAGAAATAAAAATAAACTCCTATAGCATCGTCTTAGTCATGTCCACACACAAGTGGCTGTGGCTGTACAGACATATGTCACAACACAAAGGGCTCCCTATCTCGACAGCTCACACTGAGCACGCTGGCATCCTGATGGTCTGGCAAACTCTGTGGAAGTGCATCTGTAGGCGCAACATGGTTTTTCTTAGCAATTCCCTCTTCTTACATCCTGGCTCCCTTGTTTTCTGTATCTGCCATAAGCAACATTCAAGCGAACAATAAAAGCCTCTGCCATGTTCCAAATCAATGGAATCAATGGTTAGTTGGGTCTGTTAAAATCTGTTAAAAAGGTACGTGAGACTTCATAACTCAAGTCAGTGAAATAGAAATACTGGAAAATAAATACATTTCTGTACATGTTCAGTCACCTGAGTCATTCCATTTTTCTCTCCTCTACCTTTTTTCATCCTATGAGACCACTTCTGTCTACAATGGAGTGATCCTGTCAGCAGCCATAAATCAGCAAAACTCCAAGGGCCTGAATGGAGCCGTGCTGATTAACATTGGCTGAGCGTCTTTAACTTGTGCTAAAGAAACAAGTACGTAGTAAAAGATGTATTGATGAAGCTATAAATAATCAAACATGGCCAATTTTCCTATGACAGCCCACAGATTATTTGCGCTCCCAGCTGCGTACTTGGCAAGAAGTTCAAGCTAACCCAAATTTGCACATCCATCCATAACCCTACAGAAGAGTAGGAGGACACCCAACCACCCAATGCACGTGCAATAATTGCAATTTTCACATCAGCCTGAGGAGCTGAAGGCAAGAGTGACTTGATCTCATCCCAGGGAGGCCAAGAGGAGCCCTGGTGCTCATTTCATGGCAAGACAGACAGGATTACCTGGCCAACAGCTCAGGTTTGAGGGCTTGGACACTTCCCTGCTCAGTAAACACCAATAAAAAATTCATCTTTGGGGAACCAGCGCTCTTGGAAGAGCAAGCAACAAACATCTACATTAGTACATTAATTCTCTTCAACTTGCCCCAAACCCTTGAGCCTGTACAGACACCAAATGAAAGGGAAAATAAAACCCTGCCCCAAATCCCACACACATATGGACATGCAGCAAGGACACAGGAGACCCAGCCCTTGTCCTGGGAGGCTTCACGCTCACTACACAAGGCAAAGGAAGGTGGATGAGGGTGGAAGAGAAAACAGTACAAAATCTATAAAGCAGAGCATTTTTTAAAAGAGTAGTTGAAGCATTATGCTTGCCCCATTGTCCTGTAGACAGACCTGGGTGCTCATTGGGTCTATTTCTATAAGTGTGTCTCACTCATCCCATCAGATCCTCCCCAGTTTGGGCTGAGATCTCAGGACATGCTGGGGACTGGAAGCACATCATCTTCCCCCACGTGGTTTCTCAGCTTCACCTCACATCTCCTCATTCCCTCCTCTTCCATTCCTTCCACATCTTATTTAACCAAACATCTCCTTTGTCACCTCCCTCTTACAAAGGAACCCAAAAGCACCAAGCCCTAAATTAAAGCCCAGCTCTGAGGAATGAGAGCCACTGTTACTCCACCCCACGGGGTTATTTCTGTGTCCTGCACCACAATTACAGGGCAGCCAGCACCAAGGCCAGCCCAGAATAACAGCCCAGCATTACAGCTGGTGATTGATCAGCACAGCACCCAGCAGCTCCCTTAGCACCAAAGGGAGCTGTGTAACGTGCTGGTCCAATCCATTTTGCAAGACGTGCTCGTGATGTTACATCTGTGCTGTTTACTTAGCCTGGCTGACACCAGCATCCCTGACTCCACCGATGAGGAAGCAGAGGGCAGTCCCATCTGCTGCAGCACAGCACATAAATAATTTAGGCCAGGTTCACCTTTATATAATAAACTTTCTTCCCTCTCTCTCCTCTCTTTCAGCACTGGTCCCACAGATGATAGCTCAGGAATGGGGTTGTTTATCTCTTCTTGTGTGCTCTGCCCAACAAACGGGGAGGAAATGGTTTTCTGCATCAATGCCTCATTTTGTTCCAGGTCGGGTGTGTGAGGTCTTCTCCACGTGGTGTAGAGCAGTGGGGGGCAATGGTATGGATGGAAATCCAGACCATAAAGCACTTTGTAAATTGCAATTCAGGCTGGTTTGCAGAAGCCTTAGAATGCCTTTGAGAAATGCAGCATGCCAGACTCTCAGCCGGCGTAAATCTGCGTCGCTCTCATTACGTAAATAGAGATCTGCTGATATATAGCAACCAAGAATGGGGACTTCAGCTTTCATTTGGTGCAGCGCTCTAAAAAGCCACGCTGAACGTAAACACTGATGCAATATTTCAAAGGAATGCTTTAGCTGAAATCTTACTGCATTTGTTATCTGGTCCTTGAGCAGGAGACGGCGACAGACAATGGTCTTCAGAGCGGTGCCCAGCAGCACAGAGCACGGGCCCCTGTGAGTCCAGTTCTGAGCTTTAAGTCACCCTCACAGAAAACCTCTCCTCCCATTTTTGGTCCTGGCCAGAGAATTACACGAGCAAAGTATTCGGGGCGTTCTGTGCAAAGCAATCTGATGGAGGAACTGAAAGTTTCAAGACTTCTAGAACCGCACGAAGGGCATTAGGGATCTGATGACACTTCTGAGATGTAAAACTAGCCTCAGTGGAAATGAGTCCATTGGGATACAATGACTGCGTGGTCTTGGGAAATACAACACAGGCATTGAGACCAACCTTTGCTCAGAGCCAGAGGCTGACAGGAGCTCAGCAGCACCCAGGCACCCCCAGTTCCCAACACAACAGGATCAGTAACCAAGCTGTGGTCTGTTCCAGTGCTGTAGAGAACCTTGTTCATAAAAAGCATATTTTTCTCCCATTTTCTTCATTCCATTCTGGAATACTCCACATTCCCTTCTTTCCACTACTGCAAAGACCCCCTCAGATCACTCCTCCCACAAATAGGCTGGTTGCAGCTATACTGCTGTAAAATTACAGGGATAAACGAACCAACCAACGTAATGAATAAAACACAGCTAAATGAGTGTTGGCCAATATTAACATAGCTGAATATTGTTGTTATATTAATTCAGTGCACCTGTCTGATTGCAAATATAAAGTCTATCAGATGCGATGTTCCTCACTGTACGCATACAAGCGCCATGTAAATTCATGAGCGATGCGCAAGGTTAATAATAAACAAATTAAAGGGGAGCTGCTCTAATCGAAAAGAGTATTTTTAATACAGTTGCAGTTCCTGGCTTTGCAAGTTCATTGCTTCTCTATGTGCAGTATGTCGTATTATGTTCTGTTCTGGACAGTTAGAAAAAGCAAGATGTGCACACTGTGCTTGAATGCGAATTGAGCCTTTTATTTCAAGATGTGTAACAGCTGCATCAGGGACAGCGTGATGCTGCTGATGGGCTTTGTGTGGCCATTCAAGGAGAGCCTAGAAATGTCCAGGCCAGGAAATGCCTGCACATGCATGGACAACTGGCAGAAGTACCATCCCCCTCATCAGCATGGTCAGCATCCATCTCACAACGCAAATTGGGAGCCAAAGAAGAGCAACAAAGGAAGCAGAAGAGCAAGTCGGACAGCACATAGCCGACCTATGAGTGGCATCTCACGTGTTAAAGTCAACCTCTGTGCAGCGATTCACGGGTTAAACTAACTTCTCTGAGCAGTGGCTCAGCCCAACGCTGCATATTGACTTTCTCAGCTCGCAGACACCAATCAATGGAGCTCCGTCAGGGCCTCTCGTTCTCAGTCATGTCACAACCACAAGAAATGTTATTACTGTTCCATCAAAACCCAATAAATACACCTGGAGCGTAAATGAGGTGGGGGGGCTTTATAGAAGCGCACCGGGGGGTTGCAGGGGTGTGGTAGCAGCTGAACTCCAGCCAAGTCCTCAGAGACCAGCAGTGCAACAAAGAGCTTTAAATAAAAGACCGGGGCTCAAGTCAGGGTCATTGCCACAAAAATACACCAACACCTAAACTATCTCCTCAAATACACCTGAAAACTAAAAGAGACACCCCTCCAGAGTGGGTCAGCAATGGGTGGGATGGAGATGCACTTTGATGGGTGGGAAAGGAAGGGTGAAAAGGTGATGCTGGGAGGGACAACAGCTTGGAGGGACAAAGGATAGAAAAGAAACTCAAGAGTGCTTTTCCAGAGGGGTCCCAAGCATTTCCTGCAAGGGAGCAGAGCTGGGCTTTAAAAGCTGAGGGTGGAAGACCCTTCTGAGCTCAGCCCCTGCTCAGTGCAGAGAGCCCAGATATGAAGGACTTAGGGAGAAATACTTCAGTGTTCTGTCCAGTTGGTGTTCACACGCTGCAGTGCATCCCATCCTGGAGTAGAAAGATGATCAGCTACTTCCAGGGTGGGGGATATGGGTGCAAGAAGCAATAAAATCCAAAGGTTTGATCCACATTTAACAGTGACTTCAGAGGAGGCCACAGCAAACCTCCAGTATCACAGAAGTATTAAAAATGAGCCTGCACCGAGCTCCTCTGTCATGTCAAGGTTTTGTTCTGATTCTCCATAATGGAGCAAATTCTCTCTTGTTCATTCCAGGTCTTAGGTTATGCAATTAAAATCGAAAATTAAGTGAAAAGAAGAGATAAATAACAGTGCCACAACACGAATCCTTAATAGGAGCCGCAGCAATTAGCTGTGCTAAAACACATCAGAACAACACAACACGTGTTGTCTGTGCAGACCTTCCCACTCTGCACGGACAGAACTCAACAAAATCCAAGGAAATCTGTCGGAGGAATGGGAAGCCATGCAGATAATGAGGGTCTGGGTCTCCCCATCCTTTCCCTTCCAGGTCCCAGGGACAAATGGGACACAATTCCCTATCCCAAAAGCAGCTGCCAAAGCAGCAGAGGATGCCACGGTGCCAGGAAAACACACTCAAGCCTTGACCATCACACTGGGAACTGAGAGCTCCTGTGCTTTCCCAGAGAAATGCTGGAAATAAAGGTCCCAGACTACCTTCAGACCCCCATCTGCAGGCTTGCTTTTGCCCTTTTGGCTAATGGGACTACTGGATGCCTCAGGCCACCAGCAGCCCCATCCCTTAGGGCTGCTTTTATTTTTAGGTGAATTTCTGGTGCCCACTAAAATTGCTCCCAGCAGTCCCCAAGCCTGATGCTGTCCTGGATGCTCATCTCAGTGCTGCTGCCTGGCCACATTGGAGCTGATTTTGCTCAGTGTGAAGATAATCCAGGCTTTCCCTACGTGCCTCACTTTCTCTTTTAGCCACTCCCTATAGAAATCTGTGCTGTTCCAAGTTAAAACAAGTCTCATTCACTACTGATGGGAGAAAACATAAAACCTCCCAAAGAGAAGATCATGCATACAGTGTCCTGGGCATGAGGCGTGCCCCAAATACAACACCAATGTCCTAGGAGCTATTCTGAAGTCATACGTGACTGCATTCAACATAATAATGCATCAAGGCATCGAAACAGATATCAAGCTCCATTTGCTTTGCTCATGCAAACTTGCTGAAATCAATGAATTTATCTATTCAAGAGGTTGGCTGCACCAAGGGGGATGCACTGGTCCTCCTCCAAAACCAAGCTGAAGTTGCATCAAAAGCTAATGCACAAGTGCTCAGGTACAGCATTGCTAAATCACACAGTCACTCTCCAGTGCCTGCTGGTTCAGTTCAATAACCTGTCCAGTGCAAAGGTGAGATGCTGCATAGAGCGATCCTCCCAGCAGGAGCAGTCTGGGACACAAAAAAGGTGAAAGGAACACAGCAAGGGTGGTGGAGTGATCCCAGGGGTTGTGCTGGGATGCAAGCCCGCCCAACCCACTGCTGTAATGAAGACTCAAAGTTGTGGCCCCCAACCATTTGTCCCTGGATGCAAAGGTTGCCTTTGCACAAGCACCTTTTAGAACTGGCAATCTCTTTGCCTGATTTTATCACAGAATCATCACAGAATCATTGAATGGCTTGGGTTGGAAAGGACTTTGAAGTTTTTGAGGCATTAAAACCAAAGACTTGGAGAGGATTGCTATCAAGTACCTTGTGCAACCAACAGCATTGAGGACTCCAGTGCTGTCCCCCTCTGAACACACAAATTGCTGAAAGGCATCAGCCAAATAGGAGAAGAACAGGGATACTCACTCTCTCCCCAGGATCTCCCATTAAGCCCACGGGTCCAGTTGGTCCTGGAGGTCCTGGAAGGCCCTAGCATAGAAAAGACAGGGAAAAACAAAAACAAGCCACTGAAATGTGTTATTATTTGTAACATTCATGCAAAGAGCAGGAAAAGAAATAGGGCTTTCTGTTTATTTTGACTCCAGAAAATCAACCCCAAAGCATTTGTACACACACAGCATATGGAAGCAATAGAGCTCAGCTGTGTGCTGAGCCCCGCGTGGGCATCAACCCCTCACAATGCATGCATCCAGCTCCACCAAGCTGCAAGGTGTGACCCCAACACCACTTACTGCAGGGCCTTCGGGACCAGGGGGGCCTTCCACAAGCATACCCTAAACAGGAGAAAGGAATAACAGTCATTAGCAAGGCACATCCTCAAAGCCACCCCAACTTCAGGCTGAAAACCCAACCCTTTCTCCATCCTTAAATAGCTCAGGCCTTGCTGCTGGCTTCCATACTCCCTCAGTGACATCATCAAATATCATTTATTTGGATCATGCAGGGCATGAAGAAACAGCCCTCCACCCCAGCGTGGGGCTGCCTTCCTGCTCACTGCCTTCCTCCCCTCACTAGAGGGCAAACCTCAGTTATGGAGATGGGGAGAAGAGCTGCTTTTTGGGAAGCAGCAGTCTCTAAGACCCAGCAGCTTGGAGAAAAAACAATAGAAAGTTAATAAGCAAACTGCAAGGGTTTTGGTTTTTTTTTGAAATTACTTTCCTAGCAGGCTGCATACTGTGATTTACTCTGTGTACCCAGGAAATCACTGTGCAGGCAAAACAGCAGAATTATGTTATTCCATTCTTTTTCATCTAAATATTTTGTCCTAACTTTAAATCAGGTCTAGCCCATACTCAGTGGAATTGAGCTGTTTCTGTTCATTTATTTATTTGGTTGCTCTTCCCCCTCATGGCTATGTAAGAGGCAGGAAAGAAACCTCCCATTCAAGCAGACAAATGCTTTCTAGAAGTAATTTCACTGCCAACCATGGAGGCATTGCTCTCCTCTGGCTGGGAATTAGAAGTAATCCCTACACAATACCCCTTCAACCCACACTAAATATGAGCTCCTTGCTGTTGAGGGCTACCAGGATGGGGCAGGTGATCTTGATCCCCTAGAAATGACACCCACAAGGCCCTAGCTCCTTTTCCATAGAAAATCCCAGAGCTCTCAGCAAACACCTCCCCATACAGGGACCGCAGAGCCCATCCCCACTGAGACAAACGATGGCACATTGGTGAGTGGCAGCCTCCAATACAGAACCCAACACCAGCCCTTCTCCTTCCCTCTGCTAACAGTGCCTCCACTTCGATGCAGAGATCCCCAGCCCCAGAAGTTTCTGGGGGTGCCACCAGGGCCTGAGCATGCACAGGGCTGAGCTCTGCTTCCCACAGCCGACCGCAGGATGCTCCTATGCACAGCCAGGGTTAATTAGCCCATTCACGTTGCAAACATCCTTGGCATCTTCCCATATTTATCAGTTGGTTTATGTTGAGCTCCAGCTTTAGGGACATCTGGAGATTCTCCTCGGCAAGAGATCGCTGCTGTTTACATGACCGCTCATCAGCAGTGGGGATATGGGAGGCTGTGGGGGCATAGCACCATGGGGATTGCCCTGGGGGCGGCAAGCAGAGCACATTTTTGGGGCCATCCAGGGGAAGAAGGGACGTCACTCCCCTCAACACCCCGTTGCTACCCACAAGTGAGGCTAACACTGCAGAAAAAGCACAAAATCTGGCCACAGTGCAGAGAGGAGCTGCGCAAAAGCTGATCAAACCATCTCCGAAGGCAGCTGTGAGCACCTGAGTCTGGACCAAAGCAGGGAAAGGCAGCCTGTCACCCCCACAGCCAGGATACGGGGGTCCCAGCATCCCAGCCACATCCCTGAGCAGCCTGTGCTGCCCTGCTGCTTCCAGTGAGCGTCAGCACAGAGCAAGGATTGAAGGACAGGCAGCTCGAAGGCAAAGATGAGAGAATTCAGCAGAACCCGCCTTCGGTTTTTATTTTCCCCCCTCTGCTGCAGCTCCGATTAAAAACCAGATAAAGAGCGCAGCAAATGTGAATTTCTCTCTGTTAAAGAGGAACTGAACGGATAGGAACACGGCGGCATTTGGTCTTGTTTACTCTCTGGCAAAAGCTATACGTGCTCCAGTGTTTTGAAATAGCGAAGGCAGCCAAATTCTTTCTGGATGATTAAACTTAACCATTATTTTGTTCGCCTTTGTAACGTTTCAGATTGGTTCCGGCCCAGGGTGGGCTGCTGAAGCTGCCTTCTCCATGTTGCTGCATGGTTCAGCAAAGTGTTCGCTCCTTGCCTTTGTTTGCAGAGTGAGAGCAGGACCCAGAAAGGGAAGGAAGGGTCAGAAATGCTTTCATAAGGCAGTGGTGGAGACCTGTGAAGCCCAACTGCTGCTCCCAGCTCCTCACTCTGCCAGCATCGGCAAAGTCTCCTTGAGAAGGAAATGGAGGAAGAATTGGAAGAGAAAAGAATGGGCTGTGGGCAATGGGAAGTTCTGCTGCTTCACCGGGCACTGCTTGGGCTCTCTGCCAAGAGAAACTGGGTTAATTGAGCTGCTGGAGTGCAGCTTGGCCCTTTGGAGATGTGGCCGGCGAGGTGAGTACAGCAATGCCAAGCCCTGCTCCCAGCCTAGGAGCACCCCAGCACCTTAACAGGGACACAGACATGGACACACAGACATGTGCCAACAACTCCGTGTCCTGCTGAGGGCACGTGAGCAGCACTGGGGAGCTCTGGCTCAACCTGCACCTATGGGATGCTCTGCTGGGCACCTGCCTTTTGTGCAGATTGCACAGCTAATAACCATTCCTAAGAAAGCAAAACAACCCCAGGAATGGGTCAGAGTGGAACTGTAAAGAAGGAAAGTACTGATGTTCCCCCTGGGACAACAAAGGGCTTCTCTGGAAGCTGCTGGGATCTGGGAGCAGGCAACGGAGCAAGCTGTGCTCTGAGAACCCTTTATTTGCACAGAGACAAACCCATTGGCTGCACCATTGAAGCCGTCCCCAAGCAGAAGTTTTGGGTCAGTGTGGTCTGGCCCCAGGCTGCAGGAGTAGCATTGTGGGACCTCCAAAATCCCCATAGAGGTGGGGAATGGCCTCTGCCAGGCACTTCCATTTTGGAAGGTCTGGGGTTGCACTTTGATAAATGAGATGTCATGGGAAATTGAGCACTTCCTTCCTAATTTAAGCTGCTTTGTGAAGCATCTTAAAAAGAAATAATTACGGTATTTTATATTAAAATGGACCAAGTAATGGGAAATTTTCTTCTCAGCTGTACTACCAAGAGCACCAGACCATAGAGAATGCAGAGAGGTTGTCCTTACCGGCTCAATAATGGCAGGCTCGCCCTTCTGCCCCTTCTCACCCCGTGGGCCTCCAATCTACAGCACAGAACAGAACAAAATCAAGCAGTCAGAGAGAGCATCACCTGAACCAACAGTCCTGAGCAGGAACAGGAGGCAATGTCACAACATCCGTGCACAGCACAAGTGGGGCATCACCACCTGCCCTGAGCAAGAAGATGCTGATGTCATGGCAAACATTGGATGGATGAACCCAAGTGGGATGGGATCACCACTTTTTGCATTGCTCATCTTGAGCTGTGGGGGAAAAAAATAGTTTCTGAAGTGTGCATTTGATGGAAAAAAAAACCAAAAACCAAATCCCTTACCCCTTCATAGATGGTGTCCTGGTTGGCAGGCATCCCAGGCCCGATGTCAGGGGACACTGTTCTGTCATAATAGTAGTAATTCCCATCATATTCTTTTATCGTTTCCTCAGTGAAGTCTTTATCCAGGTCATCTCCTCCTTGAGCAGCCTGGAATTGAGAGAAGCAATGCGTCAGGCTGCAAATCTCTGCAGATGTGCATGCAGAAAGCCCCAGGGGGGACTGTGGGGTTTGGGGATGGAAGCAGCTTCATGCTAATGGTTGGCAATAGAAAGCACAACAAAAGTTGAATTCTGAAGTTTTAAGGTCTCCGGTGACCTCCAAGAGTCTTCCCCAAAGGCAGGCAAGAAGAATGGAAGGATCTTCACACAATTCTGGCCTTCCCCAGCAGCAGCTATCCCCCCTAAGCACAGAATAACAGTGAAAGTGTCTGAGTGAGGCAAACAAAGCAGCACAAAGCAGGGGTTTGTGTTGGGACATCCCCACGAACTCCAGAGGCTTTGAGAAACGTGGATTTTCCTGCTCGCCTCCCACAGCCTGAATATTGAAGCCATTGGATTAACAAGCACCAAAGTCAATAAATAAATAAATCAAACCCCGTCCCATTCTCACAATCCCAGTCAAAAAAAAAAAAAATAAATGCAATGCGTCCTTATGAGAAGCTAATTACAGGAGGGAAATGTGGAAAAATCCCAGTTTGTTTATACGAAGCCCTCCTGTTTGTTTTGTCTGCGATCCAAGTCCACCCTGCTTTTCCAAAGAGCAGGGGCAGATTTTACAAATCTGATGCATTAATCGCTAAAATCCTTTCTGCTTCTTCACAGCAACAGATACTGCAGTACAGAGACACCAGACATGTAGCACAGTTTCCTTGCTTATGTCCATCTCCCTGCCCTCTCTGCAGCCTCCTATCTCCCAGCATCCTCCAGTTGGAAGAGCACTGTAAGGAAGGAAATGTACTGATAATCATTTGGTTTCCTTCCCGTCTTGTTAATGAACAAAATGGTCCATAAATTGAATTACTTCCAGTGCTTCCCAGAGAGATTATCTCTTCACTGCTATGAATTCAAACTCACTTAAATGCCACCATCATTTGCAGACCTTGTTTCTGTGCCAGAACTGCTCAGAATCCATGAGCGTTAGCATCTGTATCTGCATACAGGAGGATTTAAAGAAGCAGCCTCATTAGAAGGCAGTGTGCTTCCTACTCCTGCCCACTTCCATCATTTAATCAGCAAGGAGAACTCATGACAAATCATCCCATCTCATGTTTTCCTGAACCAGAGCATTGCAAATGTGGGGACGGAGGCAAAATCCCAAAGGGCATCACTGAATTCCATAGCCCTGCTACAAAGCAGTTCCCAACAACCCCCCTCTCTCCCCATTTCCTTGCTGTGCTGCTGCCATTTGGGAAATGGTTACGTCTGATTACAGCAACAGCAAATCGTCCATTCAAGGTATGGAGCAGAGAGCCTCAAAAGTAAATTTATTTGCCAGTATCTCACAAGAAATCTTCTAGGAATGATTCTTAACCCAAAGCCTGGATCAGGCCACTTTGAAACCTTAAAGCTTGTTCATCTCCTTACAAAGCTTTTAGAGATAACACAGCAAACTTCCTCAAATTGCGTTTCGTGACATGCAAACATCAGAAATGCCTCTTTTGATGTTTTGATATCCCCAAATCAATTTGCTTGGAAGGAGATAATATCCAGAATAAGCGGGCAGAGCAGAAGGAAAGCTCCCTGTGCTGAGATCCTCAGGTGCTTCAGAAAGAGAAAGAACAAAAGCAACCTGAATTCAGAACACAGTGCAAAAAGAAAACAGGGGGTCAAAAAAATCATTGTGCAAACTACTGCTATGCTCCATTGCTGATAACAACCTCATTTAAATCATCTTTTAGCCTTCCTTCTCAAGAAAGGATGCAGCTCAGAAGTCTTTGCTGCGTGCATCCGGACAAGCAAAGCAAACTGTTTGATGAATAGCAGGCAATGAACAGAATATATCTGTCCCCAGCTCCTCATGTTCACAGGAGTTTTGCTGCCTACTAAATCTCAGCATTGCTCTGCCGACGTTTATCACAGAGTCATTAGCTGTAAGCAAACTCAAGCCCAGGAAAGTTAACAGACTAAGCCTGCCTCCAAAACCTCTCCCTCAGTCTCCTGTAAGACCAAGTCCCTTAGAATTCCAATCATAGGAAACTACAGTCTGCCCAAAATCCAGACAGGTGAACTCAGTGACATCCCTCACACCCACCCTGCTCAGATTGCTCTGCTGCTGGATGAAAGCATTCAGCTTCACCACGAGCTCACAGTTGCAGGCAGGGCTCCCAGCTCCCACCCTGCAGTGCAAACCCTTATCTCCTTGCTATGCACCTTTTGGGGCTCTGTCACACTGCATCAGCCCTCAGTGCATGGGAACCTCCTGCAGCTGGGCAAGTCATGTCCCCTCTCTGCTCATCACTGCAGGATTCAGTGGATGAAGCGGAGCAGATTCTCACCCCAAGCAGTCCCATGGCCTTTCCCATTTACATGCACTTTCGAGCTGCTGGAGGTGGGCAGCCTCAGGATTTTTCTCTGTGATGCTTTGGGAGAGCAGGCTGAGTTTTCACACAGGAAAGCTTTTATTTCCCTACTAATATTTCCCTACCTGAGCTTTGCTCCTCTTCTATTTGATTTTCCTAACAATTTAAAGAGGCCCTTAAGCTTCTTATTTCCACTTCCAAATTTTTTATTTATTTATTATTATTATATATATATATATATATATATATATATATATATATTTTTTTTTTTTTTAAGATCACCCTATCCGATCTTTAATTCCTCCCTATTAGAAAGCACAAGTTTGGCCAAAGATTTCTGGCTTCACGTCAGGAAACAGAAACATTTCCCATCCTTTGGTTCCCTCAGGCTGGCGCTCAGTCCATCCATCTGCTGGAGTGCTTTTCTTTCCCCCTGAGCATCTCCCCACCCCACTCAGCCTTCTCCCAACAGTTCCATCCCATCCGTCTGGGCTCAACACCCCCTCACTCTTCAGCTCTTCCTTGGACACTTTCCCTGACACCTTTTAATTCACGCTTTCAGGCCCACCTCCAATTATCTTGGCCAGCTTTTGCTGTCTCTTTTGCCACTCTCTGACACCTCCCAGCAAGCCTTGAGTTTCACGGTCCCATTGCTCACTTCTGCTCTGCTCGAGGAAGAACCACAGAGCGCCGCCAAATCCCACCCCAGGAAACCTCATCCTGCCATCAGCTCCCCATGCTGATGCTCCTGGGTAACGAAGAAGTTGCCTCATCAACTAGAAAGTTATTTCCTTGCCTGGCGAGCTATAGGACACAGCTGCATGACAGCTCATTTCAGTCTCATCGGAGGATGAGACCAATAAAAACAAAAACTGGGCAAGCCTTAAGGGCAGAGCAGTCTCAAGTGTGACATGGTGACATTAAATGTGGGGAACCAAAAATGCAACCACTCCAAAGAGAATCAGCTGTGGGATCTGGGCTGATTCCATTGTCAGTAGATCCTCAACAAGACAGAGGCCATCTGTGGACAAATGGAATAATTCAAATGTGGGGCTGTTGAAGTCGTTTGGCTGTTTTTTTTTTATGTTTCCATCTGAAAAATGTGAAAGTGCCATTCAGTAAGAATGACAAAATGAAGATATCCCACACCCTGACACTTCCTCTCGCAGAGCTGCCCGAGCCACCTGCAGATTTACCATATGGATCATCAACATCTCCTTTGCTCAGGGCTAAGGAATAACAGAGATAAAATATATATATAATCAAACTGAAAGGAAAAGGACTCATTAAATTACATCAGTCTCGTTGTAGGTGATGACGGTACTCGTGGGGAGCTCCGCTTCCACTGCATTTTCAGTGAGCCCTCCCTGGGGGTCTACTTCTTCGTTGTAGTTGATGTCTTCATAGGGCAGAGGTGTGAAGTACTCCTCGTTGATGGTTTCATAGTTGTACTCGTCCACCAGGGGGTCGTCCACGGGTGCAGCCCCTTTGGTCTGCCTGCTGGGATCCCCTGTTTCAGGGGATGGCGTGGGGGAAGGATAGTCCTAGAGTGGAAAATAAAAATCAAACAAGCATAGATGAAAAACACCACAATAGGTGGAACAAAACAGATGTTTTGCATTGCCCTCCCTGGTTCACAGCTCCATGAAGGTGCCATTTATCAACCAGGACCTCACGTGGGTACCTGCTTGGTTTCGGGTCTCTCTCCAGCAGCCACTCCTGGGGGTGCAGGTTTGGTGGTGGGTGCTTCAGGCTTTACAGCTTCGTCAACATCTTCATAGTAGGGGTACTCGTAGTAGTAGGTGTCCCCTTCTCCCTCCCCATCGGTATACTGCAGAGAGAATACAAGCAGCAGAACATCAGCTGGTGGCACCCAGTGCATGCCCAGCAGACCTCTGTAGGTTTCCTTCATGCCAGTGGTCCATGCATCACTACATTTCTGCTGTGGAGTGACCACGGCAGTTTCCCTTCCTCTTATTCTTCAGCTTCTGCAACACCAGGAGCCTGGGTTTGGGCTGCTCTGTGCTTTCAGGTCCCCGCTAATCTCTCAGCCCAGGGGCAATTTCTGCCTTAGCAAAGAGAGCAAAGCCACTCAGCAGGAGTTTGGTCACCCTCAGCTAACCTACAAAACAGAAAAACAGTTGTGTTGTTTTTAACACACAATTGGTGAGCCCTCCTGGGTCATGCCTCAGATGTGCAGAGGGCAACGTGCATCACAGCACCACTCCAAGCAGCCGAGCTGCTCTTCTCTCTCCTAATAGCATGCCTGTGATTTCCTATCTGCCCGTGACCCGCAGGCAGGAGGGCTTCAAAACCCAGATATTTTCAGAGTTTTCCACAAGGCGTCAGTCATTCTTCAGATTGAAATACAAACCAAACGTTTGGTTACAGCTGGGCACGGCCAATTTCTTTGCCAGCCCATCGCTCTGGCTGGCAGCAGACGCATGGATGAGTTATTCTTACACAGAGCAACACAGCCCAGAGACAAACCAGCCCTTGTTGCACTGCTGGCTCCAGAAGAAGAGCTTTCTTTTCCTACTACCATGCACTTTGATCACACCAGAGTCTGTCCTCCAGCAGCGCTGGCAGCATGGTTACAGCTTCCACGGGCTGCACTGCTGCAAGCTGCACTCCACAAAGCAGCTTCTTAACCCAAAGCCCGAAGTGCACGAGCCAGAGCATGGCAACGGTACTGCACATCAGTGGGGAGCAGCTGAGAGTAAAGCAGAGGGCATTGCACTGCTGCAAACTGGGCAGAAGCAGCAGCCAAAGCACTGAGGAGTGCCTGAGGGTGCCAGACGCTTTAATTGCTGTGAGCTGAGCTTGAGACCTCTTCTAAATGTGGCAAATTCAGATGATGGTCTTCTAGAAATCAGCTGCACTCAGACATTTCCGATTGAGTAGCAGGAATATGGAGGCACCCCCATTTTTCTTTTTTTTTTTTTTTCCTTTTCTTTTTCTAAAGAAAATAAGCTCTGACTGTAGGAAAAGCTGCCTTGCACAGCCCAGCAGCTCATACGGGAGAAATCATTACAGATCAGCTGGGACCATTTCTGCCAAAAGGAAATTCAAATGGCAAACGTACAGGCAAAAAAAAAATTCCTCCTCCTGCCTTTGACACCTGTCGTTTCAAAGGAGTAAAAAAGAACTTAATCTGGTTTCAAGTTTAAGAGCTAAAATTGGATTTTAGAAGCAGGTGCACATTTTGGATGGGGTTTGGCCTGCCTGGGAAGGTCAGTGCTTCCATCGGCTCAGGCTCTGTCCTCTGCAAGGTTCTGAGCAAACCTGCACTGCATTCACTGGAAGAGCACAGATGAGAAGGGAAAGCCATGCAGGCAGGAGACCAGGACTGCAGGATCCTAAAAACAACCCCTGCTTCAGCCACTGCATTATAAAGGATTTACAGGAAAGTGAGACAGGAGAAAGACTGGATAGGAGGAGGATGTTTTTTCCTATAAGGGTAGTGCAGCACTGGTGCAGGTTGCACAGAGAGGCAGCGGTGCCCCATCCCTGCAGACACACAAGGTCAGATTGGAGGGGCTCTGAGCACCCAGCAGTGAACACATGGCCTTTTAAGGTCCCTTCAGATTGAAACAAGCAAGCTAAGCTTTGCAACCACAGCACGGAGCCCGGTATCGCTGCCCCCAGAGCATCCCCACACCTGCAGCCACGAGCTCCTACTCACATATTCATCCTGGTTGGGGTCCTGGGACTGTGGAGAGTCGGGGACGGCGGTGTCACAGTCGGGGCTGTAGTGCTCACAGTAGTCATGGGCTGCCCGGGGGTCGGCCACGATCAGCAGCTGCTGGATGTCACCCTGCAGGGAGGGAAGCCAAAGGCAAGGTTTAATGATAGCACCAAAAGCAGTTTACTGGCAGCATAAGGAAAGATTTTACTGCTTGGATTTTTGCAGCCGATGGTTTAGGTAGGGGAAAAAAAGTCTTCTTTAATGATAGAGAAATACTGTGAAGGCGTCGGGGTGGGGGAGAGGAGGGGGAAAAAGGAGCATTACAGCACAACTACTTGGGCACATAATAGGAACCAGAAGCTCAGAGAAGAGCCTGGTCAGAACATCTCGGAGCCCTGTAGAAAACCAAGGGATATTTCTGAAACAGGAGGTCAGGCTCAACTCCATGCATGCACTCCAGCAGTGACCACCCTCCGACGGCACACGGAGCTCTCTGTACATCCAAACTGCCCTAAAATTCAGCCTTGGTTTAAGCCTATTGTTCTTTGTGAATAACCTTTCGGAAACGAACAGAAAACGGGTCGCAGCTTTGGAAAAAACAGGAAAACAAATTAAATAAATAAAGCCAAATGACTGACTCACAGAACGCGCCCCATACCCAGCTCTCCACCACCTGCAGTGCAACCTGCTGGGCCGTGGGGTTACCTACACCACCTCATCCCAATGCCAAGGGCAGCTCCCAAGCTTCCCATCACTGCAGGATGCCCAGCCTGGCCACGACAACTCGCTTAGAGCTCCTGCTGGGAATAACCTTCCAGCTGCTATATCAGATCACAAGAGCTCAGCCACCTCTACCCCCCCTGACACCCACGTGAAGATACTGATGCCCTTCTCAGCAAGGTGCTTAAAGCTTCCCATTTTGCACGAGGTTATGAGGAGCATCCGGTGCTGTTGGAAGAAGTTGAAATAAAACAGTCGCTACAGCAGGCTTGGTCTTTGTCTCCGAGAGGCAGGGAAGGAAGGCTGAAAGCTTTTTTTCCTGATAAGGTGGGATTTACACCTCAAGGAGAGCTGATAGTCTGTATCCTATCAGAGACCAGAATTAAAGTTGTTTTTTCTTGAGGAAGAGATAAAGCAAAGAAAGGCACGTTGGTTAAACACGGTGCAAAAGGTTACACAGGAGAGAATTTGCTATAGTTCACTTTTAGCCTCGGCTGACAGCATCTCCTGAACTACACGTGGGACAAAAATCTTATCTCAACCACACTCTGATTCCAGCAGCAGAACGGGAGCTGAGCATCTTCTTGCTCAAGGCATTGCAACACATGGAAGGACATCACTGCAAGTCCCAGAAACTCTGGGCATTGGCCCAGTGAGGAAAACGAGTGAAGCTTCCTGCTACCTCCGGGCTGAGAGCTTAAGAAAGTCAGCATGCACCTGAATAACTCCAGCACACAAAGTGTGCCACGACAAAGCATGAGCTGCCTCAGAGAGCTCCTGTCAAACTCACCGTGCTCCACGAGCATCACTCACCCACCATTCCTCCTATTTTCCCATTTCCTTTTCAAACCCAATCAATCACCCTGTCCAACAAAGCTCATCCTTCTCCTGTTCCGGCAGCAGCGTGCAAGGATGCAAAACCAGAAGGAAAAGCGATGCATCAGATTTTGGAAGGATGAGAGCCCCTCAGGGAGCATCTGAGCTCAAGTGCACTGATGTGGGTCGAGCAGCTCAGGGGCAGAGGAAGGAGGAGAGCTTGAGGGTTGCTGGACTGTTCATCTTTGTTTCATTAACAGCAAGTGCACAGCTCTGGTGGGCACCCCGTGTTAACATTTGTAAAAAGCAGACAGGAGTGAAACCTTGTTAGCAAAATTCCCAGTCAACTGACCTCATCCCTCAATACAAAACAATAACAGGGACTAATTTAGGCCCTAATAAAAGCCCCACTATCTGAACTTCACAGAAGATGCACAAAGCTCCGCTGTCAAGAGCCCCGTTTCTTTGATTTAGAAAGGTGACCTTAACTAGAGCAACCCGTGCAGGGAGGTTTGCTGCTTGTGTCCTCTCAAGTGCATTGCAGCTAATAAATATCACCCAGAGAGAGCTGCCCCCAAGCCCTGCTCTGCTCCTCTGCACAACGACTGCTCGCTTCCTCTGTGGTTACACACAACATCCAGCCCTCTCTCCTCCCTACTTCAGCATCTTCTTTTTTCAGCACGAGCAGCGATAACGAAGATGCCATAAAATTAAAGCTAACCCCCCCCCTTTCCACATCCATTCAACAGCCACAGATTTTCCACGAGGCCTTTTGCAAGAGGGGGGAACGCTCTCCCTTGGTGGCTTAAAGCATTTACCAGCCAAGTAAGTGAGGTTTTGAAGACCAAGCTTCAAATAAAGGGCTATCCAAGCCACAGAGCGTCCAACCTCAAGCCCCACGTGAATAGTGGGGGAATCACAGACACCTGGGTAGCACAGAGGGCTCTCAAGAAGCCCTTCCAATGCTGCAGCCCAACACCTGCCTCTCTTGGGCACGCATTGCACAGATAAATCGATTCTTCCTTTTCCTCTGAAAAGAACCAATATTTCACCTGCTTGAAGAGCCAGTGTTTCTAAAGGAAAATAAATCAAACACTGACCTTTATTCCTACAACTTCCTGCAAAGGGGAAAAGGCAGCACAGCACGCTGATGAAAATGATTCTGAATTGTGAGGCTTTTTTTCTTTTCTTTTCTTTTTTTTGCTCCACCAAACAGATGTAAGCGTTAACTGTCACAACCAGTAAGAAATTGTTTGACATTTATGGTAAAGCCATTGGTGCCCGATGACTCATTTGCTTTATGGATTAAGTTCCATCGAGGCAGTTGAACTCAGCTCCCCAGCCAACTCCCAGACAAGACTGGAAAAGCTCTTCAGGAGCATTTTTTAACACTTATTCTATACGTGTGCAAAAATGTCACATCGCTTCCAATGACATCAACTTCAGTAACTTGGAGAAATTGCTGTGGTTCAACAAAACAAACAGCTGGCGAAGATAAGCACGGTGACTTCATCTGGCATTGGCAGCAGCTCCAGAAGTACTGGGCTTCTTCAGGGCTCCCGCTGCAATGCATTAATAATTACTTGGACTGTTGCAATAATTACTTGGACTGTTGTTTTAGTGTGTTGCCACAGGCACCTTAGTGACAGTGAGCATCTTTAAGAATAATTACTGCTCGATGAGCCTTTTTAAGCTCCCACGTCTAACTCAGATAGCCACCAAAACCCATATGTGGCTGTGATATTAAAAAAAAAAAGTCAATTATTAGAAGCAATCAGAACGTTGCTGAGTTTCACTATGACAAACTCACTGGTTTCACAAACACAGACCCAGCCAGCCGCATTAAGAGTGGCAGAAGTTCAGCATGGCTCTGTGATGAAAGCACTGAGATCCCAGCCACCAGCGAGCTTCCAACAAACCTAATCCCTGTCTCAGAGACGGCCTGCCAGCCCCAGATGTTCCGCTTGATAGAAGCTGTCATCAGCACTTGCCCAGGGATGAAGGCTCTCTGCTAAGGACACGGCGTATCGGCATCGCCCGAGGGTCCGTCCCTTAAACACAGCTCTGCAGAGGAGAAGCCAAATGGCAGCAATGGGGTCACACCATGACCTGCATCCCAGACTGCTCTCACTGGACCAGCTGGAGTGACTGGCACCCAACGGGCATCCTTTGGGCTTCCAAACATGTTGCAGTACAAAACTAGAAGCCAATAGCTGGCGAGCTGCCTCAAAAGAGAATCAAAAATAAAGAAGGGAAGGGCTCGTCTCACAAGCAACCGAGTCAGCTGCAAATACTTGGTGGTTGGGGTGAAGGCAACACGGATGTTTGTCTTCCTCGCCCTGTGCAAGGGGGGCTGCAGGAGCAGACAGGCGGTTTTGCTGTGAGACCTCCGCTATTTCCCCTCCTGTGCTCAGGTCACCACAAGAATGGATCCCTCCTGACTTTTGGCACTCAGATGGGAGCTTCTTCTGAGCCCTTTTTAGTAGAAATAATCTTGCAAAGAAAAGGGGACAGATGCCGCTCTAAAAACAAATACGGCTTCAAGCAAAAGCCCTTCTCAAGGACTGACGATGGTTTCCCTTCCTCACTGCACCTTTTCCTGGCTGGTTCTTCCAAACAGGGATTTTCAGAGCAAGGAGGTTGCATTTCTTGTGTGCTTGCACAGACCCACACAACATGGTTGTCTGTTATGACAGGCTGCAGCGTAACATCGCAATACAAATCACAAGCTGCTTAGCAACGGCTCCTTAGTGAAAGAGGAGGACAGGAAAGTTTCTCAGAAGAGAGCAAAAGCCAGATGGCTTTGCTAATTCTGGAGAGCTCCACTGAAGAAGCCATCACTCTGCCAATACCCAAACAGCAGTCAAGGACCCAAGTTGTTGATAGACTGGGAGACATTCATACAATGTTGATTTCCAAGCAGATACTATTTTTCTCCATTAGCCTCAGTTCTAACGGCCCCCCAGTGTCAACAACATCCCACTCTCATGTAAGCACTCCCCAGGCAGTGGCTGCAGCCCCAGGCATGGTGCCGAGCACCTGTGGAAGTGGACCAAGCAAATGCAAAGTCCATTTTTGCTTCAGGAATAACACAGCTAATTCCCAAAGACAACACACACAGCATTCATCCACAGTATGGATTATTTACACAGTGGTGCTTCATAGGCAACAGATACTTTCCTATTTGTAACGGATGAAAGATTTTTTGCTTTTCCAAATGCCTGAGTTTGTCACAGCCATTAATCATTCCCAATTTCTTCCCGAGATTTTCC
The DNA here is from genome assembly GCF_987193195.1 of Phasianus colchicus. Taxonomy (NCBI): domain Eukaryota; kingdom Metazoa; phylum Chordata; class Aves; order Galliformes; family Phasianidae; genus Phasianus; species Phasianus colchicus. The sequence goes on along the minus strand of NC_143454.1, from coordinate 9,690,640 downwards.
GTGGAATCCTCACCAAACTCTGGCAGCCCAGAGCCCTTTTTCCCTTCCCAGTCCCACATCCCTACCCCCAAGCCCATTCACAATGCTCACATCCCGCACCCTTAGAGCATCTCATGTATGGACTGTCAATACCATGAAAACAAAGGGAGAAGATGAAAAAAACCAGCCATGCTCAACCAGCCATTCCTATGCCAACCCCGCTCCAGCCCCGGCACGGTGCCTAATTGAAACCCTTGTCCTTTCAGAGGGGACATCTAATCACCAGCTTTAAAGTCTTGAACAGCTCCCGGGCTGTTTTATGCTTATGGGCAATTGTATGTAACCTCACCCAACCCTGAGCTTAACAGACTGTGATGGGGGCTGTGGTGGTCAGACAGAACCCTACGTGCGCACCCTGCAGATCATCACCCCATAAGCCTGGAATGAGCACTGCTTCCAGAGCATCCCACATCCTTTCCTGCTTAAAGCCAATGCTGAGACCTTGGAGAACAAGAACTCACCAACTGGGTGGAAGAATACAGCTAAAACAGATCAGCTGCCTGTTCATTTAACTAAAATCCAAGAATCTGGTGGATGTAAAGATTGTTCTTCTCTCCGCCCCAAGGAACAGGCAGTCTGGAGAAGCAGGTGGCATTGGCAGAACTACAGAAAGCATTAAACCTACCAAGTATTTACTGCAAGGCTATTGCATTTCCCTGGTGCTCCTCAGTGGTTTTGTTTCAGAGGGGGAAAAGCCCCAGCAGGACCTACAGAACTGTGCTGCACGAGAGGCACTGCTGCAGGCAGCAATAGCACTTGCTCCAACAAATAAAAACAAAGCTTGGAGGAAATAAAACCAAAGGGGAAAAAGCAAAAAGACCCGCGGGTGGACATGGCCAGCACATCAAAAAGTGGACCGTGGTTAAAAGCTGAGCTCCTGCAGGAGCATCCTGGGTCAGGCAGCGGCTGTCCCACGCACGTAGTGGGGTCAGGGCCAGCTTTCCTTGACTCATGTCTGGGGCTGCGAGCCGCCAGACAGCGGCTGCGTCGCTGAGCCGACAGCTCCTCTTCATAATGATTACAGCTAATTGCACAAGGGAGCTGGACTCACCCAGGGGAAGTGGTGATGAGAAATGACTCCAAGTTATTCTCACACCCTACAGCTGCCTGCATCGGTCGCTCTGCCTACGGTGGCATCACTGCCAGCATCACCGCCGCGCACCGCAGCCCTTTGGGATTGAATATGTGCATGCTTTGGTTTTTTCTTTCCGCTTCAAGCTCTCCAGATCTCCCTTAGAACCGCTGCCTTCCATGGGGACAGTGCTCTGGGGGCGACGTGTCTGCGTTCCTCTCTGTTGAGTGAGCAGCAACACCGTAACTCGGGTTGGGATGGGAAGGTGCAGGCAGGGCAAAGCAGCCGCCAAGCAGCAGGGACGGCAGGAAAGGAAAAGGCAGCCAAGCTGACTTCTAAAAAAATTATTAAGCAAACACAAAAGACTGCTGGAACGCACTGAAAGAGAGATATCCTTAACTCACCAGCCATCGTGCCCGGCTCCGTTAGCTATTTTTAATACATTTTTATGGCTTTTTAAACAAACCACAATCTTATCTGCTTGGATTTTCGGGTGTGAAGCAGTCAGTTAGGGACAGGAAAAGGGAGCTGCCATCAGACAGCTTCCTCATACCGCAGAACCCAGCCTGGAAGGACAGACGGACGGGGAGAGACCCGTCTTACAAAAGGCTGCTTTATATTCACTCCTCCTTTACAGCCCAGCCAAGAGCTGCAGTAACACAGGCAAAAATAATACGAGAGGTTTCTGTGGCTATTTCAAAGTGGGGGAAAAGAATAGAGCACAGTTCGGAGTTTTAAAGGCAAAGAAAGAAACACCCTGACAGCCCCAACATCTCTCTACCTGGCTACAGGCAGGATATGATTGCCAAATTTCATTTTCTTATTGTAAAGTCAGTCTTTACATTTGCAAAATGAGTATTTTTACACTTTTTTTTTTGGTAAATCGTATGCTCTGGGAAGATGTCTGAACCCTGCAGCAGATTAGAAACACATGGGAAGAACAAGGAATCCAAACCACACGTTTGTATTAAACTGCATGACTTCTAGTTCAAATTTCATCACATTGAAGTAAATATTTTCTCCCTAAAGCAGCAGCTGCAGGTTAGGTTATCCACACGAGATGCTTCACATCTGCACATATATGCACACGCTCAGCTGCCCCTCTATGCGTGCTTCATCCTTGCTGATAAGCCTCAAAGATGTGGTTGCATTTTTTATTTGAACATGCACAAACCCTATTTCAACTGTTTATTTCAGGAATACCACCCCATACAGACACTTAACACATGTTCTACGGTTGTGAGACTTTTCCAGAGTACTTCCATTCCATCCTGGAGCAGGTTCCCCAGTGATGCTGGAGATGCCTCCTCCCTGGCAGCACTCAAAGCCAGGCTGGATGGGGCTGTGAGCAATCTGGTCTAGGAGGAGGCGTCCCTGCCTACAGCAGGGGGTTGGAAATAGATGATCGAAAAGGTCCCCTCCAACCCAAACCATTCTATGATTCTGTGACTTGAATGAGCCCATCCACTGACAGAGGAGCTTTTCTAGAAAGCATCCAGATTTGGGTACTTTTGCAAGACTGCCTTCCTAACGAATTAGTTTGCATGGAGCACGCATCCTACTAAAGCCTGACATTCCTGAAGCTTAATCCTTATCATCAGCCTCTTCCTCTCTTCCTGTGAAGGCCATCACTGAGCAAACACAGCTCCCACCAGGTCCTGGTTATTCCCTGCAGAGCAGAGCCCACTCCTCACTGCAGGACACAAAAGCCCAGACACAAAACCTGCCCTCTGCACCCTCCAGCAGTGCAAGAAGCCAACAGCCTCAGTACCACAGCTCTTCAGGGCTGCAGGATGAAGAACTCCATCCATCCCCCTCATTTGCCCTCTGCCTTTGCGTATCTCCTTCCTGCAAGGCCACCTTCCCAAGGAGAGAGAACAGGACAGCAGCCAGATCCCTTTGGCTCACTGGGGCTGAGCCACCAAAGCCCTGAGATGTTCTCAGAGCCGTGAGATGGAAACCTTGCAGAGCGACCCATCCAGGCCACGCTACTAACCAGGCAGGAATGGAAGAAATAAATCTTTCTCCGAGTTATTTCTGAGTTGCTGGCTGGGCAAAGGTGTTCTTTCTATTTCTGGGGCAGGGTGAAAAAATAAAAAGAGAAAAGATAAAAAGCTGGCTGCAGAGAGCCCTTCCAAATCGACTCCGTTTTCTTTGGCTGCTCCAAAACTCCCATGAATGTGGTAAATAGCCTAAATCTTTTTTTTCCCCTGTCTAGTTTTGACTGAAAAGTAGGAAAACTGATTCTGAGAAGAGCTGGAAGGAGGGAAGAGCAAGTTTAGATTTTGCACACAGGGCCAGCTTGGCAGTAGGACTTGGCACAAACATGCCATCTTATAGGGAATGAGAGATGCTGAGGTCAGACCTAGAAGAGGTCCTTGGCAGAGCTGATCCATTTCTGCCAACACAAGAAGCTAGAGCAAATCCAGCTGTGTTCAGGGCTCCTGCCTAGAGGGGTACATCCCTCATAGAAACATGGTGGGGAAACACCTTCACTGAAGCATCAAGCCAGCCTTCTGGCCACCACCATACCCCCAGCAACCAAATATTCATCTCTGCTGCGTATGCCAGAAACCACGGTAGTTATTTAATCTGAAGGTTTAAACTCTAACACACGAGGAAGCATTCCCCTCTAATAAATTCGTTAGGACAGCAATGCATTTTTTTGGGGCTGGTTTACCCCGAAAGCAAGCCATGTGTGATCTGTGCAGCTACAGGTGTGTCTGTCTGCCTCAATAACTCCTGCATCTCAATGCTGATCTCAATCACATCTGACAGAGGAAAAAGGCTCAAGCTAATTAAATTCCTATAAACATCATGAAAACAGGCAGCCAGGTAAAAGAAAGGCACGATACAGGTTCATTGTCTGAGTGAAGGCTTTGCAGCAGGTTCACATCTGATTGGTCATAGTAGCATTCAGGACAAGGCATCTCTGTAAGGTTCCTGCCATAGGAGAAGCTGCAAGTGACCACAAGGCAAATTAAAAGGAATGCCAACCAGACTAATCTCAAGGCATCTTTGAGGTTCCCAATTACAACAGTAACTGGAACAAGATGAGCTGGAGCACCACAAAATGAGCAGTTATTGTATTTCTGCCTATACATAGCAGACACCCTTCATCTCCTCAGTTTTCCAAACCCAAGAAGAATGGAGGACAAAAATCAGGTCTCAGCAAGGCAGCTCTTAGAGGAATGGCAGGGAACACAGCGGAGCCCAAAGGGCTGACACTACACAACACTGGCCACGTTCAGGATGGTATTGCCACAAGGTGACCTCACCTGAGCCTTCCCTCACACAGAGTCATCCTCTGCACAGCAGACACGCTGTTGTTCCTGGCTCTCCATCAAACACACCATGATCAAACCGTGGAGGTTGGTTCTCTTCCCCCTATGTGACCACACAGCAGTTTGCCACGCTGTGATTTCTGCCTTCAAATTATCAACGTGTCACAGCCTATGCAGATTACAATTACCAAATTACATCTCTGCTCCCTGAAAACAGAGGCCCTACAATCACTGTGTGCTCTGCTGTCACTATTCTTGCTTCAAGCCCAGACACAACCTTTATAGCAGAGCCACTGCAGGGATTTTTGTTGGTTTGTTTTCCCCCTGCAAATTACAAACGTTTAGCCAGAAATAGTGCAGATCTATAGGATAACTTCTAAAGGAATTCTGAATTCCCAGAAGTAACCACTGTCTCTCTACAATACCAACACCAGGAGCTGAGAGTGACTTCCTAGCAATCGATTATTCAAAATGACAAGATACCATTCTATCAGACATCCACACAGAGCTGTTTGTTTTTAAAGCTATTGACAGTGCCAACCTGCATGCAAAATAATGGCTATGGGTAAGCAGACAGTGCCAGTTTTGTAAGCAGTTCCTTCCAATTGCTTTCAAATAGGAGCCTGTTTGGCTCAGATCTATTCCCATAGCACGGTTCTGTTCCCCAGCTGAAACATCAAGTCAGATGATGCTGCTGAACACTTGCAAGCAGCAAATTACATAATTCAAAACATTTCTTTTAATAACCACTTTTGAAGTTGGCTTCAGTAGGTATGCAGGGCAGATCAGGATGCAGTCGGCAATGGGATTTTGATGGTCAAGGGAAGAAGTTTCCATGTAAGGATGAATCAGGGGCATTTATGCAACAAGGCAATACGCTGCCTTGCAGTCATTGCTTGAAGGCACCCAACTGCCCTCCACAGCCCTGCCCACAGCTCTGGGGATGTCCATGGGTGTGGGGATCCATGCAGGTTGGTCATCGTTGCCAGGGCAACCTCACAAGCATCGTCCCACAAAACTGGCATTCGTGCCCACTGGAAAACTGTTAACCAATAGCTTGCATGCAGTGGGAGGCATTTCCATAGCATCAGCCTGTCCAGTATGAAAAAAGAAAAAAGGACAGAAAGCCCAGCCCAGGCCTCTGAGAAATGAATGGGACAAAATGAATGGATGTCATTGTCTATCACAATCCGCCAGCACTTAACTAGCAGTTAATAAAGCTGAGAAGATGAAACAATGAACAGTTTTGAAATCACGCCCTCATTCTGTGCCCGGTGTATCGAGCTGCTGTTCCCCCTGCCCAGCACAGCTCTTCGAGCACATCTCTGCTCTCTCCTCCCAGTTCTCATCATCCGGGGGTTCATTCCCCACCATGCTCGACCTGAGCAGCCCTGTGCCTGAGCTGAGGGCTCAGCACTTTGAGCCAAGCTCCATTTCTCATGCAAAATGAGAAAACAGCAGAGTTTTCCTTGGAGAGGAGAGACAGCCTTGAGGGGAGCGTGCAGTCTCTGAAAACTCTACATAAACCCAAATTAGAGAGAGGAAAGGCTGCCAAACGCTGCCCAGCCTTCAAATTTCTTCTTGTGGTCTTGCAGGCCTGACCACATACTCAAGTTCCCTGTTTTCTTTACTGTTCCATTTAGTGCTGCATTCCCCCCATCCAAGCTCACCTCCTGATGTCACCGGGTTACCAAGTGCTGATCACACTCTTCCAAAGTTCCCCCTCTTCATCCAAATCAAATAATCCACTAATAACCGAGCGAGAGGAGAGCTTTTTCCCTACACAAGTTATTCTTCAATGACATATGTGTGAACCATAAGGGATAGCTTAAAAAACAGATTCCCCCTTATTACGGGCTGCAGCACAGCACATCGCGGTGTTGCTCTTTTGTGCCTTTCCCCCTCTGCACCGAACATGGCTGTTTCCTGGCTCCGGTTTCACGTTGATTTATTTCCCTTTCGTCTATGGAAAATGAGGAACGAGAGCAGCTTCTGCTCTCTGCGCCGCCCACACAAAGCTGGAGATGCAAACAGCATACGGGGGATTCGCTCGGTGGAAAACAGGCGGTGAAGAAGTGAAGTCGCTGGCTGGAGTGGCACGTTTGGGATGCTGGAGTCACACTGAGCCCCATTGGAAGCTGTCACTGAGATCCTGCTGAGCTCCACCTGTGCAGCATAGCCCTGGGGAGGTGTGGATCCCAGGAAGCTTTGCCCCCAGCCCTACTGATGATGGAGGAGGGAGATGTAAAGGGAAGCAGAGGGCTAGGGGAGGTGGTGAAGTGTCCTCACCTTGGTAGAGAATGGGAAGAGGCTAGAAAGGAAACCAAAGCTTCCAGCAAACATTAGACACGGCCATCCGTGGTGATGAAAACTCACCTCTCACAAAGAGAGGCTCTGCAGCTCCATCAGACAATTCACAATTCTGCTACAAAGGCAGTGAGAGCAACCAGGTGCCAGCCCACTCTGCTCCTGCATGGTTTCCTTCCTGTCCTCTCCCCTCTGAATGCTTCCCAAACCCCAGGGGAGCCCTCAGGCAGCTCCAAAGCCCAGGGCTCACTCTGCAGAGCATCAGCCTCCCTCTATGGACTTGCACCCATTGCCCAAGGGTGGCTCTTTACTATCCACCAGGGCTTTCTGCTTTCAGCTCAAAGCACCTAGAGCTCTTCTAAGCACCAAGGTACCAAAGCTGCACACCCTTTGCTTCTACTTGCTTCAATTTTACTTTTCTCAATGCTGGATCAACCTGGAAGTGGAGCTGCTGTTCTCATCTCAGCTGAAGGACGTTCCATTGGCACCATCACCACCCCGAGATCCACCATGAGGTTTTACCCCAGCCCTCCTCGCTGAGGTGGCTCGGGATCAAGGGGTTTTGTCTACACAGAGGCTTTTAATCAGCACTTGGAATGTTTTCTGCCCCAGGAGGTAACTACAGAATCCAGGTTTTATGGATTAAAGGCAATGGAGGAAAATTGACCTGGCTGCCAAAGTTATCTCAGGATGTAAGTGGGATTACATGCTTAGCCATGGGGATATCTGCTGACACACTCAGAATTTAACTTAACACCAAATTTTGGTTGGGAAAGAATTTTCCAGTGCTTGGCAGGCAGTGGTTACCAAATGATGGAGCACTGCATGGGACACATCTGCTGGGACCACCCGAGAAGGAAACTTTTGTGCAGGTTTCTGTTGCTGCTTCCCAGCACTCCTGCAAACCTGCCCCACGCTGCTCAGTACAGAGCTGGAAACAGAGAGCAGAGCTATGGTGCACGTGCACTCCTAACGCCTCCCATCTGCACACCTTTTCCTCCTTCCAGGAGACAGGACTGCCTGCCCACTGCATTCAAACACCTCCCCTCTCCCACCTTAAATTCACCATTCCAAAGCTTTGTGTTTAAAGGCACCGTCCTGCTCAGCTCCCCTAGCAGAGCTAACTGGGCACCCGCCAAGCTTTTCATCCCAAAAGAGGAGCTGGCTTTTGCTACCCTATGGCTTCCATGCACGCAGATGTGACTCTCAGCCTAGAAATGCTGTTATCTGAACAAACTCATTTCAGACCAGGGATGACTGCAGCACGACCAGTGCGATGGCTGAGCATCGCAGCTCAGATTTCAGCATTCTGAGCAGCAAGCTGCAAAAGGGTAAACATAATTTGCAGATACATTTGCTTATGCAAGGCATCGAAGCCCCAAGAAAACCGTGCTGTGTTTGCAGACATTCCAAAGCAGAGAACAGTGCACAAATGCAATATTCACCACCGATTCTCTCGTCTCCTCACACATTTCGCTTCAGCGGCCAGAGCACTGTTTGTTCAAATAGGTTCTGACCTCCTGAACCGTGGCCAGTATGTGGCTACGTGGGGAGAACAATGAGCCCACGGTGAGAGGCTTTTTTCCGTGTTCTTGGAGGGAATAGAAAACACACATACACACACGAGTACACAAATCCCATCCAATACTCTGCACAACTCATTAGGAATACCCTCTTCCAGCTCCCATCCCCAGGGTGATATATTTATTGTGAACACATACATTCGATCCTGCTCGGCTCTGTGGAAGTAAGCAGTACACCTGCACACCGGGGATGTCTGGAGCAGGCTAGGATTTTCCTTTGGGCTTTGGCAAGCAGCCCAGACCGCCTCAAAAATAAAAAAAAATTAAAATAAAATAAGAAGGTCCTCACCATGTGCAAAGAACATGTGTTCCATTTGTTCGTACCTCAATGAGGAGGGAATGGGTTGAACACCAAGTCGACTAATAGAGGTCCCCTAGTTAGGGGGACACTTTTCCATGCCTTAGGGAAACGACAGATTGTTGACCCCTGAAAGCAGGGTCCTGCAAAGGGAGGACAATAGTAACAAAGCCCTAAATTGCAAAGAAACCTCAGTTTGAGCACTGGAGGGTCAGCAAGGACGTGAGCACAGCCCCTGCCTGAGCAGCACACTGCACAGCTCGGCGCCTGTCTCCCTGCTCCTCCAGGCACCAGTTTGGCTCCATCGAGCCTGCACTTCCTCTAACAATTTGCTGCAACCATGCAAAGCAGGCTTTTTGTATGTGGAAGAGAATGCCTGCCTGTCCATAAGCCTCGGTGCCAAAAAATTCGCTTATGCAAATAAAACTAATTGGTGTGACCTCCCACACTGAACAAGGTTTCCAAATTAGCAGGGAAGGGGAAACATGCACTGATTTGGGCCACTGGCACACCATGGTTCTTCGCTGCTCTCAGTAATGGCTTTTACATATTGTGCAGCAGCGCTGCCAGCAAAGCTCAGCTGGAAACTTCTCCCCAATAGCACGAGTATTTGGCTTTCCCCCCATGCTCAAGGTGGAGAAAATCTTTCCCAGTCTCTCAATGTGTCCATCTGCTCTCACGCAGTGTCTCCCACACCCCAGGTCCTCTCACAGTGGCTCCCAGCAGATACCAATGTCCCCCACACTACTGGGACCCCTGGCATGATGTCACTGGAGAGGAGAGGGTTTCCAGCATTACATCACCCATCGGCTCCGCAATCAGCCCTCTGCACCTCAAAGTTTCCATGGAAGAACCGAGCCCCCTTCTCCTCCCTCCTTTCCTCCCTCCCACCCACCAGCCATCAGGGGAAGCGAGCTACAAACGAAGCCATGGGCTGAAAGAGTAATGAGGAGGCTCCGAACAGCATCCATCATGTGTAACGAGCCTGCCTCGCCGCTGCCTGCCAGCATTTAGATACAAAAACTCTGCCAGGTGAGCGTCAGGAACAATCAGACAGAACTCTGCTCCCCAAACCCCACAGTCCCTGCAGTGGATGGAAATTATACTGAAAGATGAGCTTCGCCTACCAGAGACTGCTCTGTTCCCCTTGTTAGCTGTCTGAACTGCTTACTGCTCTCTGCAGGAGGGTCTCCTGGCCAGGGGAAGTTGGGCCATAGCTTTCCTCTCCTCTCCAGGCTTCTGTGGCCCAAAGGGACAACAGGGATAGAGAGCCCTCATGCTACTGCTCAGTATCCTTCCCCCACTGACCATTCTCCCAACTCAGCATCCTCATCCATCCACTCCAAAATGGCAGCAGCTCAAAAACAATGAGCTTGCAGGAGTGGCTAGTGAAGGAAATGAAATTTAAGGCTTCTTGTTTGAACTATGATTACAAAAACTTGTCTGTGGCGCATTGCTGCTGATGCAGCCACTGTCCTGGAACAGGCAAGGAAGCCAAGTGGTCCCCTGAGTAGAGCAGGACCTCTGCCCTTCATTTACAAAAGGTATTACCAATAGATTTTAATGACTGCTAATCGCTCCGTATCTTCAGCATCCATCACGCTGTGCCAGCAAAACCACAAAGAAGGACCCCTCCAGAAATTGCTCCAGTTAAATCTCCTCCCGTTTATGTACCACTACTACCCTGTTTCTACACCTGGGCACAACTGCAAACTGTGTACCACTACACTACCTCTGTACAGCCAGCATTTCAGATGCTCAGCTATCCAAAAACAGTTAATTACACGTTAATCAACCAGTAAGAGCAACGCATTGCCTTGGAGCTAGCATTCAATGGTACCCATGCCAAGGACAAACCCGTGCCATCAGGCCTTGTGCTACTCTGGCTATAAGAGCAGGGCTTGGCTCAGATAACTGCATGAAGCGATGCCATACAGCTTCCCAAGCCTGGGTGTGTATCTTGGCTGGATTAAAAGATACACGATGCACTGCATTGCTGTTAAGCATCAATAAAAGCACTTTTATGATCTGTTTGAACTATAAAGCACGTCTCTCCTTGCACTGGATGCAATCATTGGCCAGAAGGCATGAGATAGCAGCAAACTCCAGTAACAACCTACACATGACAAGCACACAGAGCCTTTTACAGTTAAAGAAATGGAATTTATCACTTACAAAAAAAAGAATTAAAACATTAACGATGCTGCTTTATTAGTCGTAATACAAAATACACATCATGACAGGCAACCCTGACCCCAGCCACAAAGCTTGACTGCAGTCCAGGTGTCTGAGCTGCCAATTACCCAGAAAATCTCAGTGAAAAACACGCGTTTGGGCAAAGCACACATAAACAATTAATCCAGTGTTACCACCCTAACCTTCACTCCCCTTACAGGAACCTGACAGATAAGGATCATAAGGAACCGTGTCACTTCAGGGATGAGAATAAACCACCTTAAGCACAGACTGCAACTCTCACAAGCTGCTCTGCAGTTCTTCTGCACGCACTCGCAGACACGCTGATAAAACCAGATGACGTCCCTGGGCACCTGGGTAAGACAATCCCATGCACAAGACTTGCCAACCCGAGCCAAGTATCACGTTGGGGTTTTGATTAAACTGACTGCATTGCTTGGCCTCTGGCACAAAAATCTCACCATTAATTGCAAAGCCATCCGGAGGCAAAAGCTTCAGCAGTTGCAGATATATTCTAGGCAGCACTGCTATTCTGGAAGAGCCTGGCTCTGTGATTCAATCCATATGTCTCAAGTGCACCATTTCACTAAAGAGGATCCCTTTGGAAAAAAAAAAAAAAGCAGAAGAAATGACGAGAAAACCAGCAACTAAATGGAGAATTATTAGGAGACTGGGGAAAGCTACAGACATCTTCAATAAAGAACCCTAATGCTGGCTCAGGATGTTTCATTTTCCATCATCTCACACCACAGTATAAGCCGATGGTGTAAAACATCGACTCTTTGCACTCCCTGAAAGGCTCTACAGCAAAAGAGGTGAAATCAGATTTGGCAGGGCCAGGAAAGCAGGCAGCCAGAACTGTAAATTAACTTCTTTCAGCAGTCTGCTGAGGCAGGGAAAAGTACACAGGAGCGTGCGTCTGTGGTGCATCCCGACAGAGAAATCCAGGTTAGTATACGACCCTAATTAATTTTAAAAGTGTTTTTTGAAGCTTGACAAGAACTTAAGCACGAGCTTTGCCCAGTTCCTTCCTGCCCCCAAAACCGTGCAGAATGCAGCTCCTGATTCAGGGATGCTGGGGACCTTGCTGCTCCTTTTTGGTAAGCGCTCCCACCTGCACCAGCGCCTTGTGCTTCTTTGCTCTTGCACAGCAGGGCCTAGATATGAATGATGTTTGGAGCTGAGGCTCCCCACGAGGTCCTCCCCATGAGGTGAGAAAGCCTGCAAGCTTTGCAGTTGCCACCAGCCTGACCTTCCCAAAAGCCTGTTGTATTAGTAGCACAGTTATCCTCCTGCAGGAGCAGATAGAGGCTATTTAACATGTTAACAGCACTCTGCCTGCAAAAGCAAGCCCTAAATCTGTCCTCCAGCACCAAAAAAAAAAAAAAAGAAAAAAATTACAGTAAGATGCATTTGAACAGATAGAAAGACTATTTTCTGCGGAACACCTTTTGCTAAAGCAAAATTTATTGATCCAATCTTGTAAGCTTGGAGGTATCTGGAAAAAAAAAAAATAATGTTGAAAAAAGGTAAAGTTAAGAGCTTTCTCCTGAGCAAGAAATGCTAAATCCAAGGGCATGGGGAAGGAGAAAGCCATGACGACTGTGAAATGAAATCTGGGATTATCAACCCCAGTGATAATTGTTTTTGTCTAAGTGTAAACAAGGCAGAAGATGAAAAGAGAGCTGGCATTTCAAACTGAGAGCAGCACAGCACCTGAACAGCACAAACATCTCAGCTGAGAGCACTGATGCATTCGGTGGCCCTAAGAGCAGCCCCAGCACTCCAGCCCATCCTCTCTCCATTTCTGCTACCTTCATTTTGCTGGTGGTCTTCAAACACAAACAAAACCCATCAAAAACACAAAGGAGGAGAGAGGATAAGTGCCATCCTTTTAGCATCGTACACCTCATCCCAGGCCAGCATTTGGCTTAAGCCAAGAACAGATGTTTCCACCAGCCCTCAGCTTCCCTGCATTGGCAGAAAGGTACATGCAGGTGTCTGGGAGACCCTCTCACTTCACACCTTGTTTGGCAGCATCAAAAGAAACCGTTTGGTTTTATGGTACCAACTGGACCAATAAGACACAGTTATGGGACTCAGCTGCACAAAATGAGCTCCTCTCGTTTCCTGAGAAGCCAACCATCAAAAAGCAGCATGCACACTGAACTTTTCATCTCATGGGAAAACTGATTTCATCTACACTAACACCAGGCACTATTCTACTATTCCACCATTGTGGCTGAACCACAAACAATTCAGAACTATGGAAGACAACACACGCCTGGGACTCGGGTGAGGGTTGGGCAAACTGCACGTTGTTCATCAGCCCATTGCTCAGTTTGCTGGGCTGTGCAGTAGAACAGGGCTGGGCCCCCACACTGCTGCAGGAAACGAGCTTCTGTGGGTTTACATGAGATGCTTCAACACAGCACTGCAGAGGGTGTGAGTTCACCTCACCCAGCCGTGGAGGTAATGGGTACCTGCTTCAGACATTATGCAGCACTTTCCATTCATAAAGAACCTCCAGCTGCATGTTATGGGATTTCTTTGTTCACTGCTATAATACAAACACTTCTGGGATTGAAACACAGCACCGGTGACCTTACCAAGCCAGGACCTGAACTTTGGTTCAACCCACATCTGCTAAACCAGACCTTCTTCAGCCCAGGTTGCCCTTCCCCAGGACCACCTCCGTGCTGACCTGGAAAAGCCATCCCATGGGAGATGCTGTTCCCAGAGTCCATGGATGCAGCAGTCAAATGGATTAAATGAGCAGCATGCTGTTTGGGCTACACACACAGCCTTCTGGGGCTTTGGCTTGGGACTGACATCCCCAAACTCAGCAGTAAGCAGTGCATGGAGCAGAAGTTAGCTGCCAAGGCCGTCTTCCATGGGCAACCTCCCATGAGAGCTCACAGAGCATCCAAACAACCTGGATGAGGAGTAGAGCACCAAGAGGGTGCTTTACATCACCCAGCACATTGCAGTGAGGCTCTGGAACAACCCCCCCACGTTTGGTGCTCAGCCTTTTGAGGACAAGATCACTACAAATCTGCATTCTAACGTATCCAAACTGCAAAAGAAACTGCTAATCCCCCTAACAACAAGACACATCCACGTGCCTTCTGACCTCCTCCCAGCACTGCCATAGCCGCAGGAGCACTGCTTGCTGCAAGAGTGCCAAGAGTTTCTCCCATCCCATGGGCTATTTCTTTGCTCTCTCCCCCTGCAAAAGGCCTTTGCAATCTCACAACAGCAGCCTCTCACTCACAGCTTGACGCCAGCCACTGCAGCCCGAGCCCTGTCCTGACATTTGTACACTTCTGTTGCAAACAACAGCTCTGCACAAAACTTAACTCTTACAACCTAGGCTCTCAGCTTGGCCACTCTTCAAACCCACCCAGTGTTCCCAGATCCTCAAAGAGACCCACTCAGCCGCCCAGCTAATTGAATGTTAAGGAGAGGAAGCAGTTTTTTTCCCCACCAGGAGAGCACTGCGCTACAGAAATGTTTTGAACCCACTCCCCCCATCCCTCCTGCATGGCTGAGTTCTGCAGCAGAACACAAGTGAGGACATGGTCATCCATGCACCCAAGTGACAAACACTGCACAGCCGCTTTGCTGCGACCCCAGTTTAAATAATTATGACCTTCCAAAGAAGTGCTGGGGTTTTATTTGGTCTCAGCCCTGCCCGGGATTCAGACAGATGGGAATTCCCACTACTTAGTGCTCTCGCTGATCCCAGCTGAGACAAAGCCTGCCTAAGCTCTCCCAGCCACTGCCTTCCATCCCACACCACACAACAGGATGGAGAAACCTCCACAGCAAAGACAGACACACAGCCAGGCTGCAAACACACTGGGCAGCACAGCAGCAGCAAGCCAAGGCTGGCAGGGCAGCTGCCTGCAGGACAGCAGCAGCTTCAGCCCATTGCTCAGCCCAGAAGCAATCAGCTTTTCAAGAATGCACAGCCCTCTAATTGTTTGCACCTCTTTCCCATCATCCTGAGCCTCAGCCCTCCCCACACACTTTCTGCTTCAGCGTGCAGATTGCAGAGAAGAAAGGAGGGCCGAAAGGAAATTGAGTTGCTGAGATATGGAGGAAATTAGGTTATAGTCCACTGCCTTCATGAAAACTATTAATTACGTTCAGTTTAAAGCTGCTGGTATCTTGATTAGTGTTTGTGTGAGAGCATATGTTGAAAACCCTCTTTGTTTGATGAGGATGACAAAAGGAAAGGACAAATTCCAGAACTAGAGAGGCTTGCTTGCTTCTCTCCCTCCTCCCTCAAAAGCTTCTACCGACGTTTTACAACATAGATGTGCAGTATACAGGAGAAAACAAACAAACAACTTTGCTAATTGTTCATTTCTGCTCAAATAACCATAACATTTCTCAGGAAGCACCCACAACAACCCCATAGCTGCATTCTGCACTTAGGGCTGATGACAGGGCAGCAGCCTCCAGCAAAGGGGAAACACTGCTCTGTTTTACACCACCCCCCAGGATCTAAGAGGGTTCACTGAGCACAGCCCTCTCCCTCAATGGAAATAATTTAGCCAGAAGTATTTCTCCTCTATGAAGGAAGAGATGGTCCTCACCAAACAGCAGCAAAATGAAGCAGCTTACGTTTCTTTATCGGTTTTGGATGCAACACCCATTTCTGCCATCAGATCTCCCAGACCCCAGCAGCACCCCATGGGAGCTCACTGCTTTATGCAACAGCTCCACTTAAATACAGCAACCAGTGCAACATTTTTGACAGCATGTCCAATGCTCGCGAGACACTCCATCACCCATTAAACTCAGCTTTTACTTGCCATTTTTAACTGTCAGCCTTCCCAGGGATTGCCTATTAATTTAATGCAATGGAGAAACTCTCTGCTAGCTCCCTAACTGGGATTTTGGCAGCACCACTCAGTCCTTGCATCCCTGCTCTGTTTGTTGGTAACATTACTGCAACTCTCTGAGTGACAGCACAGTGCAGGCAGGAGCTGGCCTCGCTGCAGTTCTAATTATCCCCCAGATGGATGTTTCCCATCCCTCTGCTGGGCTGGGAGGCCCATGAGATACAGCACTTCCTCTGTGCAAACTCAATAAATAAGGAGTAGGGAAGTCAAGGCCTTGGTTTACACTCTCCACTGCACTGCTGCTGATTTCAGGGAAGCAAGCGTAGCTTGCAAGCAAGATCAGGGACAAGATTACTGCACACATAAAAGCCTCAGAAGTACAGCAGGGCACAGGAGTTGAGGTTGCTAGCAAAATGCATGCATTCAACTAGCTGCTGAACTATGGGAAAAGAACTTCTACCATATGTACCTTGTCTATAAATAATCCTGTATCTCTTCACTTAAATCACAGCAGTTCATGGGAACATTCCACCCATCACGATTTGGGGCTGCATTTTAAAAAGCAGTCGCTGTGTGGGAGGTGACAGGGCTGCCAAACAAGCTGTCAAGGAGACTCCTTGAGTCACAGTGCAAGGAACCAGGAATCAATGACCAGTGCATGGAAAACCAGCAGATTACTACAGACTTTGTGAAAACTGATTTGCAAGAGAGACTCTTCTGTTTACGGCCCCTCAAATAGGATTTAAATTGTAACACAGGGATAAATGAAGTCCTGCTACTTTCAAAAGTGGAGCCTCTTACATCAACACAAAGCACAAGAGCTACGGACCCATAAGATTCTGGCAGAGGAGCTGGTCTAAAACCTCAGCAGGGGTGTGAAAGCAGAGAACCAGGGGAGATTCTCCAGCAGCCAACCTGGCCCATTGCTTGCATCAATACAAGAGGAAGCATTTAACTAGTCAGAACACAATCTCTAAGAAACTGAATTACATCTTAAGGAATTCCGTGCAAAAATCCAAGGTACGTTCCAAAAAAGAGCTGTCAAGCCCTCAAAACCAAAACCCAGCTCCACAGGATGCCTCCAGAGCTGCTCATCATCATGACTTACCTCAAAGACTTCCTCATCTAATATCCTCGTTCCAAATACAATGATGCCATTGACGTCAATGATGGGATGGTCACTTCGATCCAAGAACTTGGTTATTTTCTTTTTACAGTCCAAAATCAGGGTGACGTTTTTCTTCTGCACGCTGATGGCGACCCTGTGCCACCTGGAAGAACACACAGCCCACAGATGTTACACGGAGCCTTGGTCTTTCAAGAGCAAGCCAACGATTGCAATAACAACGAATCCCTCATAAACTCTCCTGCAAACCTTCACACCAGCTATTATCTGCAAATGGATGAAAATCAGCTTTAGGCAGACTCTACGTGAGTCACTGGAAAGAGAAATGACTGTGTTGGCAGATGCCATTTGCTTTTCAACTCTCCAAAATAGCTCAGAGAGCACCTGCTCTTGCTTCAACGAAGGGCAGAGAAGGGGAAAAATATCCTGATAACTCCCTGGCTAACCCTCCTTCCACCCTCCTTATGTCTTGTGAAGGATCCAAGTGGGATTTTTATCGACAAAGAGTTTCCTCTGGACTTGTCATAACAGAAGCCAACAGTGCTGCTATCCCCATGAGCATCAACACAATTTGCACTAACTGGTACAGGATTCACCTTTTACATACGCACTGTTTATCTGCCAAAGGGCACAGCTGAAGAATGGGATGTATGTATAGACATTTGTAGGACTCCAATTTTACACAACACATGCTGGTACTGTTATCAACAATGTACTGTTTGTTCCTTGGCGCACAAAATTTCACTTACTTGCCATCTGCTAGGTTAATGCCTCTAAAGAGAGGATAGTCTTCTGGGCCTGGCTTTCCTGTATGGTCTTCATACAGGAATACAGGAGATCTACCCATCTCCACACCAATTTGCTGGATCCCTTGCTCATTGTAAATTGAGATCAAGAAGGACTGACCTCCTTTCTTCGCTTTTACAGTGGTTAAAATGGAGAAGTCCTCTGGGAATGGGGAAGCTGGAGTGGAAAAGCAAAGAGGTTAGTCAGGTTGCCTTGACTATGAATCCCTACAGGAACAATAGGTTGCCTAGTGATCTCCATGAAGAAGGCTGGTTGTTCACCCCTCCAGATGTGTGTACATCAGCATCTCTAAAAGCATACACTGGGAAAGAGCCCCATCTTTTCCCCCAAAGCCTACTGAGATACAGGGCTAGAACCTAAAGCAGATTGCACCTGCAAAGCCAGAGCAGGGCAGTGCCTCTCCAGGGCTACCAATTCTAAAGGCACAGAACTGAACGTCACCAGGGATCTTTCATTAATGATCAGAAAGCCTTCTGCCAGCCCACACTGAACTGCCACAGAGCCAAAATCCACTCCGTATTTCAACTTGCAACACAGCACAGTTCAAGGTCTTCTAGGGTGAGAATACAACGCTAGGAAAACAGAGGCTCTAAAAAAAACCGTTGGTTTAAATCTATTCTTTGCACCAAACTCCTCCTCGATGTGTCCTGGAGAATTAAGGAGAGAAGGCAAAAACTTCCTTTATTTCATTTATCACGCCATCTCCAAATTAACTTAATACATCAGGAAGACAGAGGGAGGTAAGCATTCCACGCCACTTAGGCAAATAAAACTCTCCAATTCTGTGTGTAAAGACGTAGGGGAATTGCATCAGGTTTCATCTATTCCAGGCCCAGAACAGAGCATTCTGTGGCTTTGGCTTTCAGGGCTGGTACAGGGGAAAAAAAAATATCTGTGAGCAGAAATAAATCTGGCAAACAGCAGGAAATGCCGGTTTGTCTGCATATTGAACAGCTCACAAGTTTCCATGATTTCTCTCCACTCAGGAAAGCAGACTTCTCTGATCTCAGGTGGTATCGTTCCATTCTTGCAAAGTTTGCATGGGAAGGGTTCATCCCCTGCAACTCTGGGCTGATGCACTCAAAGTTTCAAGTGGACACAAACATCACCAAGTCGTGCCGTGCGCAGGACGCGTCTCCTTAGCTTGTCTTTTCTCTGCCATTCGTATAGAACCGTCACAAATGGAAAAGCTTGGATGCACGCGTTGAAGAGGAGGTCTTAAAAACTCCAGATGCATTACTAAAGGAGTTTGTCTGATCAAATCCTGGTGGACGACGGGACCTACAAAAAATTAGGGTACCCTACAGGGCGTAACCTCATTTCAGCAGCGTGAGACGTGCAGGGTATCTTTCCTCCAAGGTCCAGGCTTTCGCAACAAGGATTGCATTGTACTGCTGGGTATCTGCTTGGGAAATCTTATACCAAGCACAGCAAAGTGGGGCAGCCCTGCCATGGGCAGCAGGGTATGTGTGTGTGTGACCATCTGCGTGCGGCAGGGCGCAGCGAAGGGAACAACAATAGAGCATTTTTCAACTGCAGATTCACAGCTGTATAAACCACAAAAATTGTCAAGCTCAGTGCCCAAAAGTTTCCAATAGGTTTCCTTTGCCCCTACAGGCTTTTCTTAGATGGTATCCCAGTGGCACATAAGGGATTCTGACCTGGGTATGGGCGCGTGAGCAGGGAATTCTGATTACAGCTCAGCTCACAAATTCAAAAGGAAAGAGGCCATGAAATCACTCTTTTCTTCTGCCTGGGAATTGCTCAAACTTTATTAACTACTGCAGTAAGTGGATCTAGCCCTCCAGCAGAGGACTACACTGCAGAACAACGGAGGAGGCAGAAGGAGGCACCAAGTGGGCACCTGGGGACACCTGCACAGACACACAGTCAGCATCCCTTACCCAGTTACATCACGTTTGTAAAGAAGCAGAAAGCATCTTCTGAATGGAGGATTCAGTGCCTTATAATAATTCAGTGCTGTGGTAATAACAGAAAGATTTTCCTCCTAGGACACAGACCCAGATATCTGGCAACGCAGGCATCTGATCTTGGTGCCTCCCCTAGGATGAACTGAGCTTTATCTCCCTCCTGCTGAATGTACACAAATCCTCCTGTAGAGCTCAATCAAGACCATACGCCTTCCTGGTTCCAATTACAGGCTAGAGTTTGGGGCCTTTTATGTAAAATAGTTCATGTCCAAAATTTCATTATGAATCCACAATACAGTACCTTTCAACTTGAGCAAGCTGCCAACTCATTAAAAAGCTGCTTTTAATTTTTTTTTTCATTATTATTAAAATGTCTCCATGGTGACGCGAGTTTTCTCAACCCAAATAACCATAACAGATGAATTATAGCTGACATTACTGTTACTGCTCTGCTGTCCTGGCAAAATAACAATGCCTTCACTGTCACAGAAGTGACCCAGGCTATTGAGTGATGTATGAAAACACATCCGCACGGACAATATATACATGACAATAAATACATGGAGAGCATAGAAACTGTTCCAAATCCCCTTAAAGACAGGGAAGTCATCCCCAACAAGGGGCTTGGGAATAAGCCTTGATTTGCAGTCCACTCAAGTGAGCTCATTGCGCATCCCTCTCTCCTCCTAATAGCCCTGCACTAATGCTGAGTTTGGCTCACCGTGGTGTCTTTATTTTTAACCTCATGACCAAAGTCTTTCAAATTCACCACATCCTGCAAAGCAGCAAAGGGTTCAGACCCCCATTCTGCAGATGAATCCATGGGGAGAGCCAGCATCACTGCTCCAGCAGCCAACACTGAGGTGTGGGGTGGGCACAAGGGTGGCACGGCCCCCAACATCCACTGCTTCACATGAGCAGCATCGGGCCCAGCTTCTTCCTTCCTGAGCACTGGGACCAAGGATGGAAGGCTCTCATGCAAGCTCAGCCTTCAAAACACAGACATCAGGGATGCCTTCCTAGTTCTGGTGCTGCAGGTGTAGCAGAGGGACCTGGCAGAGCTCTGACTCTATCCAGGAAGGACCAGAAAGCTTTAGCTATAAAAGACAAAAAACAACCAGCAAAAACAATGAGCTGATCAAGTTCCAAGTACAACCACAGAGCAGAACTGTTGTGCAAGTTGGTGCCATTCCTGCAGCCACTTCTCAGAGCAGAACAGCTTCTTGGTGGTGTCACCAAGCTCTGGTCTTGTTCTTCATCTGAGAAAACTTTCGGTTTTGGAATGGATGTTTTCTGCAGAGATGACTGTTCGAGTTATAATAGAGATTCTTCAGCTCTTAAATACATACATATCTGTATGTGCAGACACCCACAAGCAGCACAAAGAAGGCAGAATTTGCTAAAAGAATGCAAATGACATTCTGCTGGCTGCCACTGAAAACCCTGCCTCTCTTGCCTCTGCTGGAAGAGCATGGTTTTGTGGGGAAGCAGAACTTATTCATGGAGGGAGGACAAAGAGCATCTCAGCAGATTTTCTCACTCCTGTGGGTTTGAAAAACAGACAGGCTTTATATATATATATATATATAAATATACATCTTGCTTTGCTGGCGGTGCTGCAGAAGCAGAATGCAAAGCCTGTAAAATTACCATCTTAGAAAAACACCAACTTCTAATTAGCACAAAATATTATGCACTGCGTACGTTTGTCTGTGGTGCTCAAGAGCAGAGAGGGCAAGTTATTCTGTGACACACGAAGTCACCAAAGCCACATTTCCCCTCATACACTGCGCTGCAATCACTTCGATGCCTCTACCTCCCCTCTCTCACTCATCTGGTGGTGGGAGCTCAAGTCACAGCTCGTTATGGGGATGTTCTGAGCAAACAGCTGTGGGTCTGATGGAAGACAGCAGGGCTTCCCTGCTCTGCTCTTCCCTTCCCATCACCTGAGCAAGCAGAGCAGATTATTTCATAAGAATCCAGAGGGAAGTAGAGCTATCTCAGTTGCTCCACAGTTGTCCAGTGGAAGTGATTGAGAAGTTGCTTGATGACATCAAGGAAACCATCTGCATCTCGCCCATGAAAAACAGCAGAAGCAAGCCAAGAACTTAGAGGACGTCCAAACAGCGAGATGAGTCAAAACCAAGAGATTCTCATACGATATGGAGTTACCCTCTGCAACCATGGTTCAGTTCTGCATGCTCTTGGGTTGAACTCCTTGAGGCAGTGGCAGCCCATCTTTCCTGAATTGGCCAGAAGTCTCTACTTTTCTGCTTTCTGCACCAAGAAAAGGCTGTCAGACAAGATTTCACAGTGGCTCCAGCAACCACTGGGAAGCTCTTAAATCCACTCTGTTCCAAACTGGAAACATTTCCTCAAAGCAGCACTCTTCAAGGGCTCTGTAAACTCCTGTGTCTCTGTGGCTTGCTCTAATGAACCTCCACAGCCTCTTCAAACAATCTTCTTGGGACATCTGTTCTTGTGGGGCAGTCTATTCTTTTTTTTTATGGTGCTTATTTGTGTTACAAGACACCACAGCCACAGAAGAGGCTCCTACTGTGCCTGGCACTCTACACACGCAGAGTACAACGCAGCCTGCGCTCCTTTGCATCTTCCAAGTCTCTCCCAGCTGGACATCACTGTGTGATAATGAGACAGCACAAACTTTCTAATATAGGAGGGAACATATGTGGAGGCATTGGCCACATCTCCCTCGATGAAACCTGTCACTACATGCAAATGCAATGACAAAAGGACTTACTGCTGCGTTCGATGGTTGTAAGTTTGCAACCCAGCCCCAAAAATAGCAGAATCACTCATTCTCTGCCAAGGGAGAACACATAGAGAATAGGAAGGAAGTGTGTAGTGCCTTGTATGCGTCTGGAGAAGCTGAGAAAAGGATCAGGTATTTCTATATAGCTAACACAAAAAGCTGCAGACTTACCAGGATACAGCTGCTTTGTCGGTGCACTGAGCTGAGCATCTTTTGTTACTCTGTAAGCAACATCTGCTTCTTTTGAAGATCTTCTGCTTGTGCAAAACCCTGTTGTTCTCGTGATACCATCAGGTAAATTGTGAAAATCTAATACCTTCAAGAGGTCTGCAGGTTCTGCTGGAAAAAAGAAAAGCAGAGAACAAGAATTAATAGGCAACAGGGCCAGAAGTAAGCTGAGGCAAACTTCTCCATTCTTAAGTTAGTTGATGTAAAGAAAAATAAGTTTTAAAGCAAATACCAGAGTGAGTAACCCTAAGGATTACACACTTGTATGATGAAAAACAAGCATGGGGCAATTCACACCAGCTGGAATAAGAGGTAAACCCATGGCCACGCTTAGGGTTGTAAGCAAGCTGTGGCAGAATCGTCCCAGTGTGATGTGTCAGTGCTGGTGCTGCTCCTGCAGGCTCACTCAAAGGGTTCTGTGCATCCAGTCCTGCCTGGGGCAAGGAAAGGAGATCTCCCCTTTGGCAAGCATTGCCTCGTGTTGACTGCTGCACAAAACACACACACGTGCAGGCAGCAAAACACAAGTTTGATGGAAGGGGAAAAGTCCAGTTATGCCCTGGCTTTCCAAAAAGCAATTCAGGGCATGGCATGACCTTCAGCTGAGCATGCCCTGAAGCAAGCACACATAACAGACCAACAGTGTGAAGCAAAAAAGCTCCTGGCCTCAGCCCTCCCTGTCCTTATCCACCAGGCTCATGACTTTACAGGGCAGCAGGAAAACCTATGAGTATGTAAAGGAGAGGTTTCACACCCCACACACCCACACCAGCAGGCTGTCACCTCCAGATATTGAGGTCTTCAGTAATGTGAGTGCTCCATCTCGTTAACTTCCTCATCTGGTCTTGCTCACACTGGGAGAGATGGTATTTCCAGAAGTGCAGTAATCAGACCCGACTTTAAATGCTTACAATAAATTGTTTTGAATCCTGATCTGATACTTGCAGCAAAGCGCTGTCAGAAAGACAAACCTCCCAACTCAGCAAACCCATGGCAGCACCCGAAGCAAACGCCTGCACGACAGCTTCATCTAGCCCTGCCTGCACAATACATCACAGCTATATTCATTTGCCCCACGATCCATTATTTCCCCTGAAGAGAGACATCACTCAGAGCTCAAGGGCAGCCAAACATCAGGCACTCTGACATTTGCAATATCCCAGCCAATCCCCCTGGGCCCCAGCTTCCACCTGTGTCCCAGGGCACCCCATTACTGCAATGGCCATGAAGGCACATGGCATCACCATCACCAACATGCCAAAAAAATAATTAAAAAATAAATGATCTCCAAGAGGACAGGAAGAAAAAAAAAAAAAAACAGGAGAAAGTTTTTAAGGGAGGGAAAAATAAGAATAATGAAAAAAGGGCCTCATGTTGGGCTCAAGCATTCACTAGAAAGACCAGAGAAAAGGATTCACAGGAGAACATCCCAAGAGCCTGTTCCATATGCTACTGACTGCATCCATGGGGACGGGCTACAGCACACACATCAGCATTGAACGCACACAAAAAACAGCAATGGAAAGAAATATGACGAGCAGATCTTTTATAGCATAAAAATCTTTGGTTACCAAGATGATCTGCCTAATATTTGCATGGAAAAGTCATGTACATTTTTAGGCAGCTTTAAAAAAGTTTCCGTAATCCTGAGAAATTGGGTCCTCAACTGAGAGATTACAAACATATGGCAGATCCGAGTCAACGCCGCAGATAATAAACCAGCTGAGAGAGTCTGGCCCAAGCAGCACGCAGCTGTAACGTTTCCTCGTCTCTCATTCCTGTTAGACACAGAATATGGATGACATTTGTCTAAGCTGCCTTTACAGCTTGGATCTTCCCCGCTGCCTTTGACCACGCTTTGTTTCACGCAGAGATTTCTGCATGCTCACAGCACAAGCCGCCTTTAAGCGACTCGACTGCTTATTCTCCAGCTCTGCTTCCAGCCCCCCTCCCTGTGCTCCGGGAGATTCAGATCAGCCAGCTCCCAGCCACCTCCAGAACTTATTTATGGAGAAGAAGGGAAAAAGGCAGAGGCAGGGGGAGGGGATACGAATTCCAGACTCCTGACATCAGCCGCGCTCCCCAGGCGGCTGCAGGGGATTTGGAGCCTCGCTCATCGCGCTGCTGTAACTGTGCAGCGTACAGGGAGGAAGAGCAGCACGAAGGCACCAGCAGCACGTTTTGCTGGTTATATGCATTAGCAGAATCACACCGCCTTCCAGGCCTGCAGCTGCTATTCGGAAATCTCCCACCCACCCTCACCCTCCATCGTGGCACTCCGTGCTGCGCTCCTCCTTTCTGAAGGAGGATTTCAGTGTCTGCTGCCCCACGCAGCTCTCAGGCTCCCAACACAACGTGCAATTCATCTTCGTTTGGAAGACTCCCCGTCCTTCTCTAACTGTGATGGATGAGCTCAAAGCGAGATGTTCGAGTCTAACAGCAACCTGGGTGCTGCCCAGAATGCAGACTGTGAATCACAGCAGCAAACGGGAGTGGAAAACCACGGGTCAGATGTGTGCTTGTCACCTCTGCTCGCTCCCAGAGAGGCAAGAAGCCAACCGAAGCCCTCAGCCTGTTCCTGCTGCACTCCAGCACTGCTCAGAGGAGCAGTTCAGCAGCATGGAATCCTCCAGTGCTACCCAGAAAGTCGGGATTCACACAGGAGCAACTCCTGTTTGTGCCCAGTTAACCAGCTTATTTATTTCTCCTTCAGCCAAATCCAAGCACCGCAGTCTCCTGTTAGGAGCTCTGATGGAATCACCCCAGAAGGACAGAGCCCAGCTGACCAGGACTGGCCCTGCAAGGTATTTCTTACAAGCTTGCACTGGGTTTGGCCTGCATCCGAGAACTCAATTAGTTGTTGCTTCATGAAAGCTTTTTTTTTTGCTGGTTTATGAATAACATTACTATGCCATGTTACACACTGGATCATTCTTTCACCTGAGATGCACAGGGCTGCCCAAGGAGGGCAGCAGCTCTGCCCCTGCTGCACCAGAGGAGGATGGCCATAAACCCAAAAGGCAAAGCAGCAAATGACAAATACCCATAGTCAGATCCAAACTGGCCTCAGAGTGCTCCAAAAGCTGCACCCAGCAGTATGGGAAGCCCTGTGATGAGAAAGCAGAGCATCACTCCCTGCTCTGCACAGGGCAGAGATGAAGGACCCTGTGCTGAGCACACAGTGGTGAGAGTAGGAATGAAATCCCTAATTCCTCCGTGTCTACTCAGGGCTTAAACCACAAGACCAATATGTGTGTTAATCAGGTTTGTAATGATTTAATTACATGCTAAAGCCTGGCATAGAGGCAGCTGGTATTAGGTTTATAATACCACTCTCCACAACGCAAAGCAGCAGAGAGTGAGCTGTCAGATCCGATTCCACCAAGCTGCTGACTTGCACCGAGCTTTCCTCAGGCTGTGCTGCTCTCTCACCAGGTTAGATAGCAAGCCCAGGCTCTCCCACGTTTCATCTCCCCTGGCCAAGGCATCTTGTTTTGCTTTTACCTACGGAAGTTGAACTTCTCAGCATTCCTCTGCTCACCCCACTCCCCAAAGCACTTGGCTGAGCGTCAGGATGCATAAGTTGCTTATACATTACTGGTGGGTATCTGCAGCCCCAGCGTCTGAAAGATTACCTAACGACACGTCACAAGACTCCAAACAATCCCCTCCCATCATTTTTCACGGCAGTTCATTAAACCCTTATTCCCAAGGGAATCTGCAGCAGTTAAACTCCCCCAGTCAGAGCAGTGGTGCTGCAATGCCAGCTGTACCCACAGCACTCGATGAGCCAGCACCCAGACTGACCTTTTCCCATCCTCAGACCTCTATGCATTTTTCCAGTAAGGATGCTACAGCAAAGTTTGCGTTGGCTGAAAACAGACCTGCATCTCAAACCTCCTTTTGCTCATCACTGAAATGGTCACAAGGTCCCCAGAAACCTCAATGGAGCAGAAGCTGAACAGGCTTTAACACAGTAGTTTAATGAGGGAAACTTGCACACACACACATAGCTGTGCTGTATCTGTGGCAGTGCAGGTGCCTTCTTATAGACAACAGTGTCTAAAAACAGGTTTAAGACTTCCCCATTCACTACATAGTATTTCCATCTTAGGGTACATCCAGAGCATGTTCAGCATTAGCTGACAGTACGGTCAAAGGCAAAAAAACACCCTTTCTTCACCCTTTTGCTTTATAACATCTTTCTAAGTGAAAATATTCCCCTCCAATACCCTGAAAGGCATTAATTCTGCACAGCCAATGTATTTTTGTATTAATGTAAAAAAAATGTGACATTTGAGCATCTGGAGAGGAGGTCACCAACCCGCCGTGGTAAAGAACCATTCTTCTATATTTGGTTTCTCAACAGCCAAAGGGCATCCAAAAACTTTCAGGACTTCACGACACAGCACTGAGTCATACTACAGCTTACGTGCGACTATTGCCAAAGAGTCAAGGTCACAAGCTGAAGAATGAATAGGCATTTATGTTCCTGACCGATTCCAGGTGCCCTCTGCAACTCTCCATCACTTAACGTGCAACCCAGCAGTCTGGGTGTTTTTGTATCCACGTGTCACTTTGCTAACGATTCAGGCTCAATAGGAAGGAAAGCCCTTCTGTGTGAACAGGCAATTAAAAAAAAAACAACCCACAAGTCTCCATCTTCAGCAAACAGCAGCACTAAGGTGAATGAGGATTATTTCCAAAGCAGCATCTCTCTGAGAAGATCCCTGAGTCTCAGAGAAAAGTGGAAAGAATTGTAATAGAAAAAGGGAGGAGATGCACTGCTGTTACCCTGCTCACAGTCGCCCAAGATGAACTAGCTTAAATTGCCCTTTCCTGCACCTGAGTTGCCCTGGATGCCCATCACCACCTCCAGGAGCAGCACAGGGCCCCATGCATGGGCAGATCCAGCTGCTGCACACAGATGTGCTTCTGGTCACACACAGCACCTTGGCTGAGCCAGTGAGCACCAGGCAAACTGGGGGATGCGAGGTAGATATGAAGCTCCCTGGTTTCAATGAAACAAGGTCTACTGATGCCAGAGAGAATGCTCCTTAACATTCCCATCTCGTTTCTCTCATCTTTAAGCCTCGCAATCACCAGCATCTGTTTTGAGGAGGTTACAAGACATCATTTTGTAAGGATTTCCAGGTACTCAGATGACAAATATGACATTATTACCATCTTTCCCCCAGCTAATAGCACCAATACATCTCGCACAAACAGCACGATGCAGGACAACACCATCTCTCTTATCTCCTCAAACAGGCAGGGAAGGTTCCGCAGGGCTGCCTGAACACACAGCAAAAAAACACCCCTGGGAAGAGATGGAGAGATTACTGCCTGCTTTTAAAGGAAAAAATGATTTCCACCAGAAGCCCCAAAGCCCCCAAGCTGTGAGTTAATGCTGCCCTTCAGCACAGCCTTCAATAGGAAAAGGTGCCCACTTCACTAATGCTGGAGGTTTGCTTGCTCTCAAGCCACTACCCAAAGGTTTACATCAACACGTAAGATTATAGCAGGAATTATTCAAGCACCAGCAGGTAAGTGCTGCTGCACTGAGATCCAGAAGAGCTAAATGCAGATGGGAATCAAACTGCTTCCCTGGGCAACATGCAGTCCACACCTGGAGAATCTCAACATATATTCACTGCTCACCACCACTGAATTTTTAGCTCCAGCCCTTGGATAATTAACTAAACAAACAAGGTGGCAGAGGCTAAGGCAATATAAACACACAATAACATTAAGCTCCAGTTGCCATTGTTCAAGCATCCTTTGGACTGAACTATGAGCCCCTTGAATTCTTCAGCATGGCAGCAGCCCAGTAAAATGCAATGACATTTGGACAAAGGAAAGGCATTTCAAGAAGGACAATTGGGGAGTCTGAACCGCAGGGCTGAAGCTATGAAGTTTGTTCCCTAGGAAGGGGCATAATATGGCAAAAAAGGCCATCTGCAAACAGGGTCAGATACTCATCTGGTGCACATCAGCTTGGTTCCAATAACTGCAACAGATCTGTGTCAATTCACATTGCTGTAAGATTGCTGAATATTTCACCAGTGACTCACATCATCCCCTCGTGGGGTTTGTAAAGGCCCAAATAGTCCCAACTGTGAACAAAGGAAACCATTATGCCAAGCCAGATTCGAAAGATCGTATGCGTAATCCCAAAAGGGACGGAAAGAAACCCAGAACTGACACTGGAGCAGCCCTGCAAGAGCTACACTAAAATCCAACAGATCAAATAATCTTTGTTCCTTTGAGCATAAATAATTGCTTTTGAAATAATCAGTCATTTGGGTTCCTCACAAAGCCGTGGTGTCAGCAGCAAAGAGCAGCCTTTCCCTCTGCAGAATATGATTAAACCACGCAGAAAATCTTTGCTGCAAATGCCACGCAGAACTCAAGGGCAATTCACAGCTAACAGGCAAACATACTGAAGATTTCAGGGAAAATCCCCATTCAAGACGAGCAAATATCCCATTCATTCCAAAGGAGGGACTGTTTCAGATTTTCCTGAGGAAGGAGGATGACAAGAGCAGCATCACATCCAGGGGGAACCTTCCCCATTCCCCACTGCTCGGATGGTGTTCTGAGTCACTGTGACATTTTGGGAAGCTTTCCAGCAGCAGTTTGGTTGCTGGCAGGAGCCTTGCCCTTTAGAAGCGGTGAGGGTGAATGGACTCTAAAACTTCCTAAGTTATTAGAGCCACAAACACTCAGCAGATCTGCAGAAGGAAACCGTGACCGTGCATGACTTCATCTTCTGAATGATTAACAGTGTTCTTAGAGCTCAGTTCTGGGAGCAGATTCTGAATGCCAGCCATGAATGGATGTAAGTAAGGTACAGAAGGACAGACACTCTTTCTCTTCATCCCCCTGAAATTATCTGGGTCCTTTATACAAAAAGAAAATCACCTGAATCCCTGCAAGGCTGCAGATTGCTGCAGTGCTGTGGGCACACGTGCAGATGGACCAGCAAGGATAGAAACCTCATCCTTAGGGTCTGCCACCCACCTGAGCACAGCCTATTGGAAAGCAGCTCTGTGGGCACTGCAATTCTGTTTTCTGGATTGAGGGAGGGAAATAACTGATGTGAGAGCTGCCCCCTCTCTGCACAGTACCTTTTTTCCCCCCACGGTAAGCAGGGAAGACCAGCATCTCTGTATACACCCAACCACAGCTCACAGCAGGGAGGAATCCCCATCCATGGGCAGCACCTCTCTGACATCAGGCTGTTCCAATGAAGGCACAGCTGGCTGCTCACAGGACTGCACACACAGAACAGGGATCTGCAGCCACCAGCAACACTTGGAGATCTCCAAATCCCACTCCACTGTAACCATTTTGTGACCCAACCACCAAGCCACAAGTCTCACTTCATGCTAAGAACGGTTTCAAGCAAAATAATCTCATTTTCCTAAGTACTTGTTATTTTCCAGGTGATGCCGGAGGGTCACAGCTGCCTGCCCAGCTCCCCACCCTGCCCTGTGCTCACAGCTCAGCCAACTGCAGGCAGCACAGAGCCCCATGCAGGTGTGCTGCAGGGAGGAAGGAAATCACAGCGCTTTGTCCCCACTCTAAGAAGCGCGATGTGTTTCCAGACACTCTGGCACTTGGACAACATTTGCATTTTCAAAGCACTCCATAATGATCAACTAATTAATGCTCTTTACGGTCTTCAATTAAGGCTCGATCCAACAGCGCGTTTAAGTCAGAAGTTTTGCAATTGGTTTTAATGCTCTGCAGAATTGTTGCTCCTGCAAGGAACAAAGAAGTTGGCATGCATATCTCCCAGAAGGGGCAGAGAAGAATAATACACACAAAAAAACTGCAATAATAACCTCTCAGAGCACTGGCATCACACATCAGCAGCTGCCAGGGCTGCCCATCCATTCCAAGATGCTGGAGCTCATGGCAGAGAACACCTTGCTTTCTCTCTTTGCTGTCAAACCACCTTGGCACTGAACCCAGAACAAGGGCATCACCTTGTTTGAAACCATGGAGATGTGGATTGAGGCCACTGATCCCCTCTGTGTGAGATCTCACTCAAAACTTTCCAGGCAGAAACAGGCAGTTTTCCTGCAAAGGAATAACCCTTGGCTTATTTCATGCAGTGACCACCTGACCGCGTGTGCAAGAGGGACAGAGAACAAATGGACAAAGTTTGGGTGAACATCCACCACTCCAAACCACCTTTTCTGCTACCTCCTATAGCCAGCACAGCCCTTAAACATTTCGCAGTCCTTCAAGCAGACTGCCCAACCACGAGCCTAATTAAAGACATTAACACACACAAACCACCTCGTTACAATTGCTTCCACCACGCTGCAGCTACAGGTGGGGCAGTGATTGGCATTGCATCACCAGAGCATCACAGCACCAGAGCATCACAGCACCAGAGCATCACATCAGCCACTTAAAAGGGGAAGGAAACCACAGAGAGGTTTCTTCCAGGCACAGGTGGCAGCACTGCTTCCAGAACAACCACTGAAGACTCATTTTCATGCACTGTGGGTGTTTTGCTGTCCATAAAGTTTATGGCATCGAGTTTAAATAATTTTGATGTTCAAATATTCTATTGATTTTTTTTTTTCTTTTAAAAAGCTCAACGTTGAATTATTTCCAGCACCAATGTTTACTTGGATATTTTGGAAATAAATATAAAACCAATTCTTCCTTTCAGATGCTCCAGTCAATAAAACCTTAGCATTTGCTTAATATCTGATTTTCCCCAGAAATGTAGTTGAAAGGCAAGTTTCCAATACCTGCTTCCCTTCATTAAAACCATTTCTAAAGCTTGTTTTCCAGCGTTAGCCACAGACCCACGGCTGTGAGTTCATCAGTTCTCAGCAACCACAGCAGTCTGGATGCCCTCAGGACAGGGAGAAATCCACTGCTTACACAGCCACCTCATCGTGGTGCTCTCAGTTCCAACCCACACTTATCCAGATCCCATTCCTGATCCAACATCCCCTACTTCCAGTAGGGAACGAGCACTGTTTTACTTCAGACCACTGGAAGGTTTTATGGACCCGTTAGAATAATACATCATCTGCCCACGTCCAGACATGCATAGAAAGAGAGGCTCATCCAAACACAACACTCAGCTTCCATTCCTTTCCAAATCAAAAATCGTATGCGCGTTACATACTTCCCTACTGCCCAAATTAAGTTACAGCACATCGGGGGAGGTTTTGCAGTCAAAGCATTCTGAGATGAGCAGGATTCCTCCACACCACAGCTTCCCAGTCCAGGCAAAGGTTGGAAGGGCTTTTATTACCATCAGCTGAGCACATCAAATGGCATTAGTGTGATATCAAGAAACTGGTGTTTGGCCTCGACTGCCCTTTCCGATCTCTGACCTGGGGTCATCAGAGGAGAAAGCCAACCCATTAACTCCCTCAGAGCAGCAGCTCCATTACAAACAGCAATCAGGAGGCAAATAGGAGCTAATTACCACGAGCCTCCCCCTACCTGCCTGTTGTGGGAGACAAACCCTCAGAGACAGCAAAGGCACCATCTCAAATCTCACCGCTCCTTCAGGAGCCCTGAACAACTGATGAGGTTTTGCTCAGCGTGTAACAGCATCCCTATGAGATCACAGCTGTATTTGCTGGAAACCCACAGGGGCCACGATGACATTCTGTAGCACTGACCATGATTTATGTGGGTCAGCACAATCAGTTTTTCAGATATTTTCCATTAAATCTGATTACACTGATTTGTGCATTCACTGCTTAAAGGGAATATCTGCTGCATTTAGCAACTGAAATTACTCCTCAGGTCTTCTGTTAAACACGAAGGAGAATTCAGACCCAAAGACAGTATCTAAATTGACATATTCCACTATAAAAGTGGAAAGAAACATCCAAGATAACCATCCAGAAAGCTTTCCCAGGACTCTAACGCTGGCCCAGACCAATATTTACATAATTATTCACATTTGTTTGCTTTAAATAAAGCTTTTTATTATTGTTACTTCAGCATTAACCAAATAATTAGAGGCCAATGACATCCACAACGCTCGCTGCAAGCTCTGTGCATCTCTGCCTTCACTGTTCAGCCTAGGCTTCCCCTGAACACACACATCCTGCCCAGCAAAATGAGCTTCAATTCTGAGGTCCTATTGCAGCATACAGGCACAACAGGGCTACAAGTAATCCATTTAGCACAGAAAATCAAGATAAACGCACGCCAAAGTACCTACGGTGGCCTTTACCAAGAATAAAATGTGCACAGGCCAGTTTTAAGGCAAGGTTTCAAGCAGACTGATGAAGCAGAAGATAAGCACAGCCGTTCCCAGTGCAGCGAGGGGCAGCCAGGAGATTGAGCCATTCCTGTGCACCATCCCCAGCCACACAGCTGGAGATACACTGCAATCCATGCACACACAGCCTCCTCGTATCAGTTCCTCCCAAACCCCTTTAAAGGACCAGGGCACAGTCCTGCCTTTGGGCACAACTTGTTTTCATCACAAGAAGCTCAGGTTCACCCTCTCACCTCCCCTCCTCACTGCCACATCCACACCACCAGCTGACAGGTGGCAACGGATGGCTGAAGTACATAATTCACTTCCTCAGTAGCTTTCTCCTCTGCTTACCTCAGTTTTATTGTGCTCACGAGGCCTTTAGGGCTGGGATTGCAAGACAATCCATCAGAACGCAGCAGAGAGAACAGAAATGAAGTTATCTGGGACCACAAAGCTAAGCTGGAACAGTAAGAAAGGAAATTTCTCACTCCATCCCATTGATCTTTCCACCCCCAGGATAGATGTGAGGACCTCAAACCCAGCACATTTTCTTTGGAAGCTGCTTCTATCAGAGATCAGTGCCTGGTCACCAGCGGCTCAGCCCAACACAAACCTCCTGGAGATGCTCTCAGGGAGCCCAGTGCAAAGGTGACCCTCTATTCACACTCATAAGGAGAACCTGACTGACTGTGAGCCCATTTAACTTCAGCAAGAAAGCAATTAGTGTTCCCTGCTAGGAAAATGGCAGATAAATGTTGGGTAACCTTTCCACAAACCCGTCCCAAGGCACCAATAAAACTTCTCTAGCAAAACACTCCCAAATATGAATTCAACCATACTTGAAGACCCAGTTTCCAAACGGATTTCTTCAAAACCAAAGTCCTGTTACTGCTAAAAACACACACAGCCCTGCAGTAGTCTCCACACAGCCACATTTGATGCCTTAAAGCAAGCACAAGGACCTCCTTTCATATCACAAGCTGTAGGTTGCAGGATATGTTTTGCAGCTGAAGTATTTTCCTCTGCTCAACTCTTCCCATCTAATGAATGAAAGCAACTGAAGATCTCATTACAGCAGGTAAGAAAAGAGGGTTGCAGGCGGGCAGCTCTGCCTGCAGGGCATATTTTCTCAAGCTGCCTCTCATCACCCGCTGTAACGATGCTTCCATATCCCAGTACATAGAGCTCTGCAGGAGATACTTCTGGCACCTTGACTGCTAGCAACAAATTGTGAGCGAGTAAAGAGCTTGGACCCACAGCACAGTGCCACCACAGCAGGGAAAGCACTGTGAGCAAGGGCTCCCAGTCTCCTTCTGACATTTGGTAACAACGAAGGACTGATTTTCCATCAGACAACTGAATTCTCTAAAAGGAAACAAAATTCCAACTTTGTACATAACATGGCTCAGCAGTGCTGAGGTTTGCTGCAGATGCCTGGCACAGCCATATGCTCCCCACAATTCTTCCAGGCCTTATTCCCACCAAGGAACAGCATATTAAACTGCTTTCAAACAACACCGATATGTTCAGCAGCAATTTACTTAAGGCAAGGTGATAAAGCTGGCAGAATCCATCCCTAAGAGGCAGGTAATCAAAACTTACATTTGTAGAAGAGCACAGCACAGCAAGCACCATTTGCACGATGGTAAGAAATGCAGTCACAGCAGGCAGAGCACCAAAGCAAACTATGATACCCACTACAGGCACCGCCAGCACCCTGAGCTCTAAGCAAGAGGGATGCAGTTTGTGCATCAGGTTTTCTACCTGCACAGAATACCCTGACTTGAGAAGCTAATTTTAAACGGTTATCTCTGTAGTGAAATATATTTACATTGGCATTGCCCTTTTTGTTTGCTTTAAGGGCTCACCGTGCTTGCTGAATTTATTTTCTTCCTTTATCAAAAGCAGGATAATACAAGAGCCCGTGGGCAAAGTCACAGCAATCAGTGACAAATGGAGGCAGCTCATCTTCCACTACAAGCACTGGACATTACTGACTTGACCAACCAGTAAACTTCCCCTTTATCACCTATATTAGAGAATAGCTGTTAAGCTTTATACTGCATTTCTTGCCACTGCTACTCAGACCCAAACACATCTTAACATCCCACCCTAACACGTGCAGGAGAACGCACCTCAGCTCCACAGCCCTCCCACTGCCCCCCCAGTGATGTCAGCCAACCTGCAAGGACCCAACTTGCCTTATTGCCCCTTAGCAGCCTAAGAGGATCCCAGGCAGTGCAAATGAGGCAGCCTGCTTCCAGATACTGTGCAAAAAGCAGCTGTTGCACCTCTGATCCCCAACAAGCCACCAACCAGAACGGATGAAGACGTTGCTTCAAACTCAATGACAACAGCAGCATTTAAATACCCACGGAGGTGGATATTTGAGGGAGCCACACAAACAGCCACCGATTTTAGGCAACAGCATATGGAACAATCTGAACTACAAGCGTGCAGCCACATCCCAGGGGAGTCTTACAACACACAAGAGGGAAAGATTTGGGAAAGTTTGCAGTCTTGCAATTAAACTTCCAACTCGGTCCAAAGAAGGCTTGTGTGAGCCAGCACAGTTGGATACACGCAGGTAGAAAGGGAGCTGAAAGCATGTTCAAAAACATACTTGCTGCGGTAAGAAGAGAAGGGTCAAGGGGAATAATACAGGCAGGATCAAGTCTAATTACAGGCGCAAGAATAAGTGACAGCTACAAAAAGGCAGGGGCTATTTTCATACAGAGCAAAGGGTCGCTGGCACATTTGCAGAGCCACAACACCCAGAGCACAGGGAGAAAAGAGGTCCTTTGTAAGAGGGATGGGGAAGCATGGGAACGAAGAAGCCCCAGGGTAGCTCAGAGGCATTACTGTACTTAATACAAAAGAGAGAGACAATAGAGGGCAAGAGGAGCCCTGGCTGTTTATTTTTCTGGGTATGGTCGGCAAGGGAGGCTTCACAGATAGTGCTGGGAGAGACTGGAAGAAGTGGCCACTAAGGAAGATGGTGCTGGGCCCAGATAAGGGGCTTAAAGGCATGGAGACCACGAGGTTAAAAACAGATTAATCCTAAATTAGCCATCGTTAGAAATTCTCTGATAACAGCTATTTCCCTAAGGTAAGTGGCAAACCAATGGCTGGCTTACAGAAGCTCCATCTGAAAGAAGGAATAAGGGTGCCAGAAGTACAAGGGATTAAGATCCCTAACAAGAACAGGCTCTTCTGGGGGCAAAGCACAGGGAGGAAACAAAACTCTTAAGACAGATCTGCAGTATTGTGCCTAAGGATGCGGGGGAAGCCTCTCAGCCCTGCATCTGAACCAGTGCCTGCATGAAACACCAGGCAGCACCCTGCAGTTCTGCACAGCTCCCAAAAGCACAACAGCCACGATGCCAGCAGACCACGGGTGTGACAAAACAGCAAGAAACAACCTCATCTTTGCTTGTGGCACGGATTTCCCTACACCCAGCCTGGGTTCTGAAGGTGCAGAGAGCCTACAGCTCTCATTCAGGATTGCTAAGCTGGAATTCAGCCCTTCCACGTTCAAATCAAGCATTCACACCTGGAACTTGGCCAACATTTGACCAGAGTTATTTCTCTATGGTCCTGCCCAGCTAGTAGGGACTGCCTCCAAGAAGCCTGCAAACTTTAAGCAATGCTGCAAAAGAAAAAAAAAAAAACAAAAAAAAAACAAAACAACACAAAAAACAGCCAAACGACAAACAAAACCAGCAGCATTCTCTGGCAGCCGAGCAGAAGAACCAAAGATAAAGGGTAAATCCAGATGCCAGAGCTTGCTGGAGTGCAGCGAGATGCCAGAGCAACACCAGGACAGCAGCACTGCAACCACAACAGGACAACAGCAGCAGCTTGGAGTCAACCCAGTAACTGCATTCCACCTCCTGAATGCTGCTGCTTCTTTAATGCATGCAACCTCACCCCACACTGGTGAACTGAGACAAGAATCTCCCCATCGCTTCAGTTAAGTCTGGGAGTAATTAATTTCATTGAGTTTGACATTTGAAATAAATGAACATGCTTCCACCATCTGGAAAAGCGCGTGCTGACACTTCCAATCATTTGTGCATCCATTCGTGAATGTGTATAAGGAATGTTTGCTATTTTTTTTTTTTAACATATATAGGGAGAGAGAAGGTAAATTACACATCAAGGCATCAATTCATGCAGACAAGCAGAGCAGGCTAGAGCAACTCGTCACACAAATGAGCAAGAGGCGTGTTGAGTTGTAGAAGCAGCCAAATGAGGTAAGGAAATATTTGGGAAACTGGAGACGGGGAAAATGCCAAGGAGAATTATCAGCATATTTTGAGAAGATTGATCCACACATGGAATATGCTTGATATTCTCTCCGTCGAGAAAATAAGCTTTGAACGAGGTGCCTCATACAGGGGTATATGCAACAGCTTAAAAGCAATCTGCACGC
The DNA here is from genome assembly GCF_987193195.1 of Phasianus colchicus. NCBI lineage: Eukaryota > Metazoa > Chordata > Aves > Galliformes > Phasianidae > Phasianus > Phasianus colchicus. Next base: position 9,653,450 of record NC_143454.1, on the reverse strand, counting down.
ATTTGATGTGCCATCATTTATTACTCAAAGGGAGGACAGACTTTCCATAGCTACGGGAAAACAAATTTTTATCCTTGCAAAAGTGCAAAGGGGTCACAGTATGTTCCTCCCTTCAATAAATCTTCGGAAATACCCTGAGGTTTTCAAGGGAGAGCCATTCGGTTTGACAGACATCCTAAGATACATTAGCTGCATACAAGACCCAAACCCACAAGGGATTGGAAAGGACTCTGCTCTTCACTGTGCCATCCTGGCTCCTTTTGGCCTTTTGGCCCATTCCAGCCAAAAGCCACCAGGACAGAGGAGTCCAAGAGGTACAAACACTTTGCCTTACCCAATAACTCTCCATCCCGTTTCGCTCACTGAGAGACTTTACACTTGGTGAGGCATCTCTGAGTGCAACACCAGAGCTGCTCCCTCAGCAGGATGATGCTCTCTCAGACCTGCAAGCTTCACTCGTGCCAAGTATGCCGCTTCCTCCCCAAGTGCTGATCCATCACTTGGCAGATCTCCGAGGGCACAGACGAGGACTGTTGCTTGTCTAGAGCAGGTTATTTCACCTCCCCAGCTCCCTGGTGATTATTTCTCACTACGCTTTACTTCCTAGAAGAATTTTCCACATGCCTTATTTAATCCTGTGTCAACTGATGCTGCACAGGCGTGACATACCTGCCTGCTCTAACAGCCCACATCGTGCTGTCGTGCACTGCTCACTTAAATGGAAAGAAAGGTACTGGAATGTATCTACCCCACATGTATTACTCGGAATGCATCTGCAGATGTGGACCTCAGCATAGGAGAATCTGTTTCACAGAGCTTCAAAAGTTGGGATTTTCAAGTGATCCCAAGGCTGCTACACCCTAAAGATACCTGGTGATTCGTTACAGCTGGACTCCCATGCAGCTGCATTCCTAGAAGCTTCAAGCTCAAGTCTGTAGCTGTAGGGTGAGCTTACAAGCATGAACCAGAGCCCTTCATCAAACTGCTGAGTATCTCAAGTAGGAAGGGACCCACAGGGATCACTGAGTCCAACCCTCACTCCACACAGCAACACCCAGACACCAACCCTATGGCAGAAAGCAGTGTCCCAATGCTCCCTGAGCTCCGGCAGCTCAGGGCCATGCCCACTGCCTTGGGCAGCCCGTGCCATACCTGTGCCATGGCCACATGTTCCATCTTTGGGGCAAAACCTTTCCCTGACACCCACCTGACCCTCCTCAATGCAGCTCCACACCATTCCATCCACATATTTTCAAATATTATATCACTGACAGAGATTTACTGTAAGAATCTGCACTTCATCACCATCAAAAATAATCAAGTTAACTACCCACAGCACAGCAAGAGGGACAGGTATGCAGGGTCCAAACCCCATCCAGGCTCCTTAGAGGCAACACAACCTGGAGCAAAGATGTGGTGAAATTCACACACCCCCAACTTCAGATGTTTCAGCTTCATCCCTAACCCCACCCCCGCCCCATCCATACCCTGCAGCAGGCAGCTCTGCTCAGGCAGCTTGGACTCAGCTATTTCTGGGCTTGCAGGACTCATGCCCATTTCAGTAGTGCTTTTATTTGGGATGTGTCCCCAGGGCAAGGAGGGCCCCGGCTCGTCTGGCCAAGGCTGCAGAGCAGGGAGCTGCAGACAGGGAAGGGCTCTGGGTTGCCCAGTTATTCTGAACGGTCAGAACACATCACTTCTAGCACGAGCTGAAAGTTTTGGAGCACCTCTAAGTTTACTGGCACAAGTTTTTAAACTACCTTTGGATGAAGAACCCAAAGATCTTTGTGCACTCACGTTTTATAGGAACCTATTCTCCAAGGACAGAATTCACACTGCATTTCTCCAGCTGGAATCCCAACCCAAGCATGAATGCTGTCACCCTCTGGACCAGCTCCGGCAGGGACCGAGTGCTGCTGCCTTCCTTCCAAACACAGCCTTGCAAGACAACAACTGCTTCCCGACAGAGCTCTTGTTGATTACACGAGTGCAATGGGAAAACTGATGTTTCCAATGCAGATATGGCCTTTGTTGTTGTCTTGCTGTACATCCTGCAGGGAACCAGACGTGAAGTTTCTAAAGGAGCCGGAGCTACAAACACTGCACAGTTTGCTCCTCCCAGTCCCAGCTCCTGAGGTCAGCAGGGAAAGCATCCAACAGTTGCAGAAAGACAGATTGTTTTAATTTAAACATTTGAGAGAGGGACTTTCTCCCAAAGTGTACAAGACGTGATAATATGCCTCTCCTGATCCCTGCAAAGCCTTACAAGAGAACATTCCTAGCAGTGTTCCTATATGAGCGATCTCCTGCCTGTGCCAAAGGCAGCGACAAGGATGAAAGGCGCTTCCTCCTCCCACCCTCACGTCGCTTTTGGATCACAGAAACAACAAGGGGATTCTTTGTGATCTGCCCTCCCTTGTTACAAGAAGCAGAAGACCCAAAGGGATCGGTAGACAAATAACATCAGCCCCGTTAAGGAAAGCATCTGCAGCCACAGTGCTGCAGGCGAGGGCTTCTTATCCTTCAAGGAATCGACAGCTTTCCAAGCTGAGACACTGAGCAGCCCGCAGCCAGGGAACAGTGATACTTGTGGGACGGACAGCCTCACATCTCCGAGGGGAAACTCTCCACATCTATCTGCAGAAATCTCCAGCTTCCATGTCGCAGCAACCCTTCAGAGCCAAGGCTGCAATGCACAAACCAGGCCCAGCTCACAGCTCCTTCCTGCATCTGGAGACCAAACCGCCCCATCAGTAGTGAAAGAGTCCAGGATCCCAATCATCTGACAGCCGATGGAATTTGGGCGGAGCTTTCAGCCAGCTTGGACAAAACCTATAGCGGCAAACTTCCAGAAGTTGTTCCTGGAAATCACCTCGCGTTATGCAGGCAAGTGAAATGGTTTGTGCAGTGCCAAGCAATTAACCGAACTGCTGGTGCTCCCAAAGTAGGGCATTTCAGCCACATGAAGAACGAAACCAGTAGGCACAAGGGTCCATAATTTCAATCCCAGCCCATCAAAAAGAGCATTAACAACTCTGGAACCAACTTCTGGCCTTGTGGCCATCACTGCTGTTTCATCGAGACTGTCTCAGCAGTATCAGTAGAAGGAAAACTCTGAGCAACCCTCCATCCTATCCCACCCACGGGGCATGAACCCACCCACCACTCACCACTTCCCCCTTCATAAGTGCAACCCACAGAGCCACATTTTGACTCTCAGTGCCCAGCCAGCATGGTTAACCAGCCGCCTGGGGCTTGCAGAAAGAGGCTTTGAGGGCAGGAAATTAAAGGAGTTCAATTTATAACTGAGCCTTCGCTAGGGGCAGGGAAGAGAATGGTGGCAAGCTATAGGGCAGGCTCATACATCCCACCACCCTGTGCTGCTACTGCAGCCCCTTTCCACCAGAACACCCCAAGATGGTGCACCAACCACATCAGGAAACACTGCTCAAGGTCATTTCTCACCAGCACTTCAAGAGATGCTGTGCCAGGGTGGCACCTTAGCACCGCTAGCCTCAACCCAAGCACTGGAGAAAAGCAGCCCAAGTATTAGGGGTTACCACACAGATGTGGAGGTGGTCTTTTCATTTGGGTATACAAGGAGGAACAGGAGCTTACTAACCCTACCAGCTCCAGTTTTTCGTTTTACAAAGAAACTGCAGCAGCAGGGCAGCCACAAGCCGACTTCGAGGATAGTATTTGGGTTTTCTGTGCACAGCCTGCATCAGCAATCGGTGTCAGCACTCCTGGCAATCACAGCTGCCAAATCCCAGCCCCAGACCCTGCTAACATTTAGGTGCTTGAACATTTCAGATTTCAGCTGAGATTTGGGCTTGTAACTCTGAAAGTACAGTGAAACGGAGCTGCTTGGCACCAGCTGAAACACCTGGCTTGGAAGCTCCTTTTTTTTTCCATTTCTTCTAAGCAGAATGACACTTGTATTCACAGTGACTCATCTCCTTGACCTTTCTATTCACTTTTAATGGTGCAAGCTGGAAATAAGGGCATACAAACAATGCATTCATTATTCAGCCAGTGAACTACAGCCCTCGGACCAAATCTCTGCCCTGCAGCAGATGAGCACACAGGGGTGTGCATCTCATTCCAGAGCACTGAGGATGAGCCCCCTCAAAGACTGACCCAAACTCATCACTTCTTGCAGTGCAGAAGAGGGGTGCAGCTGCAGGGGCTCGTGCCTCACTGCCAAAAAGCAGGGTGTAAAAAGCTGCACGAGTGCAAGAGATCCTGGGAAACTGGCAGCGTCACCTCCAGGAATTCAGCTGCAACAAATTCTTACTGAAGTATTGTCTTGGAAACAGAAGAGGGGGTGGAGGGAGGAACGGAGGAGGAAGAGGGGCCAGCAGGGCTCTCTGAGAGGACACACGAGCAGCTCTCAGCTGCAGCACAGCTTTCCTGTACGTCCACACACACACAAACACACACACACAAAATAGCAGCTCCAGCTGACATGTCAATGGAACTAAATTTGGCCACTAAAACTTCCTGCCTGCCTCCTAAAGCAGGGACTCCAGCAGACCCCTGGGTGACCCCCCCCCCCCCCCCCTGCTTCTCTGGGAGTTTCCCCCTGTTGACTTCTTGCAGCATTTCCAGCAGAGCTGCAAAACTTCCCCCATCCCTTGTGCAAGCTGTAGAGGCGAAGTGCAGAGAGGCAAAGAGAGAAAAGGGCTTTCAGCAGTTTGCTTAAAAGCTGAGCCAGGAAAAAAAAAAAAAAAAAAAAAAAAACAACCACAAAACTTTATTTACTCTGAAAGAATTAGCATCTCCCTGGCTGCAGATGCACAGCTTGATGCAGGCAGGGCTGGCACCCAGGGTCACCTCAAGCTAACAAACATTTAGCTGCATTTAAGCCAGACCATCACTCAGATCTTCAGCAAGCTGCTGCTTCCTTGGGAGAACAGCCAGCCTCTGAAACACACCTCATCCAAACAGGGTGCCCAGCTGCTTTAGGTGAAAGCCAGACATTGCTCAGATGAATGAGAAGCTGTCCCTCAGCACAGCAGAACTACAGCTTGGCCTTTTTCCTGATGCTCCAGGTTCAGTGGGCAGAGCACCAGAAGAAAGGCAACAGAAATAGGAGACTTCAAATGGCTTGGATTCAAAGTGGCCTCAGGAGAATTCACACCAAACCCTCTGGGGATGAAGGCAGCCCAGTGCTGGCACAGTGGCAGAGCATTCCGCAGCAATACACTGGATGACATCAGCAAAACAAATACAACCACCCAAAAAAGCCAGCTGACCAACTGACAGCAGCACACCTGAGCTGCCCCTGCATCACAGCGCAGGGTTAACACGCAGCGCCCCACACCAGCACCCAGCTGGAGCATCCAGCAGCCCACCTCCATCTGCATCCCTCCAGCTTCCAAAAGGCTTTCTTCAGTAAACCAAACCACGTGTAGTTGCCTGATAGCACCTCTACCTGCATCAGATTTCATTTCTGGACAATGCTTCGTAGCATCCTTAGAGCAGCTGATGTCACAGGGACGTGCCCAGAAGCCAGGAGGTGTGCAGCAAAGCTTGGGAACCATCCCCTGTGTAGCTCACTCCTGACATTCAATCCCTAAACCACCCTTTTTCTTTCCTTCCCATTTATTACGCAATCCTGATGAAAAATCCCAGCGCTGTAAACACGTTAATGTCATTTTCCTACTTTCAAAAAGGGAACATCTCAACATTGTGAAGGCTTCCAACCGATGCTAAGAATCCTGTTGGCTTCTGGAGAGAGGAAGAGCCTAGACTCAGAGCAACAGACCTCAAAAATGCCTTTTGTGCAGCTCCTCCGTTTATTTTAGTTCTAAAGATTTTCCAGACATATCCGCACAGAAACCACGGCATCATTTGGATGCCTCTCTCAGCTCACTTCAAGAGCCATGAAATTTGCCAGCAGTAACCCAGTGGCGAATTACACCACATTGCCAACCTCAGGTTTTTTCCACATAACATCAAATTGTAACCATTTTTCCATTCTTTCATGTTTTAACTTATTATTCTTTTTTTTTTTTTCCTTTTTTTTTTTTTCTTCTGGGTTTGGTCACTCTTCCCATAATGGGATTTTCTCGATTTATTCATTTTGCACAAAGGTTTCAAGCTTATTTTAAGAAAAACTGCCCTTTTGCAAACTCAGCACATAACCCCACCAGCTCCTGCCTGGCTAGCAAGGCAAAAAGTTTGATATTACAGCAGAACCAGGCTGCAGCTGCAGGAGGTGAATCCAGCAGCCTCTTGAACAAGCCATGAGAGCAAAGGAGAAACATTGCCCTGCTGGAGGTAAAAAGCAGCTTATGGGCAATGCTGGATGGCAGTAGAAAACCTTCAGATGACAGCATTCTGCTTAGCTTGATCAAAGATTTGTACCTACAGTGGATTTGCAAGCTCAGGATGCTGCTGTGTGCTTTGCTGGTGCTCAGTGCCTAGCAGTGAAACGAGGCATTGGTTCAAGGAAATTCCAGCTTGCAGAAGGCTTCAGCTCTCAACAGAACCATTTACACACTGCCTCCACACTCAGCCTCCAAAGTCTACTCAAGCCTTGGTCTTAGATTTTCAGGTAATTTACTGCTGAAGGATGAGGCTCAGGAGGCTTCAAACTGAGGGTAAAGTGTGTTGGCAGCTCTGCTCTGCAAGCACAAAGCAGCTCCTGACAAAAGGAACTCCACATGAGGCCAGGAGCTTTTCCCCAGGGCCAAATCAGCCCTTGGAACACAGCTGAGCTCCCAGCTCCAGCTGCACTGCAGCTATCACCATGCACTGCTGTGGACATGAGGCTTCCTGCTTCCTCCAGAAGGCACAGAACCCTGCTCCCAGGAAGGCTTTCCCATTCCAAAAATCCCCTAAGGCCTTCTCAGAAAGCCATCCTCCCATCAGCAGGGAGTCAGAACCTTCCTGACAGCTCCATACAAGGGCTGCAGAGGTCACAACCCAAAACAAATCCAAGCAGGGATGAGAGCCAAAAGAGACACCAAGAAGCCCAGTTCCAGAACACAACCAAGCGCAGAGAAACTTCCTCAATTCAGCCCAATTCTGCCGTTCTAAAGAAGCTGAAAGCCAACAGCATCAGCAGACAGCACAGGGAAGGCAGCAAACTTCCCAGCCATGCTGCAGGAGCACACTCACATGCACACCCCTTCATGGCAACGTTGGCATTGCTGGACAAATACTGAAAATATTAAATCTGATCCAATGTCAGCAAAAGCCTTTCAAAGTACTTCAGAGCATCTGCAGTCACTACCAGGCCTGTGTCAGCACAAGGGCTATTCTGTATACGTGAATAGAAACCTATCCTGGATAGAAACGCAACAGGAGTGGAGGAATCTTCCTCCACATGTGCAGAGTTCGCTTCTGTCGCACTTTCCCAAATCATTCCTTTGTTTTAAAGCATAACTTCCAAAATATTCATATTGAAGAGTTGATTGTTTTCAAACAAAACCCAAATAATTGTTCTCGAAATAATTTTATCGGACCACTGCTTTCAAATAAACCTCCTGCTAAACAAACCAGGCGAGCAGATGTGGGTGCACGTGTACATGGACTGAAGTGCCAAATTTACACTTGTAACACTTCCATTCATAGAGAACGTTACTTCTGTAATGCAGTGGAAAGTGCAGCAATGACAGCAAAGCAGCGACGTTCCAGGCTGCAGCAAGCAAGGATTTACTCAAATGCAACAGCCATGGGCACAGAAATGAAGGAAAGAAGCTGCTTACCTTCAGAAGGCCTCAGGTGTGAAGGAATCTCCAGGGAGAAACCCTCACCTCCACTGCCAACCCTTAAATGAGGTCTGGGCAGGGGTGGATCCTGGCTCCAGCCCTTCTGGTCACTCAGTGCATTGCAAACACCTGAGCTGCCCTGGGTTGGCCCTGCCTTCCCACCAGGTGCTCAATCACTGCTTCAAGCCCTGACTTAGCATTTCTGCTACAACTTCAAAGTCAATTCACCCCACAACAAAACACAAGCTCAAAATGCAGCTGTTCTTCTTAAATCAGACCTGGGCATCCCTGCATCCAAACTATAGTGTATGCAGAGCATCCTATCTCTAGCACAAGAGCCAGCAACCAGCTGAGGAATCAGGGCATAAGACTCCACAACCTGTCAAATTCAATGGCCTGCTTGCTTTCCTGCTGCAAGTAAGAAGAATTCAGACTGAAGAACCGTTTCCTGGAAAGTACTTCCACAGATGTATTTCTAATTCCAGACAGAACTCAGATTACCTGAAGATGCATCTACAAATGGCACTTTGCAGTAATGCCTCTGCATTAGCGATGTGCTACAGCAGTGCCTTCTTCATGTTAAGCACCTGCTGCCATGGTTTGCTGTGGCTTAAAGGATCTATATGTGATTCAAAGCAGTTATAAGAACTTGCACTTCAACCCCAAGGCCAAGGCATGCAGAGCCCTGTGAGAGCTGGAGGAAGCTGAGCTGCTCTGCTCCCCATCAGCATCCCATGGCAGAGGTGGGAGAGCTCAGAGCAGGAACCACAGTGCTGCATCACTACCCAAAAGTTGGAGATATCAGCACACTCTCACAACATGGTGATGTGATTTCTAGTAATGATGAGATACTGAACCTCCCTGTTAGTATAGTTGTATCTTTTAGAGAGAAAACCTGAGAAGTCCATCTCCTTCAGCAACAAAATATAAGAGGTAGTGGACAGTACAAGAAGGCACATCCCTTTGGCAGCTCCTCCCTGTCTGTTCTTGGGCAGATCATCAGCAAGCACTGGGAGTAGCACCAGCTGTGTTTGTTGGATTGCTCTTGCTTTTTTTTTTTTTTAAAAAAAAAGACATTTTACATAGGAGGCACCAGCACTGGAGATCTGACACAGCAACGCCAGCAGGCAGGAGGACACCCACAAAACCAGCAACCATCCAGCAGTTTGTCTTAAGAAAGTTACACCCCGACGACCCTCTGGTCATTATGGTCATCATGAAGTGGGATTTCTCCAATCCCCAACTGAATCATTGCCCAGACAACACAGCAACGCTGTGGGCTGAAGAACCAAAGTCCCCATTACATTTGATAGGAACCAATGCAACCAGCTCCTCTAGGGTGGGTGAGCAACCAGCTGAGCATCCAGCACAGCAGGGGGGTGAGCCTCGAAGAGAATGGTCTACAAGGGTTTTAGTCTTGAGCCCAGCTCACAAGGAAAGAGAACAGATGACCTAAGCTGAATGCCTCTATGCATCCTCTGGACAGAGCATGGCCAACAGCTGGGGTGCTTTTAAGCTCAAGCCCCTGTTCCAACCTGGCAGTACACGGACAGCACAGTCCAGGTTTTACACTGGAAATCAGAGTTTCCATCAGTGCCAAACTTCAAGTCATATTTCTCCTTGTAAAACGATATCAACACATTCAATTGGCAAAATATTAAACAAAAGGCTTCTAATTGGCTGCGTTAAGATTATTTTTTAGCTCATTCTAGATGGTTGGGGAAGAGCCAAGGAGAGAAGCAACAGATGGTAACAGGACACTTCATAATTTCCAGCATTTTTATTTCTTCTAAAGAGCACGCCATGTATTCTTATTACACTTCTTCACCGCTAAAGGAAACTGCTGCTTCCAAAAGTTTTCACCCAAAAACCCAATCCAACTTTACAGGCATTTGTAAAAGCATTGACAGACTCCAACTTTGTCTGTGGGTTAGATTTTTGTGTGACATCATCTGTTAAAATATGGGAAAAAGTGAGCTGGAAGGGCAGTGCTGAGAGGCAGCTCAGTTCATGTCACTGTGGGCATTGTGATTTCTCTGTTTGCTCTGGAAACCTTCTCTCCTGGGTTTCTTCCCTCTTTCTTTGGAGCTATCGATGGATCTGCATCTGAGAACGGACACAAGCATTTTATTCCTCCACGCACACACAGAAACTGGCTAAAATGAAAATGAAACAAACAATCTGGGCTGAAATACAACCCCCAAAAACTTGGATACATGCTAAAAAAAACCTCCAAAGTCTGTTAGTCGACATCGTCAAGAGTCCAAATCTGACTCCTCCCTCATCTAAATTAGTTGATGTCCTATTAGGAGGTTCATTAGGAAAGCTGAAAGCTCTTTGCAGCAAGAGCCATTAGGTGGAGCAGAAGCTGGCCCTACTAAAGCTCTCCAGCCACCACAGCATCGTTGCTCCAGCTGGACCAGACTCCTGCAGCTGCAACCCAGAGCGAGCCAGGCGTTCCAGCAAGGTTACCTGGTGGCTCTAAGGGCGTTGGAATGAAGCTGGCTGAAGGGCAGACCCTGATAAGCTGTAAGGCAAAGGATGCTCTTAAAGGGTTGAAACGTGAGTACGGCTGCAGACAAAAGGGGAAGAAAAAAAAAAAAAAAAGAAAAAAGAAAAAAAGAAAGAAAACGTTGTGATCTTTCTTTCGAAACAGTTGCATTGTGTTAGCTGGAAACTGAACTACCGCCAAAGTCAGAGAGCCGGCTGCACTAAAAGGAACCAGGAGGAGCCAGCATTGCCCCAGTGTTCTTCTGGTCAGAGCTCCATCACTCTGACACTTCTGCACTGTGACAAACTCCAGCAGTAGCTCCATTCGTTTTTACCTGATGTTCCACAAGCATTTTACCCCCTGACCAGCCATTCATTTTCTGCCCCGCTCACATCTGCAAGCAAACCAGCACTGAAAGCTCTCCCACACAGTCCTTTTTCTAAAGGTCATTTCAGATACAACCAAATTACAGCAATTAGCAAACAGGTTGCTGGATACAGAATCCACCCCAGCGTTTGTGCTGGTGCCACACAAACAGCCCCACAAGCACCGCTGCCTGGGCTCTGCAGGGAAGATGCCAGCCCTGGGGAATGGAGCAGCAACACCAAAATCCGGACAGCACAGCTCCACGGGGCACTGCTTTGTTTCAGGTCACCCTGCCAAACTCCATCTTCAACTTTTCAGACTTCAAAACGAGCTTTGCCAGCAAGCTGCTCCTCAGTCTTTTCCTTCCTAATACGACTTAAAGAGATCCCGGAGCATCAATACCTCCAAACATCTGCTAAAATCCCAGCAAACACCCTGAAAACTTTCACAGCATTCCCACAAGCACGCAGCCCGCTCTGGTATTTCGCGTTCAGCCCGGGGAAGGCAGACATTTGGAAAGCAGAGCTCTCAAAATGCACTCCAGCAAAGCAAAGCATCCACTTGGCAAAATCGAGTGCTCAGTCCCACTTCTGCAGGGCCGTACAAATGACATTGTGGGGTTTCTCAGTGCATGCCCAGGGCTGTTCCACATCTGCTGCTTCACTGTGCTTTCTCCCATCCCAATCGGGAGTCATCATTTTAGGGAGAAAGCCCATAAATTGGGGTTGGGGGTGGGAGGAGAGGGCAGAAAACGCGCCTTGAGGTGCTGAGTAAAGTCTGCAGGCTTTCGTGCATGAGATCTGCACGGAGAGGAGAGCAGATTACTTCTGGACTAAAGTTTCTTCCCCACGGGGAGAAGAGCTATACGAGAAGTGAGGCTTCCAGTTGATTAAATACAGACACACGCACAGCCACGTAACGAACCGCAGCCTTCAGAAACACGTCTCGACTTTTTGCTCCAAAAAGAAAAGAAGACAAAAAAAAAAAAAAAAAGAAAGAAAAAGAAAAAGCAGCACAGCAACAGGCAGATCCTCTTTAAGAAAGACGGAGAAAGAACTGCTTTAACTTTTTCCCCCCCTTTTTCGGGCCCCCTGACAAACGGCGCTCGGACCCGAGCAGCTACAGGCTGTCGGGTTGTGGGGTTTTTTGGCTTTTTTGGGGCTTCTTTTTTTAACTTTCGAATACGGACAAACCGCACAAAGCCCACCCAGAGGGCATCGCGTCTCCTCGCTCCGGCTCAGCGCTGCAGCTCCTGGGGGATTGGGGGGGGGGGTCGGATGGGGGGGGGGTCCCTGGGGGTCCTGCCGCTTACCTGCCCGGCCCAGGGCCGCGGTGCCCAGCAGCACCAGCGCGACGTGCAGCTGCCAGCTCCGTATCCAACTGCGCCTTTTCCATCGCGTGTGCGTATCCATGGTCCACAAAAAAACGGGGCACCAACTCGGGACAATTTGATGGGAAGCAAACAAATAAACAAACAAAACAAAAACAAAAACAAAAAAGCAGCGAAGAAAAATCGCTCGGGGTTTCTTCTCTTTCTCTTCTCCCCCCCCACCCCGCCACCCACCCCCCGAGAGCAGCCGCTTTATAAAGCCATGGGACGGCCACTGAACTGTCGGGGGCTCTTCCGCGCTCCGCTCCGCCGCGCTGCCCCCCGGCCCCTGCCTTCTCCTGCAGCGAAAACTTTCTTTCTCTTCCCCCCCTCCCTCCTTCCCTTTTCTTCTTTTAAACCCAAGGCGAGACTTTGTCAATCTCGGAGCCGCGCAGCAAATCAGGGCCGGGCGGAGCGGCCCCCGGCCCGGCCCCCCCGCCCGCCCCCCTCGCCCGGCCCGGCGGCAAGTTTGAAGGATGTCGGGCTGTCCCGGCCCCCAGACGATCCCCCCTTCCCTTTCCCTGGCAGATGACACGGGATGGAGTGGTCCCGGTTGCCCCCGCTCCATCCCCAGTCCCGAGGTGTGTGTGTGTGGGGGGGGGGGGTTTGGAAGGGGACACAGCGGCAAAATGCGAGGATTTGGTAAATAAAATTAAATGAAGCAGTCATTGCAAAGGAGGGCAGGAAAACAGCAGCAGTGCATGCTGTCAGCTTGCCACAGGGCCCAGCCCGGGTTCTGCTCCTGTTGCTCTTCCTCTCTCAGAGCCACAGGGCACTTCAAATGGCACAAACATCAGCTTCAAACAATGGCACTCGTTCTGGCACTGTACAGCAGCAGTGCTGGCACAGCACTGGGCAAACAGCAGCCGCTCTGACCCCTCCACATCACATCCTTCCCCCCCCCACAGCTGCCCCAGGGTCCTGGCAGAGGATGGACCTCACACTGCAGGATGAGGTGGCTCAATGCTGCAGAGCCCCCAGATCACACATCGTTAAGCCAGAAAGGATAAAACAACCAAACAGCCTTCTCTCTTAACTAAAAGGCATTGAAGACACTCGCTAGCATCAATACTTTGCTGTCTGTGCCACTTAGATCCAAACAATGCCCATGGCTGGCATGCACCCAGGTGAGAGGTCCCTGTTCTTGTGACTTCAGCAATTGGAGCCACACTAAGTTCCAAAGAGCAGTGATTTCACTGATAGACTCACGTCCTCAGCCACACCAAAGCTTTCCAGCCCTCCCCAATCTTTGCAGAGCAGCATCTTGAGGGCCTTCATTGCTTTTAGTGGATAAATCATTGCTGTCACTCAGACTCCTGCACTGCCTATGGGTTTGGTCATTCAGCACTGCACAGACCTGGGCAGTTGCTGGCCATTTCTGCTTATTACATATAAGGAGGGAACAACACATAGTTTAAGGGTCATCCATCCTGTTCCTTCTTTGGAACACCTGTAAGAAGAGGATTCAGTACAACAGGGGCTTGCACAGAGCTCCAGCTGCTTGCTTGACATCAATCCTTAACCTGCTGGAATGAAAAATCCTTGGAGATCAACTGCAATCAACTGGCACATCAAAACCCATGAGTACAGGAAGCCAAATCCCACCAGATCTGCAGAAGGGAGCAAGAGAAAAGCAAATGTTGCCAGTGCACTCAGCTAGCAGCCTAAGGAAATCATTTAATGGTTCAGTGAAAAAGAAGGATAGGAAATACTTCCCTTCACCTCAACCTGTTGAATGCTTTCCCCTTCCCAGCAGCATTGCTGCAAAAACTGTTGCATGAGCTGCAACGTGAGGAGATTGCCTGATGAAACCATTTCGCCAGGGAGGTGAGAGGCACGTGGGCTGCCCCACGCCGGGAGCTGGGAGGCACACAGTGTGTGCTGGCTGCAGCTACGCATAGGGTGAGCACAGTGCCAATGGCACTCCCAGGCACGTCTCAGATGAAAGCTTCTTCCAGTATACCCACCTCTTGTGAGTAACCATGTGGCAGGAGGCTGGCGAGACAAATTAAAGTTGTGCTCTATATTCGGGAGGAGCCTGGAGGCACGCTCTTGCAGTACAAATAACACCTGTGCATCCCTGCAGACACCAACGCTGAGCACACGCTGGGTGCAGCCCAGCCATGGCAGTGCCCATCAGCACTGCACGCTCACAGGAACAGCTTCCCATATGCTCTGGTATGGGACAGAAGGAGATATTGACTCCCCCATCAGTCATACGGAAAGAAATCATCTCAGGTGTGTGGACACAGACCTAGGGCAGCTACAAGGACAGCACATCCTGCAGGTTGTACCATAACCCCTCTTGTTGTGATTAGCAGAACAAAGCAGTAATTCAATCTGCAAATCTTTTTATGGATGCTTCATCTCCTGCTCAGAGGCCCAGGAACCCTCACAGGGCACCAGCATCTGATTTCATAGAATCATAGATTTCAGCCTCCATTACACAAATGCCAGCACTCCTCGTCTTCTCGCTCCAGATGTTGCTGGCATTTCAGATTGCACAAACAGCTCATTGTTTGGGAATGAGACCCTTTTTGTCTTCCCCAGATGCAAGTGAAAATCCCACTAACACCTGAACGCTAGCCAAAGTGTTAAAATCCCCAGCCCTTTCATAGAGGCATACAGCAAAAGGAAGGATTTCTGGTACATTGAAAGCACTGCAGACAAGGAAGTCAAAGCAGGTCAGACCAGTACAACCCTCACTTACATCCATACTCCAAATACTCCCAAAATCCCATTCCAAAAACAAGCCAGAATACCCAAATCTCAGCTCTCATCAGATGTGAAGCCACTTTGCTTTCACAGATCAGCTGAGAACACTGCCCTGGGAGCTCTGCTGAACAGTACAAGTCTGAGTTTTCAGTTGCTTTCCAGGTGATGTAGAAGCTTGCACAGACCTGTTTGCCCCTCCTCAACAATAGCAGAGCAATACAGCATTAAGCTTGTGATAGCAAACTGGAAAATTCCAGCATTCACGTGCCAAGTTTAAAGAGCCAGCCCCTACCTTGGACTTGCCTGGGTCTTCTGGATGGTACTGCAAGCTCCCAGCAGCTTCACACCAGGTGGGTTTGTTTACAACAACTCAGACCCTCCAGCAGTCAGTCAGGGTAACATCCCAATAGCCAACAGCAACTGCAGCAGTTGTGGATGGCTGAATATCTCTAGGGAATGGCAGCTCTATATAACCATATTTTTACAGCTAAATGCATCTTGAGCTCAGCTGTTGGTTATAGGATGGGAGATGTTGGCAAGCTTTCCACAAGAGCCAGGATACACGGGTAAAATAAACTGATAATCATCCGTGTGCCATGAAACCAGTCAGACACGAGCATTCTGCCAAAGCACTCCAAAGCATTCTATGCTTCAAAAGTAAATATTGGGATAATCAGAAATACTCCAGGTTGTACTGATAATAAGTTAAATCCTATGAACGCCTGCCAAGAACGGGCTGAAAATGAAACTCTTAGAACTGCTTGAGCAGTTGCATGAATAACCAGGAAAGACAAACGCTATCAGGAATTATTTCAAATGCTATTCAAGGGCAGCACACGGTCTGTAAAAAGAATTTCCTTCCTTCCTCTCCAATCAGATAAAGCACCTTTACTCTTTGTGAAGATGTAAGGCTGTTGCATCCATCCCCAACTCAACCTGCTCCAAGTGCTTCATGCTGAATCACAGTGCTGACCTGCAACCTCCCACCTCCCAGACTCAATTTCTGTGACAGATACCCAACTCAGATGCAAAACACAGGGTTAGAAATACTTCTCCTAGTTAAGATTTTTCCCTCCCAGAAAGCCAAGTTGCAAAACAAGAATTAAAAATAGCACCACTCCAGCATTAAACACCTGCTTTGGCTTTGCAAGGCTGGGAGCTGGGCAGCCCGTACTTCAGCCATTCTGTTGGAAATTCAGATCTGATTTTTGCCATGAGGTGGCACCAGGACAAACCCCATCAGGGGAGCGAGCAGCCAGCACGAGGTGGGGCTTGTTTTTTGTGCATTTAAATGTTTCATAGTCAAAGAGGCTTGTTTAAGAGAGGAAATAGCATTATGAAGTGAACAGACTTTCCACTTCTCCTCTTTTTCCAGCACTGCTGCCTTCAGTTCAGCGTGAACAACTCCAAGCCTTGTGTTTGAACAGCGTTGATATTAAGCACAGGGACAGAAATCACAGCACAGTGCCTGCAAAGGATGAACTTGGTTCACCCCACATCAGGCTCCTCTCTGCATCCAGTGTCAGCCTGAGAGATGGACAGGAGAGCTGCTCTTCCCTCTCCTTATCCCCATGTCTCATTTCTTCATGCCCTGTGATCCATGATCACTGGCCCAGGCTAAATCCTCTATCATCTGTCTAGACTCCATTCACAGATGACCCTTGGTGCTGCAGAAAGCTTTACGTTAAGGCATGAGGACTTGGAACTTACCCTATCATCTTCACAAGAGCCAAAAAAAAGAAATAATGGAGGTATTCCTTTGTTCCTCAAACTCTGGGTGACCCTAACACAGGCTTTGCTGAGTACAGGCTACAGAACTCCGTTTTGAGCTCCAGTTTGTCCATCATAATCATGGCTGAAGATTAGAGGTGAGCCTCAGCCACAAGGCTTGTGTGCAGGTCCTCAATTCCCAATGGCCTCTAGGGTCATCCCTAATGGCACACAAGGCTATTTCCATCTAGACCACTGGTGCTTATTTCCAAGTGCCTGCACCAGAATTGCTTTCAGCATTCTCCCCAGGGATGAAAGGGGATGGACGGGACACAAACAAGCAGATGACAGCTTGCAATCCATGCATCTCCTCTTTTTGCACGTTAACGGTGGTCACTGGGATTTATTTTTCCCCAGCAGTCGTCCTGTTTCTCATTGCTATTCCAGGAATGTTGATGAGCAGCTGTGCTGGGGTAGCTCATTTTCCAGAAATGAGGCATCCCACCTCCCTGCTACCTTACATTCCCCAAAATAATGATCTGGACAGATGTGATTACATCCACCAGTCATTCCTTGTTACCAGCCTCTTTGTGTGATCATCATTCTGGTTTTGCCAAATATTCCATGCAGTTATTTGTTATTGCTAAAGATCAGCTTTGGTGGCTTCTAAGTATAAACAAGCTTTGTATTGTACTAAGAAAAAGGCCTGCATTTCATTTTCCCCTACCACAATTAGCTAATTACATTCTTCAAGATGCCCTCTTGCTTCATCAGAGATGAGCTGGAATCCTTCCCAGGGATGTCCCCAACTTGAAACAAATTGCTGGAAATCTTGGGATATAAGCTGAAAAGAAACTGGAAGCTGTAAATCTTAACCCGTAGGATGCAGAATTACTTTTGCAAGTATGGCATCCACGTTTATGGGTATCCACTCTGCAGTCACACAAAGTTGGTGCTTCCTTTTCATCACAGCAGTTCCTGAGCTCTATACTGGCAAAAGCTGCCATAATTCTTGCAGCTGAATTCTACCTGAATGTGCAGCTTGTGTCTATGGGAGGGTGCAGCACCTAGGAGTTGGAGTTTATGGCTTGAACGAGAATGGGATGGAAATCAAGTGGCAAAAAGTCTAAGGTAGAAGGGAAATGATGGGTATATTAAGGCCTCCTAGTTATGGGAGGTCAATTAGAGTTCCCAAAGGAAGCTGTGAGACATCCGACAGCATGAATCACATCAGATGGGTCTGCACAGAACTCTGCATGCTTGGGAACGGTCCCACTCCACCATCAGTGGGCTGAGAGAGACCACAGAGACCTTTTCCACTGCTGGTTTCTGCAGCTCAGTAATCCTGCAAAAATGTGAGTGAATTTCACAAGAATGGGTGGTCACAGCACGGACAGAGCAGCATCACTTATGAATTCCTCTGCTGAGGAACAGTAACTGATCCATGCATCCCAATACATTTTGGTTGCACCAGTCCTTTCTTTAGACCTCTCCCTGAAATAGAGCAGTTCAGACCCAGAGGCTTTCATCCAGACTTTCCCTTCTCTAATATTCTTGTCAATTAACCCTACAAACACAATTTACAGGCGGCTATTTTCACTTGTCATTTTGCTGCCTTAAAGACACTAAAAATGACACATTCCCCAGATTCCCCTTTGATTTCCTAAGATTACAGGTTCATTCCACTGAGGTCTTCTGGAGTGACAAAGCCCTTAATTTGGTTGTCTTTTTTCCCCCTGGTTCAAGTAGTGGTTTAGAAATGATGAGAATCCAAGGATGCTATTCGTACCACCCAGCCATCAAAAAGCAATCCAGACAACGGACCACAGCCACGGCAGTCTAAGCTGCACTCTAAATAAAGAGGGGAAATATAACGTCAGGCAAAGCAGTCATTTTTGTGGATGAATCATGCAAGGAATCCTATTCAGCTGCCGAGTGGTCTCTGACATGACTAATTTCTACTTCTGTCCGTTCAGTGTTTCCAGTAAGTCACCTTCTCAGCACCTTGCCACAAGTCCCCACAGTGCCTGCAGTCCCTCTTCCTGCTGATGAGATTTCCAGCTTGGGTAACTCTGGGGCAAACCAGACAGAGTCAGCACTGTTGGATTTCCAGGTTGCAGCACCCACGTGTCCACAATACTCCTCCAGCAGAAGCACAGAGTCTGTTAGGAGGATGATAAAGAATGATATGCTCCAGTGCTGGTGGCTTTTTGCAGCTATCTGAAGTTTCAGGTTGGCTGGCCGTTCCTCCTCAGACACCTCTCCATACAAATCCAAGATATTTTGGCCACATGTTTTCATCAGCCATGCAGAATAATCCACCAGCACCTCGCATCTCTTTGGAGATCCAATCTAGAAAATAAAGAACAACGGAGCATCAGTCCTAATTGTTTTTCCTGAGGCATAAAAACTGTTTTCAAGAAGCAAAATCACTGTGTTGGGGACAGGTAGCATACAGGCAGAGCTACCTAGCTACATGCATGCCTACCATTGGCTCACAATTGCAGTCCCATTCTCACACCCCTGGGAGATCTCCCTCCAGGAGAGCAGAGCACTTGGCAGCTCATGACACCTCCTGGCTGTGTGGCTCCCACACCAACGGGTTCCTAACACCTCCCTGCCCTGGTGCTTTTTATTTACCTCTCAACCAGCCTTTTTTCTTTTGGCAAGACTTCCCTGTGGCTTTGTGTTCATAAATCAGGAGGCCAGAGGGGATTGAGTTTCATAGAGGCCAGGGGGCTTTGCTGAATTCTGTCTTGTCTGAACTAAAGTATCTGTTATAGCAAACCCAGCAAGCTTCTTGACCTGAGTTATAGTACAGCAAAACAAGGGCAGAATACTCCTTATTTTGCTTGAAAAGTCAAGTATAACAGATTTGTCATGGCACTGCTGAGAGAATGGAAGATCTGAGGAGAATTCCTCATCCCAGACATTCTGCTGGGTCCAAGGCTAATTTATATAAGGGCCCTTTATACCCTTCTGGCAGCATGAAGAGACCTTGAACGGTCATCATTACCTTATTGCTGTTGGAGATGTCACGTTGGGGTCATACCTGGCCTTAGGGAGCCCCCTTTCACCCCCTCAGTCCCTGACTTCAGCAGTAGAAATACATACCATCTACCTAAGATGCCCAGCCAATTTAAATCTACATAGCTCTAAAGGCAATGAAGCTCCACCTTCCTTTGAATGAAGCTGGCTGCTTCACCACCGAGCATTACAGTATTTAATTTCCAAATCCCATAGAAAATTCAGTCCTTTTCCAGCAATGCATTTCTAGTCAGACAACTTGTGCCCCATACGTGGCTTGTAGGCAGGACCCTGCAAACACTTTGATCCACTCTATGGGCAACATTAAACAGCCTGCTGCAGAAGCAGGGCACCCATGGCTTAACTCACACAATGTCAAAGCAAGATCAGAGATTCCAGGACTATTCACCCTAGGCCTGTGCTGTGCTAAGCTAGCTATTCATTTTAGGGATATTTTAGTACAGATTCCACTTCTAAGCATATGTGTATTTAGAAAGACAGAAGAGACTTCAGATGAGGGATTCGATTGACAAAAGGTCACCAGCAAACATGACTAATCCATTATGCTGTTAAACAACTCAACGTGTAGGGGTTAATCAATGCTAGCCCTCAGTCTAATCCCTCTTTCTGCTAAATAACTCACTGAAAACAAACTTTGCCTACTAATGTTCTGGAAAGGAAGATAAATGCATACGAGGCTTGAGATGGTTCAGTTTTCAGAGCTCTCAGTTGCTATAAAGCCTGACCAATGTCAGCTGGCCAGATGTTATTTCCATCCTTGCAGGGATGGGGATTAGTAGAAGCTTGGTAGGCACTGTGCCAGCTTACAAGAGTCAGAGCACCGGGCTCCTTAACCTGGTTAGCAGGGCTGTCCTGCACAGACAAAGCAAGAGTCTCCATTCCCTCAGGGTTTCTGCACATATTCCAGAACCCCTATTTATAGCCATGATTTGTGCTTTTACAAGATGGTAATTTCATGCTACTCATAAATCTTTCCCTGAAAACTGGTATTTGTAGGTCAGCGCAGAGAGGAAGCCAGCAACCAAAATTACTGAACTTCTGCAGAAACAGTACAATTGGACCACAAACACTGAAATGCAATTAGGAGGAATCAAAGAAGCCTGTGTTGTCTCTCAGGTTGGAAGGGGACGCGTTTGTTCCGTGAGGATCAGTGGCTGCTGCCTGCACATTGAGGAGGTTGTTTGGGACACTGCTTCTGTATGCCAGCCAAGTTTGGACTGGCAGGTCCCATCACTGACATCACGTCATAGTGCCCATCTCCTGTTTTCTTTGCCTTTCTTACCTCTCAAAAACTACATTTTCCCTCAAAACAAAGGCTATTTCTTTAGACATTTAAAGATTTTGGAAGGAAACAATAACAGAATGGACAAAACATAGGAAAACCCAGACTCAGACATGGATGCTAACTTGTCCGTAAGACTGCATCCCAGTGGCTCTGAGGGAGCCTCGCAGGAGCCCATTCCCCTGGAATAAATGGCCAATTGCTGTGGTCGTGTCAGAAGCAGTTACTGCAAGCTGGGATCTCCACAACGCAGAGTCTCACAAACCATATTTCTTTCCCTGTTAGTGGTTACAAGACTAATAACTACAGGAAACTGTTATGGCCATGCCCACCCTTGAATTCATCAGTGCATGCTGCATCATTGAAGGAAAGCAGCTTTTGCTCCAAAAGCCTTATTTTTTACAGGCTTTTCATGACTAGGGCAGAGGGGCCCACTTCCCAAAGCAAAACAACAAAACCAATTTTCTGAGTCGCACACAGATGCAAATGCATTCCAATTTCCAAATCACTTCTCACTGCAACAATTTTGCCTGCCTCTGATTAGCTGTAAGTGACTCGTAGGATGTTTGCTGCTTGGCTAAGCACCTCCAACACTTGCTGCTTTTCTAAGCTAAATAATTTTTTTTTTTTTTTTTAAATGTGCCATTGGAAATCACAAAGCTGTGTGAAGAGCTCCTCAGTGAATTTGCTAGCTGCTTCTTGTTCACTCAGTTCTCCAAGAGCACCTATCATAGAACACACCCAATTAAAAGGATGCGATTACAAAGCAGTGCATTAATCCAAAGCTAAAAACTCAAAAGTGTTACAAGTCTCCTCTTAAAGAGTCTGCAGCTGACCTCTGCCTACTGACACACAAATACACTGTTAGAACTACATAGAGGCAAAGAAATCCTATTGCCCATGAGCTTCTACTTGGTTTCATTGGGTTTGTCTACTTTTTTTCCTACTATTTTTCATCTGCTTGGCTGCTGGGTTTGTCTCATGCAAGAAGGCCCAGGTGCTGAGAGCTGATATTTGAATCAGGACAACCAGCCCTGGGAAGTCAGCACGGTGTTCCTGTATGTGGGTCTGCCATCCCTCCCCACTCATGCTAGGCAGTAGCAGCAGCAGTGCAGCCCCCATTGCCCACTGCTGGAGGGTCTCTGCTGGGTGGCCCCATGGGCAGAGCAGGGGGCTGGGCTCCCTACAGCAGCTCTGACCTCTGCTAGAGCAGGAGGCAGCAAATGTGGAAAGCAGATGTGAGTGGAGTGAAGGAAGTCAGGTTTGCAGATGAGAAGGAAAGGAAACAGCGAGCAGCCAGCAGGAACAGCACCTGCCCCACTAAAGCCAGTGATATGCTCCTAACAGCAGAGGCAGGCACATCAACCAGCCACTTCTCTCTCACAGCCTCTCCTAATGCCTTAACCCAGCAGGAAGCAGTCTAGCCTCTCACAGATAGCAAGAAATCCAGCAGCACGGATAGGGCTGGGGACTTCCAGCAGCAAGACGTGCCCAGCTTCCACCTGGACTGGGAGCTCACCATGACAGCCAAGGGAAAGCACCTTCCCCAAGGCAGCAGCTCGGTCACAAGCAGCCTGAATTAATTCCCAGCCCCTTTACTGGCTCTTTGGTGGATCAGCCACTGAAGCTCTGCAGCAGGCTGCAAAACCACTCTGAGAGAACCACTCAGCTGTATATTTAGAGACCCAGCACTGCCTCCCTGGTTTGGAGCACAGATTAAAACCCAGCTGCGGGAGATGTATGGAACATTCCTCCAGGTGTTCATCCCACAGATTGCTCGCTTTGCTATTGGCAAGCTCTGAAACAAGTCAACATCATTCATAGAAAGCTCTGAATAACATCCTGGTAATTTTTCACCTCTGACTTTGCACGTTATCTGCACTGGGGCAGGACAAGGGAGAAGGTCAGAAATGGCTCTTCTCTGGTGCCAAGTGCCATGGGTGAATTCAGGGCAAGTTCCAGGGTACAGGCAGGTGTCAGTCATAGTCCATGTACAGTGAGAGTCACATCCCAGAAAGTTCAGATTTTGGCATTTTAGCTGAGCTGTGTCCTAACCCTGGGAACATCACAGATGTGAGAGTTAAGTTTCCTAATAGAGCTCTATGCTGACCTCCTCAGCGCCTGCATTTTTGCATCCCCAAATGAGTAACTAAATACTTTTGAGTATCTGTACATCTCAAGTCTATAGTTTAACCATGGACCATTGAGCAAATTCTTCAGACAGGTTGGAAACACGTTTATGGAAATATCAGCCTAGAGCCCACTGAAAAGTCATCATCTCTCATACAAATCCCTATGGCTTAAATACAGACAAGCCCAGCTCACTCTGCCTTTCTCCCTGCTATGAGGAAGCTCTCTCAAGAGCTGAGAGGAGGGGATGTTAGCCTCCCAGAGCACTATTTGAAAGCAAGAGCAACCTCCTATCCCAGCAGTTGTTCACCATGCTCCATTTGCATCCCGTGGTTCAGCCTCACAATCAATGCTTACCCCATGTGACATGGCAAAAATTCTGTCTGGTGGCTGTTTTATTTGCTGCTAACTGCAAACTTTCCTCCCTGGTGTGCTGCAGCAAGTCTGATATGTGATGCTTGATAAAAGCCACACATGCATCATTCTTATCATCCTTTTCTGCTCTTCTTTACTGGAGCCTCATAGTCACTGGAGCACAGAAGGAATCCTATCTTGCAATGCACAGCTCAGCCCTCAGAGAGGCTGGGCACCTCAGCTCACAGAAACCATACAGCTTGCCAGCACAGGTTCCATCTAAGGCAAAGTGTGGCAGCTCGTTCAGGTGTGGGTCCTCTCAGAGGCTGAGATTGTAACTCCTGCACAAAACTGAGCTTTGCCCAGCAAGCTTAACACACACAACAGAACAGAGACAGCAACTCTGCCAACAGCAGTGGCATCACAGCAAGAAAAATGAGTGGGGGGGGAGTGGGGATCAAGTTTGGGCCATTTTCACAGAACTCCAGGGACAGATGGACAGAACTTGTCCTGGTCACTCTAAAGAGGTGCACAATGAATATAAAACAAAGCACTGAAGAGCAGAGGGCAGCACAGCCAGCGATGGGCAGGAGGGCTGTGGTCACCTCCCAGCAGGCTCCTCCAGCACTGGGTGGGAATATCACCATTTCTCATGCAGGCACTCCAAAGGTTACACAATAAAACAGCATGTTTTCATCATTGTGCTTAAGCTGAAAGGCAATTAGCTGCACGGGGTTATTCATCCCCTTGCTGGGTATGCTATGCTATGGAGTTAACATTATGAGGTTAAACAGGGGCTCTGTTGTTTCCTGGATGCTGCAATGGCATTGATAGCCCTGGGGATGAGAAGAGCTGCACTCTCCAGCCATCGCTCCCATCTCTTTTAAAGCACAGTAATATGAACAGGAGATAATCTACAGGCTTTGTTAGCAAGAAGGCAGCAGAACCCCACCTTTGTGGCTTTTGATAATTCTGTGAACATCCTTTTCCAAACAGCCCTCTCTATGCACAACATCCCCTGGGGCACTCACTCTTTGTTTCTCCCACTGAAGAAGGGCCATGGCCCTGGTGCTTTTGCCCCTTTCCCATGTGCAGCTGTCCTGATGACCACAACAACTTTTGGGGGGGGGGCACAACAGGCAACTTCTAGAAGCTGCTCCCAGCTCATGTATTGGAGGAACCACGAGCTCTAACAGCTGTAATAGTGTGACACACACAAATATTACAGCCACAGACACGAAGCTTTCACTGGGTCTGATTTTTGCTTGGTTACACTGCAGGCAGCCTGCACACACTGCGACCAGCACAGAGCACCTTGGGCTTTCTTTTATGACCAAGGAAGATTTAAACATGAGAAATTTGAGGCTATTCAATAAGGCTAACTGAAAATAAATCTCTTGCAAGAAGAAGAACAGCACAGTATATCAACTGCCTCCTAAGAGCTGAATTACTTTTGGCTTCGCTGCCTTCATCACTTATCCTGTCCAGAGGGTTTGAAAACAGTGCAGTTACAGCTGACAATACACACTGCACAGAGAGCTGGGGCCAAGGCAATCCCACTCTGTGGGACATGGGCCATCATCTTCACTGCTGCCTTCCAGAACGAGCAAAGCAATTTGCATTTCTCATGCATACCGTGGCTTTCTTTTGATGCAAAGAGGGGAAAAAAAGAAAAAAAAGGATTTCTGGCCATACACACCTCACGGCTCAAAAGCATCGTAATGAGTCTACCAGACCTTTATGCATGGGGAGGTATCAGATGGAAATGGCTTGTCCTTGGGACTGTTGGACAGGTCTTACTTTTCTCCCCCCTTGTGAGACCCGAGGTGGACATGAGGAACAGCTGGGATGTTGTTTTTAAGCCATGAGCAACCAACTTAATGAAATGAGAAATTTATGAGCCGGTTAGCCTTAGGAATAATTGAGTTCAGGGACCCTCTGGGGTCCAGAGACTCTCAGTAATGGAAAATCAGCTGTCTTGCTACAGAATCTATAGGCTGCAATGAAGGAACTCATAACGCCTTTGCACAGCCCAGGGATGGTGCACCACAACAGGCATCCCGATCCAGAAGTGAAATCCCAGTTGTGACCTGGAATACCAAACTCCCAGCACTTCTACTACAGCACACAGCTGGCTTTGTCATCTCATCTCTGCTCTTATTCCCTTAACTGCCTCCAATGATGCAAGCCTGGAATTTTGTGAATCAAAGCTGCAGCAGGAGCCGTGAGTCCAGCTTCAACTCAAAGAACGTAAATGCAGCAGCAAGATAGCAAGCAGAGCAGCACAGGGATGGGAAGGCTAAAGTCTGCATTCAGGGTGAAAGGAATGCAGGAAGATGGAAAACTGTTTCCTTTGTACTCCTTTCAGTTTAGCACTCGGTTGGTTTTGCTCATTTTTCACACAGGCAAATAAATTGCGACACTCTGCAGCAGGGAATGGATTTACAACAGGGAAACTCACAGAGCACTGAGATGTGAGAAAGGGCAGCGCTCTCTCCCCAGCACCCAGAGCTGAGCCCTCCCCTGTGGCACTGCTCCAAACACCAGTTTTTGGGAGAGATAAATATATCCTATGGGGTAGGGCAGCAGAGATCACAGTGCTGTGCGACGCTGAGCAAACACACGCATCGAGGGCCAGAACCTCCCAAGCAATCTTCTGCAGCAAAAAACAGCAAAGCAAAACAATAACTGTAATAAACACTGCAGCCTCCAGAAGGGACAGATTTAGCCAGTCCCAAATAACGGGATGTGCCTGGTGCTCACTGTGCTGTTTTCTCCATTTAACATCAGTATACAGAACTCATATTGCTACGGCACAGAACGCAGCAGTCTCAGCACAGGGCAGCTCCAGCACCTCCCAGGATGCTTCCAGCAGCTTGCTGGCTCCTGCTGCTCCTAAACCAGCTTTCATGGCAGTGGTGGTGGCAGCCGCACTGCTGCGTGGCCAAAACACTCAGCAGAACATTTTGCAGGAGCAACCCCCAGGGTTCCAGTGGAAAACCAAGCAAAGCTTTAAACTGAAATGACAATTTAAGCTAAGGAGATTGTCCCAGCAGCTCCTTGTCCAAACCCAGCTCCCTGAAACCTTGGCCAGCCATCAAGGCAAGCAAAGCAAAAGGGATTACTGTGCATACGCTGGCTCCAACCCCAGGGCAGGGCCTTCGTTTCCTGGCCTGCTGCTGCAGGTGATGGGGCTGAGACTTTCCCCAGCAGGCTGAGAGCACCCTGGGGCTGGTGGGAGAATTTGGGCAGCCCATCCCTCCTGCAGCCTCAGCTCCCCTCCCTCAATACCCGTCTGTGGTGTGAGAGCAGAACTCCCATGTTTCTACCATCACAGGAAGAATAAGGTTTTAGTTTTCCCCTTCTCTCTCAATAAGGTTCCCAAAAAAAATGTTAAAGAAATAAATCACATGGTACCTTTGAGAAAGCTTAGTACCTGGCATTAATAAGGAGCTGCCAAGCCACTCTTATTTCTGAGACAGAAAACAGTCTTCTCAGAAATCCCAGCGCAGTAAATTAATCCCAGGAGGGAGCAGACTGAGCTTTTGCTACTGTAAATAGACTTTTTCATTATTCTGGAGCATTTTGAGGCCAAAAGACTGTCCCAGCATATTGGAAAGTGTAAGTAACTGTCTCACTTCTCTGCAGAAGAGGAACATTAAACAAGCAGAGCAGGACAGATTGATTAGTTCTTCCATTCAGCTGGCAGGCTCTAAGAGTGACTGTTGTTGCTGCTCTTGCTGGGGAGAGAACTCACCCCCAAACCCCCACCACAATGGAAAGAGTTGATGCTGGGAGAGCCCAGCTCCGGGTCCTGCTCTCAGCAGCAGCACTGTGAGCACAGGGCTGGTAGCATCAGCACAAACCCATGGGTTTTCTGCTCTCAGCTACAGACACTGCTGTCTCCTGGCTAGACACTACGAGGTGACACTTATGCAAGCCCTGATGGAACTACAAATGTTTTTGGGTTTTTTTCCAAAGCTATTCTCACTCTTTTCCCTTTTTTTTCCTAAGCTAATGATGGCACAGATTAGCAGGGAATGGCTGGGGGAGATTGAAGCGCTCTCTGCTACATGGAGTTCTTCACAAAGCACAGCACAACCATCCCTGCATCTTGACTCTGACAGTAAGGCATCAGTCTGAGCCCTTGTGCAGCAAGTGCACATCTAGGAGACAGCTTGCTGCATTGAGACGAAAAGCTAAGTTTCTCTAAAGCATCTCCTGTGCCTCTTCCTTTCTTAAATTACAGTATGGCAATGCCAAAGTACTGACAAGAAGCTCATGTAATTCCAGAAAAGAGTAAGGAATTATTTCAGCATGAAATCAGAGTAGGAAGCTAAGCAAGTTTGGTAACGGTTAATGATGATTTACTGTGAAGCTGCTCCATAGGAAAGTATGAGTTCAGGAGCCACAGGACTACAGCAATCCATAAAACAGGGACAGAACACTACAGGAGCGTGGCTGAGGCTGGTAAGGGGAGCTGTGTGAGTCTGTGGGCTCAGCTGCTGGGGCAGCACCCCAGGTGCCTGATGAGCAACAGCTGCACCCGATTTAAGAGCTCAAATCCCACCTATTTAGCAATGCTGTGGAAAGTGCTTTTTAACCACATATTTTCCACCAGCTCCATTCTCCCCCACGCCACTCCCCAATTAAACTCCCCAGGCTTTAAGCACCGTTTTTAAGGGCCTGTTTGGCAAACAATGTCAAACAGACTGCAGCAGTGTCACCCTATTCCCTTTCACTGCTTTTTTTTACTTCAGCACACAGCGGTGCCAACTCAGCACCAGCCCTGGTTCCCAGCAGGCACGCAGCCACCACCCCACAGCCACCTTTGAGGTGGAGCTGACAATCACTGCTAATAGCCAGGATGAATTCATTGTGGGCTAGGAACACAGGATGGCTGAGAGGAAAGCAAACCAACCCTCCAAACATCTGAGCACCAAAACAACATCCTAATGCTGTGGGCAGCCCAACCCTCCTCAGTGATTCAGAACTGTGTGTATTAACTGTCCATACAGATACTCACCATCAGTGATGCTGTGAAGGGATGCTGGTTCGTGCTGCCCTCAAGGAACTTCTCAGCTTCAAACACTGCATGGTGTTAGCAGTACTAAACCATCTTCTGCAAGTAGTTAGAAGCCATACATTTGGATTA
The DNA here is from genome assembly GCF_987193195.1 of Phasianus colchicus. Taxonomy (NCBI): domain Eukaryota; kingdom Metazoa; phylum Chordata; class Aves; order Galliformes; family Phasianidae; genus Phasianus; species Phasianus colchicus. The sequence goes on along the minus strand of NC_143454.1, from coordinate 9,625,109 downwards.
TCTTTAATTAATGTTGGAGAAGACATGTTGTCCCTAGTCCATGGAATTGTGGTCACACCACAAATTAATTCTTTAGGCTGAAAACCATCTCCTCTCCTTGCATACAGCCTCACAGCTCCTCAGGAGCTCAGTCTGTACCTCAGCAACCTGCACCAGCTTCCTAACCGAGGCTTTAGATGAGCTTCCATCACATCAGGCCCACATGCAGACAAGCTCCCAAGCACAGGTGATGCATATATACACTGATTTTGCCACCAGCAGCCAATGGGAGCATTCCCCTTGACACGGGTTTCAACATTTTCCCATCAGCTTCAGAGAGAAGCACACACAGCCCCATGGCTCCCCTTCCCAGGGATCCCAGCCAGCTGTCAGTCGGTTTCAGTTTGAGCAAGCTCACACCTCTTGACTTTAATGTGGCTTTGAAACTCAGGTTCAAGTGAATGAAACCAAGGTGGGAGCAGGTTTTGCACTTCTCTCTCCCACTCAGCCTCTATAGACACACAGAGGCACGTCTGTCATTTCTAGATCACCCAGCAGCAAGCTCGGTCAGATTCAGGCTGTAACATTCAGCCAGCTGTTTCCACAGAGTTATTCAGGGATTTCAGCCTGTCATTACCCACAGTATCCAGCCCAGCCCACATCAAAATCATACAGGCTTTTTTTAGATCAGCATACAAAGAATATATAAAATCCCCCTAAGAATGAAAACATTCCCTTTTCCTCCACTCCTGGCTGTGGGCTTCTCCTGGGCGGATCTCTGGTTCCCAGTGTCACCCATACAGGGCAAGGAGCAAAGCATTGCATGGAGCATCCAGAGAACATTTCCCACCTCCTGTTCTCAGTGAGGAGCACCTTGCCTCTGCTAGCACAACACAATACAATGGGTAACAATGGGATAGCATAGCAGGGTTTGCCCTGCACTGTCCTGGTGCAGGCAAGCAAGGGCTCTGTGGCAGGTCTGTAGCTGGGATGTGAAAAGGATGGATCCCCCAAAGGCACTGCTGTGCTGAGAGGGATCAGCCAGCACTTTCCTGGCTAATTCCCACATCAGGGATACAACTTCTGTTGACACAAAGTCCCTCTGGTTTAAATGAATGCAGAGTTGTTTTGTTTTTTTTTTTATTCCCAGCCAACTGCTGGTAACTTTTCCTCTCTAGCATCATATGTATAATTCATCATAAAGTGCCATGTCAGTCTGTCAGCTCTGCACTGTCGCTGTGCCACAGCTCTGCAGGCTCAAGGAGTGTCTGTTCCTTTGCCTTCCCCATCTCTGCCACTTCCCTGTGTGCCAGTAAAGCTGCTTCATGCGGTCCAAAGGGAGCAAATTGCACATGGCATTGCTGAGAAATCCTGTGTGCAAATCAGCTTGGAGCTCTTGTAGAGCACCAAAATTCTTGGGAAAGGCTGCACTGTACATCAGCACTCAGCTGGAGGTCTGTGCAGCTGTTACACAGCCAGGTCCCAGCTTAATGGATGAAGAGGCACACAGGCTCACCGAACACACAGATTGCAGACTTTGCAATTTTCCACTTGTGTTTAAGACTGCGTGATGTCCCTTGGCATCAGAGCTCAGAACAGAACAGAAACCAGAGCCACAGTGAGAGTGCGATGGTTTGTTGGTGTCCTGCCCCGATGGAACCTTGCCCACGTGTGAGCTGATAGCATCTGCACAGATGTGCAGCACTCAGGGCCTGCTCCAAGCCACAGCCCTCAGCTCACTGCCTGTATATGGAGCTCCCTGCCATCACAGTCACATTGCAGCCAGCTGCTGATACGAATAAAACAGAATGCATGTTGATGTAGCAGCAAATCCAATCATTACATTGTCCAATGGGCAAAACCTGAAGGCACCTTGCAGGAATGGTGCTACGTGTTGATTACTGGTAAGTACTAAAGCCATGTGCAGGAAGCAATACTTCGTACCACCATGCACAAAGAAGAATGGATGAGATCTTGTTTTCCAAAAGGTGTTTTGCTGAGCTGCATCCTTAGGACCCCAGCACCGAGCTTTGCTTTGTCCTGTATCAGCTTTGCCTGTTATGGATTGAATTTACCTTTGGAGATACAGCGTGTGACCTTCTGTGAAGGGATAAAGTGAACCTCTCCAGTGAGCAGCAGTGAGCTGCCTTCCATATAACAGGCTTGGAACACTCTTTGGCTCTGCACCACCCATGCAAGGCAACAGAGCCCTGCATCCATGGAGCCCGGCGCTGAATGAGCTGTGCCATGCTATGAGCAGAGAGAAGGAGGCTCTGTGTCTGCAAAAGCATCCATCGCCCCTTCCAGCTGCTCTGGCAAGCCCTCAGCAGAGCTCTGCCTACTGGGTACCCAGCTCTGCAGGCAGACGTGCGTATAAACAAGCTGATGTTTGTACTTGTTTCGCTCTGCCACGCTTGGAGCCAAATCCACCTCATCGCTCCAGCAAACTGCTTTATTATTAATTTATTAATAAAAAGAATGGAGGAGAAATAACTCTCCGGAGAGAGGTAGAAATTTTAATTTAGCAGCAAAGGGTTTGGCTGCGCCGGCTGGAAATTCCTGCTGTTATGAACATGAGGTCATTCTGACGTAGGTGAGATGTGAAGGTGGAGCATGTCCTCGGAGAAGGGTTCAGAGCCACCCTGGCACCTCGGGCTCTGCTCTGCCTTTTTCACTGTCCCCACATCCAAGGGAGCTCCATATTGGATCCATGTTTCTGGAGCTCAGCCCTCCCACCTGGAGAGCTCCAGGTCACCCACCAGGGTTGTCCACCCACCCTATACTTTATTTGAGAACAGAACATGGCTCAAGGGCAATGATGGCTCGTGCTGCAGCACTGCTCACAAGACAGCAGCCATCTAGTTAAAGGACTACATCTGAAACTTGTTCTGATGCTCTTTGCATGACTTTTGTTGAGCTGTTTTCTGCTCCGTGCCTGGGCTGCTTGGCTGCAATGTGGGCAAATGGTTCTTTTCATAAAATCATACAATATCCCAAGTTGGAAGGACCCTCAAGGATCATCAAGCCCGTATCCTTATCAAGTCCATCACTCCTCATCTCTTGTCTAATTCACATCAGATCTTGGTCTAGCAGCTCTCTGTCCATCCATTCATGGCTCTGTGGGTCCACAAGGAGCCTCCAATTTCCCCTAAAAGAGAAGATCAGCAGACAACTCACCTGCAGACAAAGAACTTCCCTTGTTTATCCCAGCAAAGCAGAGCAGAGGAGGCACAGCTGGGGGGATTTGGGAAGGGCTGCAGGATAACAGCTATGTGGGGAGAAGAGCTTTTCAAGATGCGAGTTAGTTCTGGCATAGAAAGAAAAGGGAGGCACAAATAAATGTCACTGGGAAGTTCAAAGCAGCTGAAAATGATGAGATGGCATTTGTGACAGATTGGGCCTCTTTTGGCACAGTTTCCATATTGTGCTCCTTGACACTGAATACAAGTGCTGGTACGATCCCAGGGACTCATCCTGGTGTTGCCTATGATGGAGCAGGCTGGCAGCTTTGGAGGGGACAGCAGCAGGGGCGAAGTGGGTCTATTTTATTTTCATAGGATCACAGATTCATTAAGGTTGGATAAGAACACCTGGTCCAACAATCCACCCGTGATTAACTGAGAACCCTCTTCGGTGAGCCAGCAGCGAAGACTGCATTTACATCCAAAGTCCATTGCAGAGTTTATACATCTCAGCCAAGTATATGGATGTACTTATATTTGTATACACAGTGGTACAGAGCAGCGTGGGATCCTTCAAGAGAGGTTTAAGAGGGGCTGGGGGGTCCCAGCCTTGCAGATCTCCAGCTGCTGACCCACGGGTGTGATGTTCCCACTTGTGCATCACTGCTTGGCACCAGGGAGGCAGCAGCTTAACCTGCAGCTTCCTTCTCTCTTTGGAGCTGTGTTTTCCATTTACCACAAAAGCATCTTGTCTCCTGTAACTCTAGTATCATAATCCTCAAGAACACTGTGCTTGTGACTGGCTGCAGTGTTTGACCTTGCGGTACTCTCAGTTTAAGCTGAGTTTTGGTAATAACATTTTTCTTTCTCCACCTATTCCCATGTTAAACCACTGTTTCTCCACTTCCCAAACTGCAGCATGTTCTTGAGAACCTTTGCCCAGGGCCCAATCCAGAACCCATTGGTGTCAAGGGGAGCTGACCCCTTCTGGGGTCCCTGCTTTGAAGCAGAGGATGCAGCCGGTCTGACCCAGCTTTGTGAGCTGACAGATGGAGAGAAACATCCAGTTCTTGAGGAAATGAGAACCAAATAAAGATTAACCACCAGTGCTGGGTCCAGGCTGAGTGTTTTGTCTCCAAGAATACCTACTGGAATGCAGAGCAGCCTGGCAGCTTTCCTTCCCATATAACACGCAGCTTGGAAGTTGACAGCAGTGATAACACGGGAATCCTCAGCAGACAGCAAGTGCCAGGAGGGAGTGGGATCCACCCTGTGACAGCTCACGGGGTGATGGGACAAATGCAAATCCTATCAGCTTGTGGCTGCTAGGCAGAGCTGGCACCGTGTGCCATCTATGGAGCACAGAACCACAGACAGCACGAGATCAGGGCTCAGCAGGAGAGAATTGTTTCTGAAAGAAGTTGTGTGTTACATTAGAAGTTGTGTGTTACATTAGAAGTTTGTGTTGTGTGTTCTCCTCGCTTGCTTGTGAGCAGCTTAAGGGGAAGAGCTACTTGAAATTGGATGTGACGAAGCAGCACCACTGCCCTATTTGGTGTTGCTTCAGGAAATGTGATTTCTTTTCAGCCTGAAGAGATGCTAGAAGAGAAAGGCAGCTCCAGCTGATGGAAGCCCCATCAGAAAACTGAGTGGTTGGGAAAAATTCCCCAGTCACACATCTGCACTGGATCCTAACAGAGCAGATCCAGCTGTGCTCATCCAGATCACCCACAGAGCAGCTCCTGACTGAGGGTTTGGGATCTGCAGCAGTCAGAGATCACTTCTGGTGCTGTTTCCAATGCGCTCAGTGCTACATGGTCCCAGCACAGGAGGAAGGATGCATGCTTCCATTAGCTCTTTCAGTTAATTTTTGTCTATTACCCAGACACAGTGTTCAGTGTTGAGTATTTCATGCACCAAAACAAAGCTGCCCAAGTGCCAAATCCACAACACAAACCCATAAGAAGAGTCAACCCTCACCCAAGCAGAGATGCTTCCTAAACAATGAGCTTTCAGCTTGTGTTGAGCCTTCCTGAATCTGCTTTTGCCTGTTTTAGTGGTATGTTGAAGGCATCCCTTGGCCCATTTAGCATCCTGGTACGATGCCAAGTGCCCTGACAGCTAAAGGGATCAGAGGTAACGTAGGAAAGTAGAAAATGCTTTTCTTCAGAGGAAACAGAGGGTTTTACATGCACTCAATGCGGCAGCACAAGCAAGCAGTGCAAAATTCTGATTTTGATTAATTGTTGGCTGGAGATAATCTCAAACTATTGGGGATTAGAGAAACGGTCCTCCACCACTGAAACCTTGGAAGGGAAAATCTGCCTGTGAGCCAAGAAAGCTCGAGCAGCAACTTAGAAACAAAACAAAGCCAAATGGCTGTGGACAGAGTCGCAGTTGGTGGCAGAAGCATTGAAACCTGTGGGGCTGTGTGGTGCCTGCATCGCACTCAGAATGGCTGAGGGTCAGTGCCACGAAGACGAGAGAGGGGAGGATCTCCAGGGATGGTTTCCCCCTGCAATGAGGTAGGGATTGGAAGTGAATAATGGTCATACTAACAGCCCAACAACAGCTGCAGGCTTGAAACGATGTGCAAAGCAGCAATGTGCTGGAGAGAAACCCACCGAGCAGCTGGAGCAGAGCAGAGCTGACCGTTCGGAGCAAATCCCAGGCGGCACAGCGCTGCTCCAGCAAAGGGAAGGAGCTGCTGCAGCCCGCTCTGAGGCTCCTCCAAGCAGCCAAGGATGCGTGATATCCCTGGAGAATCTGTTCCATGGTTTAATTGCACTCACTGTGCATCGTGGATGCCCTATTTTCTGTACGCGCTTCAGGGCGGCGCAGTGAGGAAGAAGACGCAACGCAAAGTGTTTGGAAGACCAACAGGGATATATACAGAGCCAGGGCCCGTTTCTTCCCTCTTACATGAAAGTGCCTCGTTGAGCAGGCACTGAGCTCTGCTCAGATCCTCAGCGCAGCGCTGACTTCAGCTGATTGCGTTTTCAGACAAAAATCTTTGGAGAACCACGTGCCTCTTCTCACCAAGAATCCGGACAATGATTTCCCTGCTGCACCTCCCTCCCTACAAATAAATCAGCACGCAGTTCTGCAGCTCACCCTCTCGCAAATACCTCTGTGATGACAGCAGCAGTGACAGGTAGTTTTAGTTTTCCAGTGTTCTTTCTTCAGAAGAATGCAACCACCAGCAGCAGTGCTGGTTCCAAGCTGCCTGCCTCACTCCTGCACACCTTCTCCATTGGCTTCATCTGTGAACCCTCTCCGAGATGCAAACACTCCTCAGCAAAGCTGATCCTTCCTCTGCCTTGTGGAGTCTCACACAGCTAAGAAGGAAATTCACCCCTTTGTCTTTAGTTCTTATGCACCCCCAGTTGTAAAGCTGCTGCTGATGGGGCTTCTTTAGCTTGTTAGCTATTTCACGATGGCTAATAATTGTGATTATGGCTGCATATATTCGTGTTTAAGAAGGGATCCTTATACATTACTTTCCTTTGCTTCAGATATTAAAGACATATGCTTCTAAGCATGCAATAAATGCCTTATAATAAGAGAAGGACCAGATTTAGTAGCCTAGGTTTTATTCATTTCTTACAAATACCAGCCAATTATTGAAAACATACTTGCTGAAATTTGCAAATCTGAATGGAGTCTCTACCTACAGCACAGCTAATCCCTCATCCGTTTCTTTAACAACCCACTGAGATATGTGCAGCCCATGGGAGCAGTGCTGGGGTCAGGCAACCAGCTGGGCTGTGATGCTGGCACTGTGTCCATCTGTCCATCTGTCTCTGTAAGGGGTGCTGAAGGGGTGCTGGTCTCTTCTGCATGCAGATTAATGCTGCAATGCTACCTCACCCAGCACAGCTTTCCGGCGTTCACAAGGGACCTGTTCTCCCATGTCACCTTTGGAACACAAATCTGGAATTCTGGCATTAAATCATCAGCATCTGCTGATGCTGCTTCTCTCAAGGACAGTGGATTTCCATAAGGGCCAGCACTTGGTTGAGCTCTAGCGTTGCAGTGAGGTCCCCTTTATAGGAGCTCCACGTCCAGCAGTGCCCACAGCAGCGGGGACACATGGGGCAGAACCAAAACTCCTGCAGCCACCTCTCCCCCTGCACCCAGCACTGCAGAATGGGCTGTGCCCAAAATTCCTGCGGTGCGCACGGATTTATGTTGGCCCGCTCAAAGCAAGCAGCGAGGGCCAAGGTAAACAAAAGGGGAGAAGTGATTCTAATTATTTGATGCATTAAGGGCAGTGACACTTCCAGGAAAAACACAAGGGGTGAGATGAGGCTTTTTTTTTTTTTTTTTTCCCTCTCTCTCTCTTGTGTTACAACGCACGTCTCTTGTTTCTTGCTCTGGTACAAAGTACCACTTTGTGAGCTCCATTAGAGGATGTGGGCAACCAAGGCAGAAAGAAGGGTTGACAGCTGAGGGAATGAGCACTGCCTCCAGGCATGGGGTGATGCAGATTGGTGGGGAGCCTGAATTGACAAAGGAAACATTGCTCCTCAGTGCTGGGGGAAACGTGCTCCCAAAGCTAAGTGCTTTGAATAAGGCCTCTACAAAGCCCCCGTTAGCTGTGCATCAGTAGGATTCAGCTGAGCTGGGGGTTTCACATATGTAAGGGTAGAGCTCAACCTGCTGCAGCTTCTGGTGGGGTTTCAGATGCTTCTCTCTGCTTTTCTTTGCAAATTTTAGTGGGCTGTTCTGGCACTGTGGGGTCTGTGCAAAAGGAAAGGCATAGTGGCCAGCAGGAGCAGGTCCAGAAGGCAGAACAGCAGCATGTAGCTCCTGCAGTGCCCTGTTGCAGCTCTGTCTGCATCGCCCCAGAGGAGCAATGCTGGAGCAATTACTTAGCAGAAGACAACGCTAATTAAAAGACTCATAAATAGGGTTAATAGGGAAGCACTTAACAAGAGATCTCCCCTTGATGCATTAAGGGAAAAAGACAGGAAAGAGGTCTGGGAGCACCAACTCTGTCCCTGACCCTGTGGGTGCTATGGGAAAAAGGAGCTATGGAGAAACTTCCCAAAAGAGGTCCAGGTGCCCCCACCAACCCTGATGGATCATGAGGCGAAGCAGAGATGGCTACAAAACCCAATTACAGCCCCGAGCAGCAAGCTTAAAGAAATCCTTAGTGCTGAACCTCAGTGTCTGGTTATTAATATCATCATAAAGTGCCTTAGGCTGGGGGAGAAAGCATTAACTGGAGCTTTGCCAGGGAAGCAAGCACCAGCTGCTGCAAGAGACGGGTACAGATCGCCCTGTTCTGCGTGCTGGAAACTGGGGAACTGGGGCACGATGCAAATAAAATATTCAACTGTTCTGGAAACAGGAAAACCAAGGAAGAAAAGAAAAAAAAAAAAAAAAAAAAGGCCGTACATTGAGTTCTGCTGCATTGAGGAGTGTGTGGTGGCTGCAGTGGGGAGATGGGGGGTGGCCAGCTGGGCCCCAGCCACCGAGGACGAGCTCACAGTTCCCTCGTTGCTGTCCCACGTGCTGGGTGAAGGCAACATGTTGAGCATGGAGGGAGGAGGTTGCAAAGTGCTGTTAGGGACACAGCTGGCAAGTCAGCGGGCCATGAAGGCTGACACAGCTCATTTTCCATGCAAAAGGGCCAGAATGCATTGGCCAGACAGCCCTGCCTGCAAGGAGCTGGGCGCAGACTTGAAAATATGGCCTGAAGTTCATGGGGAGGTCATGTTTTTGGCATGTTATATGGCATGGGCTGTCCACAGTGCCTCCATGGGAGCCAGGAATACGCATGCTGGAGCCAGAAGAGGAGACAAATCCTTGTGATGCTGTAACAATGCAGTGTTATGGAAACACGCTCTTTCAAATGACCCTTCTGGAGAGGATTTCACTTCTTCCTGGGCCCTTTCTTGAGTTGTTTTAAACTTTGGGAGATGGAGATCCTGGGAATTGGAAAGGAATAAAACCATAAGAAAAAAAAAAAAAAAAGAAGAAGAAATTTTTGACCATTCCTGGTCAAAATAACTTCTTCCAGCTCGCTCGATTAGATTTATTTATGACTGTTTCACTCTTTACATGGCTTCAAATTGCTTTCTCACTCATGCTTTCTCATTCATGACAAACATGTGCTCTGTCCTCAGTGCAAAGAAGTAAAGAAGAGAGGAAGTGGTGGAAGAGCCCCACCAGCCCTCCATGTTCACATCCCACGCTGGCAGTGGAGGGAAGTGGGAAGCTGAATCCAAGGGAATGGGACAAGAAGGGGTAGAGAGAAAAGAAATGGGAATATTGGAGTGAGAAGAAGAGCAGGAGAAGCAATAGGCAATTCCCCACATGCTGCAGGAAACACAGCTATCTCAGGTCTCTAACCAAGAGAAATTTTGCATCTAAATGCAGCTTGTGCTCAGCTGAACTTTATCTGAGTCAGACCTTCCCATTCCTTCCCACAGGGAAATGCAGAACAAACAATTTGTCCTGCAATGATGGAGACCACCCAAAGAGCTGCCATTGCCATGGCTCCTGTGCTCCTCTGCTGGCCCAGCTGTCTTGTGTGGGCAGAGCTTTAAACCCCAGCACCATGAATAACAGGCACAGCCCTGAAAGCTGCCTGCAATGCCCTCTAACTTCCTATGTGCTTCCTGGGAGAGAAGGCAGGAATGAGAGCAATGTGCATGCAAAGCTAAGTGGTGGGCAAAGCCAGAGCCACAACAGCATCTCCTTCTTTATAGGGGGCTAAGAGCAAATCTACAGCATGCTTTCCAGCAGAGGAAAGAAATCTGGACTTCCCTTAGGTTCACCCAATTGTGCAGGTGCCCACATACTGGAAACAGCTGGAGAACCAAGTGTGTGGATTTTGTCCCTTCTGCTTTTCCCAGCTCTCATCCTACGGTACCTTCAGGAAGGAGCAGTAGCAGCATTAGGTCTGTTGCTTGGATGGGAGGAAGGCTATAATTTTGCAATGACTTTTTCATGTCTAGCCAAAGGCTCACCACAGGCAGAACTCTTCAAGGGTCAGTGGTGACTCAAAGCTGAGACTGCTCCTCCCATCCGCTCCCACACCCACAAGCAGCACAGTGAGATGCTGGGGCAGCTGTTGGCCTTTTGTCCTGCCTCTGCCCAAGGACAAACTCAGAAACCCTTTAAAAAGATGCTGTTCTACAGATTCCTTCCCCAGAATGGCAATGGGACCAAAGCCCCAAGCTGCAGGGAAAGCAAATGGATTCCTCCTGCAATGGCATCACTGTGGGGACAGGCTGGGTGCCAGACTTAGTTTTCCATGATGACTGGTGCAGGGCTTTTCTCTCTGCTGCAGCCCAGTGTGCCCACATGCAATGGGTGCAAGCACAGCCCCAAGCAAGCAATGAGAACTTGAAGGACTCTGGGTCAGGTCCGAAGCAAACAGATTATGTGGCACATAGGAAAGCAGACATGCAGATTGAGAGGCAGCTTTTTGAAGCCTGGCTCTAAGGGCACTCAAAGAAGAAGAAGAAAAAAAGAAAATCACAGAGTTTGTATTTCATTGCCTCTGCTTGACTCTTTCACCTCCACGCTTTATTGATTCACCAAAACTCTCTACATACAGTTAATAGCTGGAGTGTTTATCTTTGCAGTACTTATGTTTATGAAGGAAAGGCTTCTTTTTAATTTTGGCCTTTTCATTTTCCTTCAGCTGGCAAGCAGCTCACAGAAGCTCGCACAGATCCTGATCAGATGTCTAAAACTTTCCACTGAGGATGCCAAATTAACATCACTGGGAGCAGAAATGGCTGTGGACAAACGTGTGTACATCTAGGAAAAACAAGAGCTACAGAAAAGATACCCAGAACTGGGTGTGCAGGGGATATGCCTCCACCAGAGCCTTGCAGAAATGGGAGATAGAGGGAGCAGGTAGGTGGGATGGATCCAGCCCTGTGCTCATTGCCCAGAGATGCCACAGGTGTGGGAAGGGGAGAAGCCACATAGTGTGAAGGGAGGTCAAAGAGCTGCATCCCCATGCAGGCTGACACTGGGCTGCTGTTCCCCAAGGAAATAAACATGGAAAACTCACCTGGAGCAGCAGTTAAATCATAGAGATAGAAAGGAGATATTTCTGAACATCTGTTACCTTCGATAACATGTCCTTGGATGATGATCTCTGCGTAGGACTCTCCAAAGCCCTGCTCTGATCCTGCTTGAGGAAGGGAATTGCAATCAGGACACCGTGGTGCAGGAGGACAGGGACCACCCCCCACACTTTGTGCCCCTGTGTGAGCATCATGGAGAAGCTCTCATGGAACCAGCAACAAGTTGCACACCATACCCAGGAGCAAAGTCAAACAGAGGCAAGGAGCTAGCCCTAACACAGCTGAACTAAAGCTGCTTGTGCCCCTATTTATGGTGTGCCCTCTTATCAAGCCTCCACCTGCATCTTATTACCTCCCATCTCATCTCTGAGCTGGGATTGTGATAGTGCTCCTGGTTGCAGAACCAAGGCAGCTTTGTCACTGTTGTGCTGCTGTGTGCAGTCTGAGTCTCAGCAGTTCCCCATGTGTCCGGGAGCCCAACTCGACCTCTTCTCACACTCACTGCTGCTTGGCCAAGCAGGTGTTGATTAAACTGATGCAGAGTGGGGAAATGTTACTCGTCCAGTGCTTGGCACCTTCCACAGAATGTCTCATGAGGCTGTGAAAGGAAGAAAGAAGGCCAATTTCTGCATGCAAACAGCAGCATCTCAGGGATGAGACACGATTCAAACTTACACAGGCTTCTGCTGGAGGTGTTTGCTCAGCTCTCACGTTCTCAAAAAGAAAATCCTCCTGTTTCTGCAGGAAGAACTCGACCCACAGTACCAAAAAGTCCTCTCACTAACAGTGTGTTTGTTGGCCCAATTACATCACTGCCTCAACCAGTGGCCCCACAAAGCCCCAGTGTGTGCATCCCTGGCTCCCTGCCATGCCCTTTTCCCACTGTAGGACAGCAGTGCCACGTCCCCACCGTGTCACCACAGTGCTCCATGTGGCACCTGCAAGTCCCAAAGCTTCAAATCAAACCCTGCATCCCTTCCCCTTCTGAGCAGCATATGGTTGGGGCAGAAATGCTCTGCAGCCAAAGTTGCCATCTGGGCTCCGTCCATCTGCGCTGAAGTATTTTGCTGCAGCTGATGAAACACGAGGGCTGAATTTTCCAATATCTCATCAACATTGATCAAAAGTCCCCACTCAGTGCCGTGCATTTAATAAAGGTTTGGGGTTGTTTGTTATTATTCTTTGTTATGTTCTGCATTCAGCACACAGCCCGATGTAGCACACAAACCAGCTCTGCTTTGAGTTATCCTGGATTTCTGGAGGCCATACCCCATACTTCTGCTTGTGTAGTACGAGGAGAAGATGGCATGTCATTTTAATTATGGTTTAAAATGTATTTGCAAGTGGGCTGAGCGTCTGCTGAGCTATGGGCAGGTGTTTCCCAACATCGCATTGTATGCAAACAAAGCAGAGTTCTTGCACTCAGAGATTTGCTGGGTATGCAGAGGAAAGCAATAAAGCCACGTTCACAGGGCATCCTCCCTGGAGAGTGCATAAAACATGCCTGTACCATCTGGTGCAATTAGATGCCTTCTAAAATCAGCCAAACCTGCCCCTTTTTCCTCCACAGTACCTCCAGGAGCAGCATCCTGGGAGGCACCCTGAGCCCCTCTGGCAGCTGCAGATGTTCTGCAGAGCAACATGTCAGGGCAGCCCATGAGGTGCACGTTTTGCTGCAGTGATCTTGATACACCAAGGCAGGATGCCCCCAGCTGCAGAGGAAGCTTCACTCCATCCACCTCCTCTGGTCCAAATTCAAACTAATTTGGAGCTAAATAGGTCAGAACTGCCCAGAAGCCATGGGCAGGGTGAGAGAAGCCATGGGCAGGGTGAGAGGATGAACCTCTGTGAGGATGCTTTCATGGAGCGTATTGGAAGTTGGGGGCTACCCTTCTGCAGGCAGCAACTAAGGATGCTGTTCACCCTGGGTTTGGTCATTCCATGCACTGACACTCTTTTGGGTGACTGCTGCTCCCATTGCAGCCCACTCTCAGCCTCCTGGGTCATGCAGCACCAGCTGTGCCAAAATGCACGGTGCACCAGCAGGACCACATTGCAGCATGCGGGCCATAAATCCACCCTGTCCCCATATACAGAGCTTTTTCCTCCCTCCACCAGCCCTTGTACTTTTCAAAGCACCCAGACAGCATTCCTCTGCCCTGCGGATGAATGAAGTCGCCTTTACCACTGGCTGTCTGCAGCCCAGATGCAGATGGGGGGACAACTGGGCTCCTCTTTCCAGGAGAGCCTTTGATCTCTCACTGAAAACGGACGCGGCATTATTATTTCTTTTTCAATATGCATTGCCATCTATGGGAGATGCAAAAGGCAGAAGACATTTGGTTATCATAACACAGTGGTTTCAATTAGCCAACCCTCCCCCCTCCCCCCGCCCTATTTTAAATCAAGGGGCCTGCCTATCAAAGCTGCTGTGATGGCATCTGGGGCACAGCTTGTGACTCTGAAGCTGGAGAGGTTCTGGGGAGCTTGCTCTTCCCCTTCTGCTCTGGGACCGTTCATTTGAAAACATGCTGTTTTAATATATCCCGAATTAAAATGTCGTTCAATCAAAGGCCTGATCATTATGGATGCCAGGATTTTTTTTTGTGTAAGCAGAGGCCAGAGAAGGGTCACGGAAAACACTGTGGTTATGTTTTGCTTTGCTTTTTTTTCATTTGTGCCTTTTTCCTTTCTTTTTCTTCTTTACTACTGATCAAGAAGCTGATGCAGGATAACTCCTAAAATGGACAAAACCAGAAAAGAATGGAGCCAGCCACATGCCATGCTTATGTTCCTGAATGCAGTGCTGGGCAGCGAGCAGAGCCCAAGGGCTGCAGTGGGACACTGGAATGCTGCAGTGCTGGGATATTGGAATGCTGCAGTGCTGGGATGCTGAGATATTGGGTTGTTGGGATGCTGGGATGTTGGGATGCTGGGATGTTGGGATTCTGGGGTGTGCTCCATGCCAGCCACTGGACCACCACCCACATGCCCAAATCCAGTGCCCAGCCAGTGACTGGCTGCTCAACTTCTCTCTCCAGCATATAGTTTTTCTTGCAGAATCTGCTTTCTTTTCACTGTATTTGACTTGGCATCCAGGAATTTCCTTTCCCTGCCCAGGCGCACTGCTCCCCCTGAGCAAACACCCGTATCAGCTATCCACGAGGCAATTTCCTCTCCAAATGCTGCTCGCTGGAGGGGAAGGCCACGCTGCCATGCACCAGCCTCCAGATGTGCTCCTCCTCTCCCTTCCCTTCTTTATGCTCCTCTCAGGAGCCGAACCAAACCTTTTTAATCCCAGTTCCAGTTCCCCTCTTGCTGCAGTGGTAGCAGAGAGGAGAGCACCATCGCTCCCAGGGATGCGCTTTCACCACCCAGCAGCCCCTGGAGAGGAGCAGGAAATGTATGACCGTGCGCTTCAGGGAAGCAAGGATGGGGAGAGGAGGTTCCCTAAATCAGTGTTTGCTTTGCAGCACCTACGTGATGCAACCACAACCATTCCACAAGCACATTTTTAGACTGTGAGTCAAGTTGCACGGAGGTTTTGCAGTCGTCCCAGAAGCGTGTTTGATTTATCGTTCCTTTCCACCAGCACACATGGAAGGACGCTCCGACTCTGTTAAGAATATCAGGAAACAGAGGCACTGTGCAGCGAGGGGTTCTCACAGTATAAATTAAACCCAACCTCCACTTCACATGCCTATTGCTTTCTGGAAATTGGAAGAAGTGGTGCACGCTGTGTTTTCCGTGTAACTTCCATCAAAAGGCCCTCAGACTCCAATTAGCATTCATGATAAAATAGGAGATGGATAGATCCAGCCCTCAGATTTAACTCCAGACTGCTCAGAATGCAAACTGCCTTTATGGGGATGTCTCCCTGAACGCAGACGTGCGCCTGTTGCTCTAATTACGCATGTTCAGCCTCTATTTCTAGGGAAAAAGATCTATTAAAAGTAATATTTCATGTTTACAGCAGGAGAATAAAATGCAGCAGAATGCCCACCTCTGCTGGATGCAATCAAAGACATTGATGAAAGGTTAGAATCAAATAGGAACATGACCCTCACTTCTGTCCTTTCCTTCTGTCCTTTCCTTCTGGCTCTAATGAAACAGACCCCGAAGGGCAACATGCTTACTGTACTATACAGATCATCACTGCATGCCCTCCAGTGCCAAGCAATGCCCACTTTGTGTTTTAGACAAAGCTAAGGGTGGATTTGAATGCCAGACTGTAACAACCAATGCTGATTTGGCTTTTTTGGCAATTTAGAAACTGCTGGAAAACAATCAGACCTTGTTTTGAATACCTCCTCCTCCTCCCCAGATGGAACACATCTGCCTGGCTTTGAACAAAGCATCCAGGTTTCATTCCAAGATTTTCTTTCTTTTTCTTCTTTAGAAACCGATCCCAACCTAAGAGTTCTGGTATTTTCAGCCCGTCCCATATATCAGCTTGCTGGTTCTATAGGTGTATCTCCAGCTATTTCAGAATATCTCCTAATATTTTGCTTTCTCTACCTGATGCAATAGGTGGGTTTGATACACACTTTCGGAGCAGTCTAGTGTCTTTAAACCTGAATTTTGCAGTGGAAAAAGCTTTGTGAGAAAATGTCACCTCCCTCTGGTAACAATTCAATCAAATGAAGAGCTAGAAAACAGCAATCTAATGCTGTGTGTGTGCTGCATATATGTATCTGTATGTGCAGGATGTCGTGGGGGTGTTTTCATAGCTGGAGAAATGAAGGGATGCTTCTAGGAAATCAAGGCACAGATCGTAAGAAACACTGCTGTGAAAGCAGAGTGAAAACAAAAGGTTACACTGCAAAGGAGCAGTGAGGTCCTAGCAGCATCCCCAGCTCCCACAGCAGGAGGGGGAAGCACCAGGTCCCCTCGACTCACAGCAAAAGCAGTGGAAGGGCAGAGATGATGTGTTTACAGAAACATCCCCAAGCCTGGATCGTTTCCAGCACATTACTCGGCACGATGGAATGTATGAAACAGCTTTTGGAAAATGTATGTTGAAATGCATGGCTCCATATGTCCTGTGTCACCAGCCCTATGCCATTATGCAAGTGGGTCCCTGGTCTGAGAGGCATAATGATGTGCAGCCCCAATCCTGCCCGGTGCTGAGTACTGCAGTCTCCTGCTGCCTCCCCTAGGTGAAATTCAGCCCCAAAAGCACTGTCTTTAGCAAAGGGCAAATGCAAACCCACTGGGATGCTTCTTCTGCATTGTGTAGATGGGTGTTGCTTGCTGTTCATGAGCAGGAAAACCTGCAACGAAGCAGCTTGGCCCTAGGCCTGCTTGAACAGGGTGGGAATAATTAAGGGTATCTCTATAAAAACAGCAGAAGAAATGCAAGTCAGAAAGGTAAAGCAGCAGAGGGGATCCGAGCTGCCAAGCACACAGAGGCACCCAAATGGCCTTTCCCTCCTGATGCGCAGCACCGTGCTGATGGACACGTCCCTCAGGGGCTGAGACACATTAAGTAACAACAGCTCCTTGCTTCATGGCCTTTTTGTTTCATTAATTCCAGGTACTGGCTGGGTCAGCTCAGGCCAAGCAAGTGGTGCTGGTTAACAGCTGGCACAGGGAGCAGACAGAGATCGAGACACAGACTGGTCCTGGTGGGGCTGCAACATAGAGCCAGGACCTTCTCACCCTGCCCTGCTCTGGGAAGCTCAGCATGGCATTGCTTTGTTTTCTTCCATCAAGGCTTCACTGTACACTTCATGCCGAGGTCCCCTGGATGGCAGCAATGTCCTGATCCAACCGTCCCCCACACCCCTCCATGGCCCCAGAGCACATGGCATGGGGCTGTTATGGGGATAGGGACCCCCTGCCAGGCAGCCCGGCTTTTATCCCAAATCCTGGGGCAAACTTGGACCCAGGGCAGCTGCTCTTCCTTCCTGTTATTTAAACAACAGCTTCTCACTGAGATCACGCCGATGAAGTCAAGGCGATGCTTCTCCAAACAGTGAGATAAAAATCCCTTCTGAATTTGCAAACATCTTAAGTTATCTGCGGCTGCTTCAGAGCTACAGACAACTTCAAATGGATGGAATTACAGCGCCTTTACAAGTTATTCCTCTGTTTCTTCACTGCAGAAATAAATCCCTTTGTTCTGCCAGCTAAAAATGTGCCAGAAAAGCCAGTCCTTAATGCCAGCTCCATGCATGGTTATTTCCCCAAGTAAACAAACAAAAAAAGACGTTAAAAAAATACTTGTTTTCATTTTATCTCTCATCTCTATTCACAGAACTCCTATCGATAGTGATATCCTATTTGTTTTTGAGGGTTTCTGAAGATGTGTGCCCACACCACACATCACAGGTGGTGGCAAATGGTGGCTCCTTGGGGCACAGTCCCAGAGCACGGGGTGCCGAGCCAGGCTGTGTTTGGCTGCTCACACCCCACAGCCAGATCTGGGGTTTGAATTCCCAACCTGAGCTTTGCTGCTGGAAGGGTGGCTCAATGCAGAGCCCCATCGAGCTGCTGGGAACGTGCTGGGGGTGGCTGCAGGGTGTTTATGGGCAGCCGAATGTCAGGGGCTGTGACATGAAAGCAGTGAGGAATTTTCCGTCAGGAACTTCTTTTGGTGCTTTCTTTTCTTTCTCATCATTAAAAATCCTGGCAGAAATGTTCGCCCTGCTTCTTCCCTCGCTTTCTGCTTTGTCATCCTTTTCTTGCCTCATCAATGGGACAGACAGGGAGGGAAAGAGCAGTGGGAAAATCATGATGAGAAGAAAATGAAATGAACCATTTCCCTCCAGCTGACTTGTCAGATCCACAGCAGAGATTAATGAGAACTGGCAATTCCCGAGCAGCCCATGGCATGATGCGTCCAACTTCCCAAGGAATTTGGGTGTCAGATTCCCCCCAGATTCCTGAGAAAATCACAGCCCAGGTGCCCATGCAGCAGCTCTCCTCCCATCCCAGCAAACAGCAGGTCTGCCCAAGAGTTAACGAGTCCTTAACTGCTACCAGCCAGATTGCAACTTCATTTTACATTTCATCTCCATTCGCAGAACTCCTAGTGATGTCAATATCCTGTTTGGGTCCTTTTTTTCCCTTCCCTTTTGGTGTTTGATTTTCTCCTGCTGGCTGCTTGCATGTACACAGAGGCTGATCACAGCCGATGACATGTATTTTAATGAGAGAGGAGAGGGAATGGGATGTTTTGTCTTTCTCAACACCCCCTGTCTCGTGGGACGAGGTGGCTGTCACAAGACTTCACGCATTTCACACATGGAGTGCGCAGTTCCTTGGCTAACAACCGAGCTGTTAATTGCTGAGCAGTCCTGGGGGGGTCAGTGTTGAGGTGTTGAGATGTGGGACATGGCCCAGCCTAGAGTCAGCCACTGGTTTGTGCAGAATGCCACGTCTCAGCTGTCTGCCTGCAGCAGACACCTCCCAGCCATGGGATGCTCCCACTTCAGGCTGAGGAGAAGAGCTGCCTGTTGCTACAGCTTTGCTTTGATGGGTTCCCCTTGGGTGAGGACGATGTGCTTCGTCCTTCTACAAACACTCCATAAAGTCCATCCTTGCCCCTTTTTCCCTTGGCACAGACACAGCAAAACACCACAGAATTCTTTCACAAAGCTGATATTGTTGTTGGCACAAGCTCTATCCAGGCAGAAAGAATCGGCCATGAAAAACTTCCTGAATTTCGTCAGGTTTCTTGGTGCAAATATTGCCAGCATCAGAGCTTGGAATTGAAAACTTCGCTCCAGATTTCCTTTGGCAGTGAATTCTTCAGCTTTGGATGGGCTGACACAATGGGTGAATGAAGGCTCACACTAAGAACATTCAGATTCAGCTCCGAATCATCCACACGTTCAACCCATCCCATTGCAAGAGATCCCAGCTCAGCCTGTGTTCCTCAAGGGCTGCTGCCTGGGGGAACAGCCGTGCAGCAGGGCACGTTCTGGGCATCCATGCAACACACTGCTGGTTGACTGTGTGCAACAGTGAGTGTTTGTTTCAGCCCTGCTGGAGGGGCTGAGGCAACCTTCCCAATGGTAGCTAAGCTAATAATAATTTAACAATGTGTAACTGCTCTGCTTATGGTAAAAAAGAATGCTGACCACATTGGGCATGACGGTTTTCCGTGCAATGTACCTCACTAGGAAAAAATTGCAGAAGCCACGAAGAACAACTGTAGTCTGCAGTTTTCCCAGTCCTGAAAGTGTTTTCCCCAGTAGCAGGAATGTTTCTGATGTGGCATTTCCAGGAGCTGCAGGACTCAGGGCTTCATTTGGGTTCCCCCACTGCAAGACATGCACATGGACCAAAAACTCTCCTCTCTTGATCACAAAGAGAGATCTTGATCTTCCTACCCTGCATTGACAAGGAGGAAAACATGACCCTTTAAATAATAATAATAATTGCAATGAGTAATATGAGAAATTGCTATGCAAATCTGCCAGCCATCAGGAAAGAATTTTACCAGATTCTTTCCATATTATGGGGTTTAATTAATGCGATCTATGGACAAACATGTATTTTATTTCCAGAATGGGAGCTGTAATTTCCTGGGGCCTGGAAACCCAGATGTTTTTGAGTTTAGAATATATAAGGATTTGTTTTTAAAGAGTATTTCAGTAAATGTTGGAGGAGGAGGGGCTTTTATTCAGTTCAAAGTTTAATTTCTGTGCTTTCAGATGACAGAGATGCTCAATGGGAGCAGGGAGAGTGGCGGGCTGAAGTATGCAGACAGCCACAGGTCAATGGCTATGGGAAGCTTGTCTGCCTCCCAAATGAGCTCCCCCCTGAGAAATGCGACCATCCCCAGCTGGAAGAAGTATAGGATGCTGAAAGCTCGAAAGCGAGACCCAGATGCAAAAATAAAGCTGTCCCTAATGGCCTGGGCTGCCCTGCCCATAGCAACACATTGAGGTTCTGTTGGTTTAGAATGATCCCGCCGTGATGACACAAGGCAGAGAGCTCAGAACAGCCACCCACAAGCAGAACGAGCACCTCTCATGTGTTCCCCCGGGTCCTGTCACCCTCTGAGCATTGGAGCAGTGACTCACATCTTAAATGCATCGGACCCAACGTAATGGGCGACGGATGGAGAAGTCATTAAGGAGCTGACAACATCTCTAGCTCAAAAACTTACTCAGTTCCCGCGATCTGAATGCAAACCGCTCTGCTGTATCTCTAACCCAGTTTCCCACCCCCCTTTCTGCAAGCTTGTGTTTCTCATTAAGTTTCCAAGTCCCACCGCCCCCACAGAACCGCCGTGAAGTGTTATTCCAGATGCACAATGCCATCCTCACCCTGATCCTGCTTACACATTCAGAGGATGAAGTCCTTCTTAAGAAGGAGGCACTAAAGCTAATGGAATCGAAATCTTTTCAAATCCAAAGTCTTCACTTTTCTTATCCTGTCACCTTTTCAATACGTCTGGTCATGGCAATGATTGCAAAGGGCCAAGAAGGTCCTCCAGTGTTTCACTTACAGCCCTTTTAGGAGCTCATTTTGAGTCTTTTTTCACCCGGTTGGTGTCTCCATCCCTTCTCCTTGCTTCAGTTCCCCAGAGCAGAGAGCCCTTCCAAGCAGCCCGTGGTCCAGCTCCCAGCCCTGCCCAGCAACTCCCTACCTGGTGGCACTGCAATCTGCTGCCACAGGACAAATACATTTTGGCAGAGGCAATTTGTTGCCCAAACAGTCCAGTACCTCCTTTCTCTGGATTTCTTCAAAATACACCTAAATGTCGCTTCCTCTTTTTGGTAGAGTCTGAAGAGTTTCTGTTCCTCTTTTCCCAACAAAGCTAACGCTGGCTATCAAATGTGAGGGCAACAGCTGTCGAGTCCTTCCATCACACTGCGTCTGACAGTGAGCTCACATCGCTGTGAGCCTTTGGAGCCAAGTGCATGGCCGAGTGGTGCAAATGCCAAAAGCACTGGAGCTGATTGTCAGAGCTGTGTTGGCAGTGGTTGGAAACTGCAGGCTCAGTGACAGCTTTTAGCGACAGGTCTCTTAGGGAGCTTGATTTCCAAATCAAGCCAAGTGCCAGCGATAATTGCAGTGGAGTATATGTGCGCCCAAGGCCTAGGCTAAGCCTTCAAAAGTCATGAGATGGCTTGGAATGCCAAACTTAATATCATTTCTATGGGTCTCACTTGCTCTGCAACCATTGGAAATGAATATTTCCTATTGTCACAAAAGAAGAGTTCTTCCATAGCCACACACGTGGCTGCAATCACTAAATGTCCTGAGACTGCAGGTAAAAAATGAAGGCTGGCTGTGCCAGCTGTCTTACCACCATCAGAAACAACGGGTCAGATGTTGGAAATGATGTAAATCCCTTCTTACCTCGGTCCTCTAAATTAGGACTTAAAAACACAGAAGGCTGTCTAGACATATTTTAATCAAGAGCTCATTCTCCTTCTGCCTGCTATTTAACCTGCAAGCACCATGGCTGAAATTTTCCAAACACAGAATTGCAGGGAGGATCTGCCACTGTCTCATTATCTTCCTAGTTAAAAATATGCTCCATACCATGCAGAGTGCGGTGCCAGGAAGGGCAGCAGCTTCCAGAGACAGCCAATGGCCAGAAGGATTCTGCCCAACGCACAAGCAGGCAGCTGTGGGACTGCTTTTCCATCTTTCTTTGGTATTCCCTGAGTAAATGCTGCATCCTGGCTGCGAGACTTTGAGACTTGGGCTGAGAAGCACAGCCCCATACATAGCTGTTAATTAACACCCAGCTGATGCAGTGGCAATCTGAAGGATGTAGGTGATGTCCTACGCTTGTGTAGCTTCAGTCAAGGCACAGACGAAATGCCTGGGGTACAAAATTCCTGGCTCTGTTGGATCAGAGCACACAGAGATGGTGTTGAGGCAAAGAATCTGACGGATTTTAAAGTTTTCTGGGCATGTTTGCACTAAAACTCCCCCCAGTTTGCTGCTCCCAAGTCTTTGTGATGGATACAGTGGGGCTCAGGGATGCGCTTATGGTGGTTGTGTGAGTGCCCAATGCCCTGGGATTGTTTCCTGCTCCCTTGAATTGTCAAAGTGAAACATGACAGTAAACAGCTCTATTTCTGCTTCTATTTCAAGCCAATGTCAGCTTGCTTCTGCTTATATTCAGTGCTGGAGCCTCAGACCATGAGCTAATTTGGCTTCCTGAAGCAGAGGCAGAAGCCAGATAGAAAGAGCATTAAAATGGAAAAAAAAAAAGAAAAAGAAAAAGAAAAAGCAAAGCAAACAAGCTCTGCATTCTCTGTAGCAGAGGGGCTACAAGTGGCACCCGCCTGCTCCTTCCGCCTCGTCCCATAACAACAGCACCCTGCACTCTCTGTGATCGCTCCCTGCTCCAAATCCAGCGTGTGTCTGGCACAGGGCTGAGGCAGTTGCTGAAGGCTGACCACAGCCAAGAGAGTTTTCATGTGTTCTCAGTCCCCTCCGAAGGATGCAGCGCTCAGGAATGAGAATATTGCAGCCTCCGTGAGCTGCTGTCTCTCCTCCCTCTGGAGGAACATTGTATTTGGGTGAGGTAGGATGCATTTAAAGGCAACACGTGTGCAAGCACCCAAACATACAGCCAACTTTCCAAAAGAAAAGTAAAGCCTCAAAGGCATATAAGTCTATTTTGATGGGTCGATGTAGGGATCATCTGGCTTCTGGCTTCACTGCAGACCATCTGAACATGGAAACTCCCAACATTTGGAGCAAACTTGATGCTTAATTCCCATTGAGTCATGGTGTGGGACAACTATGTTAAGAACTAGGGCTGAGAAAAGATTAACCAGGCACGACAAAGGCAACAGCCATGCCAAGAGGAGCTCCTGGTGGTGGAGCTGTGCTGAGCCCCACTTCTCTCTCCTTGCACTCTAGTGGACAGACTGTGAGGAACAGTTCAGATCCTCCCATCTCCCCGCATAAACCCAGCCTCAGCCTCTTGCCCAGGAGGGTTTCATTAACCAGCAGCCAAGATCTTTGCAAATTCTCGTTAGTTCTGCAAATCTGAGTATCGTCAGTTCCCAATGCTGGGAAAACATCAGCCCTGAACTGATGTGGCTCTTTGCTGTGTGGTGTTGGACAGCTGATGGCCATTCATAACTCACGGTGTTGCAACACAATCCCTTCTTTTCTTTTCCAGGACAATTTAAGAAAAAGAGAAGAAAAAGGAAGGGAGAAAGTCTTTTAGTAAAGACATTTCAACAATTCCCTTACTGGCTATATAAACAGGAACAAAATCAAACAGCAATTAGCCGTAATTATGCTTTAGCCTAAAAAATCCCACACATATGAAATGATTACCGTAGCAATTACTGAGGGCTTCTGTGCACGTTTGGCTGGCATAATTATACCTAGCGTGGCCTTTTGGAGAGAGCAAATTCCTTCCCCTCGTGGTTGCTGGGTTTTTTCCTCCTCCCTCCAGACCTGCTGTTTTTTTTTTTGTTTGTTTGTTTTGCAGTGTCAGTGGTAGCAAGGAAATAAGTAATTTGCAGCCCCTGTGTGCTCTGGTCCCAGGGCGATGGGTTGCGCACCCTGCATTGATGTCAGGCACTTGGGAGCCGAAATTTGGTTTATTCCAGCAGGAAGGTGGGGCCAGGGCTGAGAAGCAGTTCTTGCAAAGACAATAGCAGTGCTGGGAGCAGGGACAACATGGATGACAAGTCCAATGGAAATGTGTTCTCAAGTCAGCTCAGAGCCTTTCTCCCCTCAGGGGTGAATCAGACTGAGGCTCCTTCTTTCTCCAAAAGCAGCAGAAAAGCCTGCAGGCTTATTTCTATTTGGACCAGCACTACTTTTTAATCTTGACTTATGGAGGAAACATATGGAATGTATTGAAAAAAAATATTGCTGTCTTTTCTGCAGCTTCTCTCTCCCTCTCTTCAGAGCAGAAATATGAAACATCTGCGATCCTTCAGCTCAGGCCAGGGCAAGCTCTCACCCCTTGACCTACTGAGTCCCTCCAGCAGTGAACACACGGGGACGTGGCACGTGTTCTGCTCAGAGCAGCCCCAGATACATCACCTGGACAGGGGAAGCATAATCTTCTTCCTCGAGACATGGGAGCTAGAGATGGAGGCAGAAACCATAGCCACCTCTGTACCTTCCCTTCCACTCAGCCCTAGGAGGATGGAAAAACTCTAAGAAATTAAATGGAACTTCAGCACTGCACACAACTTTGCTCCACCTGCTTGGCTTTGATGAGCTGCAGCAGAGACAGAAAAGAGCGGTGGAGATGAAGCCCACACTTCTCAGCAGCTGCCATAGGACAGAAGCCTGCTGCCCGCAGACTGGAACAGCAAACATCCTGCCTTTGTCACTCACTGAGATGCAGAGCTCAGCATTATCCCCCTTTTAACCCAGCAGATTTATGACTTCAGCATCAAATCTCCCATTTCTTGAATTCACCCAACAGATCTTATGTCAACTTAGCATCCTTTCTGAAGTGCCTGCGCTGTTTATTCAGCCTGGCCACTGGTTCAAGTTAAATATGTCTCAATTTGAAGCAGGTTCATTGCAGGTTCCTATTTCCCCACTGTGGATCATTAGGATAAAAAACCCACTTGACAGCTGAGTAAATGGCATCAATATGAGCTCTGGTTGGTCCGTGAAGGAGCTGAAAGATACGGAGCAGAAAGCTCTGAGCTAAAGATGCTCCATTCTGTGTTCATGGGTGCTGTCCTGGCATGGACCTCTGCTGTCCTATGGCTTGAACTAAGGGTGAGCTGAACAGAATAACACGTTTTAATTGACACAGGGATTGCTGCTCAGCATGAGGCATGAGACTCTGAGGATTTATCCAATGGAAAACATATCTGCGTTCCCTCCTGAAAGGGGGATGAGTAAAATTTTAAGGTTTAAAGAATGGGAGAACATAGAATCCTGAAGGTTCCTTCATGATGCGATTGATTCTCCTGCACAGACATTTCTTGGCTTTTAAGTTATGGAAGAAAAAGACACCAAATGCAGCGTTTCCAAGGACTTTGGGAAAGGTTTGGGTTTCCTTCTTGTGAGCTTACCTGGGGCCACTTGCATCAAGGCTTGGGGTGTGCTTTCAGCCAACCCAACTCAGTAAGAGTCCTTTGAAAGCCTCTCCTAAGCCATGAGCAGGCGTTGGGCTCAGGTCGGGCTGGGAATATTCAAGGGGAAGGATTTATTGAAGGAACGTTCCGTGGATGAAGCAGACTTCCAGAGCGTGTTGATAGAAAGCGATTACCAACCTCATAAATAAGAGCATTTGCACTGGCAAGGGTGAATTAAGTGCGGAGTGCATTAGGAGTGTGGGTCATCCGAAGCCAAAACCTGAGGAGCAGAGCCTTCTAGCTCCAAGAAATGCTCACATGCTCTCCATCCTCCCAGCCGCTTGCAACACGCGCTGATGTGGCAAAGGGAGCAGAGCCTGTGCAGCTTGGGGGAGCTTTAAGCATATCAGCAGTTCTGTATGCAGGGATAAAGCTGTGTTGGTTCTGGAGGAGTGGGAGAGGCAGGGGAAGCCCCAGCTCAGCGCACAGAGAGGGACAACCCAAGGGATGGGGGGCTGCTCCCACTGCTGGGCTGCTCCTCAGCCTTCCCTTTGCTTCAGCTGTGCCAAACGCTGAGTGGAACCATCTGATAAAAGCTGGACGTGTATCAAAGATGTGCTGCGAGCGCCGTAACTCAGCCCTCATCTGCAGTCCAGAATCACCATCTGCTCCACATGTCCTGCCCTGCTTCTTCACTGCATGGAGGGCTCCGTGCAGCTCAGCACCGGTTATAAAACGAGCCCAGAAACCTGAGCCTCACCCTGCTGTGTGTCTCCAGGCTTTTATTGATGCAGGGAGAAGAGATGTGAGCTCAGGAGGAGACACACAGCCCCTGGAAATCTCAGAATATGGTCATGGACTTAGAGAGACTGATTTATGGAATGGGATTAGAGCCTGGGGGCATAGCTTGGTGAGGTGAGTTGGGGAAAGGGACATGAGAGCAGCCTGGAAGGGTTTCAAGGGTGTGAAGACTAAGGTTTGGGATGGAATATGTTGGTGCAACGAAGTGTGAGTCGGAGCACAGGAATGATGTGAAAGAGCAGTGCATTACAAGGTGAGAGGGATTATCTTGGGGCCATGCTATCTAGGAATGGGTTGTGGGCAACCTGCACCTCCTGCTGCCTGGCATCATGCAATTCAACCCAAACACAGCCTACAGGTGCTGCTCCACCTCCTTCATCCCTGCCCTTGGCCCACGGGCAGGAAGGAGAGAGGCTTTACTTCCAGCCCCTTGACCCATGGGCAGGAAGGAGAGAGGAAATGGGGAAGAGGACAGAAAGAGAAAGTAAGGCAAAGCAGGCACAACTTTCATCCTGAAAAGAGAAAAATGGGCAATTTCACATTGTTCCTGTGAGAAACTGCCCTGGGTGTAAGGATCAGTTTTTGCTCCATCCCTGCACAGCATCACGCACTGCAATTCTGGGAGACGGAGGCTCTTCTCTCAGTAAAAGCAAATACAGACACTAAAATGGAATGTACAAAATAAATTGGGAACAAGACAGGATCTATAATCCATAAGAGTTTAGTCTTCAGCGTGTGTGACTGCAGGATCTCATGTATTTTTCATCTAAGACTGCACAAATCTCTATTGGCATATAAAAAGAACTATCTGAGACGCTCTGAGAACAGCAATATTTTATCTTAGCCAAGAGTCATTCATTTGAAAAAAAAAAAAAACCCAAAAACCTCCTCGTATCCTTGCGTCATGCATTAGGAAGTTATTACTAATTAGGGACAGATGAATCAATTGAGATAAAATTAAATCCTATTTCAACTTTTGCCCCAGTTTCAAAATCAGACCTTCTCTGCAGTTTGAAGAGGTTCTCCTGGAGCGCTTGCTGTCCTCGTCCCACGGCTGTGCTGTGCTGGCTCTGGCAACGCAGTGTTGTTGGGATGGGATGCCGCCTGCCAGCACCATGCTGGTGGCTTCTGCACCAAATCTGAGCGTTTGTGGTCAAGGAAATGCGTGCCTATAGAGCTGCATCCAGGGGAAGCCTTGGCGTGCCAACGTAAGCACATTTACAGCTGATTTATCATCAGGCACGTAAGCGGAAAATCAGGTTTGCAGAGATCAGATAGACACCAGTGTTATTTCCCCTGGCCGAGCTGAACCCCCAAGCTTTCTGCAATTCATTTATCACTGTGCTCCTTGGGAGCTGCTCTGCACTGAGCAGCGATGGTTCTGTATTCCACAACTTTGCTCACCCGCCGCTGAATGTGTGTAAAAGTCCTCCAGCTTGACCAGGATTTGCTCTTCCCCAAACACGAATCCATCAATAACACAGACAGCAATCTTTCCTTTTGGACAGAACATTGAGGGCTCCTCACTAACAATGACCGCAGGTGACAGCCCCGTGACAAATCAGTGCCTGAGTCAGGCTTCAAGTTTTACAAGCTGGTTTCCAACCCGTTCATTTTCTAAGCAGGAAAACTTGATATTTTTCCCAGAGAAACATATGCAAATCTCATTTTTCTGCTTCTTGCTAAAAAGTATTATTTTTGCTGCGTCATCCTCCTCAGAGTGTTAGCAGCTTGGATGATTTCAGAGGTTGAAAGGTAAAGAGAAGGACTCGAAAGAAGAGCATATCTATGTGCGTGTCCCAATGTACCCATTAGACAAATCTTGATTAGTGCACTGTTCACAACTGAAATGACTCACCACCTCGTATGGCCAATGTATTCCCTGACATGCATTTCCTCTTAGGGGAACATCCCTTAGGATGGCATTCTTTTGGGAGGTTTTCCATTATTTGTGCCATTGGTTGAAATATCCAACCAGGGGAAGACGTGAAATCCCCAGCTCCTATCAGCACAATCCCTGCTTGAAGCAGAGCATCCTTCCTAGGGCTGTTCTGGACCATAGCAGTCCTGGGGGATGCTTTCAGCAGCCCAGCATCCCACTTCTGCTGCAAAACCCAAGTAGACCAACCTGCACCACCTCATTTCCAGCCACACAGTACGTTGATGCATCAGCAGGAGAAGTAAGAGCAGCAACGTCAGGGGCTCCCCTACAGCCTGATGTGAGGCTGTTCAGTGCAAGATCAACAGTGTTCAAACTTATTTCAGAAGCTACCTTGTGAACATGCAAAAAGAAACAGCAGCAGGCTGCTGGGTTCATCCACGTAATGTTTGCAGCTCAACCTTGAGAAGGCAAAGGGAAAACAGTTCTGCTGAAAGGGCCAGAGATGTTTCAAGCAGTTCTCCACTTCCCATCTCATTTGCAACGTGTGCTGTTTAGGTCATCTCTAATGCTGGAGCTCTTCTTCCTCTCCAGCCAGAATCTGTTTTTCTAGGAATAGCAAGAATATTCCCAGCCATTGTGAGTCCACACCAAGGCTCCAAACAAATCTCTTCGAAGATTCCTGGTTTGGTAGCAGTGAATCTAAGATGCAGGGAAAAATCATGATAAGAAAACCTTTTTTGCAGAAAAATGCAGTTATGTGGGGATTTATTTTACAAAGACACTGGGCTCTAGAGGCGTTTTCACCTCCAATTTGTCTGCAGTAATCAACATGCTTTTCCATAAGGAAGACACCAGAGCTTGGTCCCTTGGTCCAGGCCATTGCCAAAGCTTTCATTCCCAGGCTTGACATGGATGGCCAGCAGCAATGCAGTGCTACCTGGACACAGAGCTGCATCTCTGGGGGCAGCTGGAGGACACTCATCCATCCCTGGGCACAAGGAGGGAACACCTTCCTGCTCCAACACAACTCCGAATTAAATCAATTAAAGCATTTTCACAACAGCCTCTCCATGATATCACCTCCTCACTGGTGAGTCAAGAGGAAGAGCACACAGAGCATGTGGGAATGGGGCCACTACCACAGCATTTGATTCATTCTGCTGATGTTTTTTTTTTTGCACAAGAAGTCTCCCACGCAAAGGAAAGCAACAAGCTGAGATTATTGCCTGGGTTCCTGATGGAGCAGTTAGCAGCTCTTCACGCAGCTATAGGGAAGAAATCCAACCTCTGTGTCTGCACACAGGGAGAGGCACCATGTGAGCTCCTCACCACTCATGGTCCCCAACTCATGCCACCCTGAGGTGACGCTGGGGACAGGCAACAGTGCACATAAAAGGCACAGGGCTGGCCCTTATGCACAGTTCTGGCAGGGTGTTAAATCCTCACCCGTTTTTTCTTCTCCATCACTGCCTACAGTGGTGGAGAACCCATAGGGTTGTACAGAGACGTGTGGAATACGTAGGGTTAAAAGCAGCCCCAGTTCCATTAAAAGCGATTGCAAAATCCATCTTGGCTCTGTGAAGCAATTTTCCCACCACCATCACCCATTCTTCTTCCCAGAAAGGTGCAGGACATGAGGGGAAGTTACAGACAGAGCCGGGCAAAGCGTGCAGCTGCTTTATTCTGAATACGTGTTGGTATTTCTGCAGCAAACCCAGTCCTGTGGCCGTGCAGTTCAGCTTTGTTTTTGCAAATGCTCCTGGGAGCTAATTTATAAAGCAGGTGTGCTCACCAAAACGTGACTGGTGCTGGTCCTGTTAGCTGGGAAGTGCAAGGTGGGAGTGGGAAACTGTTGAGAAAAAGCACAAACATCAAGTCCTAGCAAAGATATCCTTCTTTGCAACAGAGCCAAGGCTTTACCTCTGGACTTGCTTCTAGCTCTCCCCTGATGCTCTCCAGTTATCCTATTTTTGGTGAGGGCTGCAGGCTGCCCCGCTAGCGTGATGGCAAGGAGAAGTGGCAATGAATGCAGAGAATCCTTCCAGCAGAGAAACAGACCCAAATCCTAATGCTGCTGCAGTCTGGGAGGTTGTTTGTGCAAAACATTGCAGGGCAGAGGTATTTGAATAATTTTGGTAATTAAGAAATTAGAGTAATTATGGTCTTTCCTGAGAGAACTCCAAAATAAATGCATACATCAGTGTGAGCTTGGAGAGAGCAGGTTATTCCTTACCTTGATCATCTCAACAGCAGGAATTGGACTCGATGACCCTTATGGGTCCCTTCCAGCTCTGGGTGTTCAATGATTCTATCAGCTTTTGCTGGGCTGTATCTCTGCTGTTTGTTGGGAAAAAGCAGGGTGAGCTGTGGTGGGGAGATGCCACCAGACAGGAACGAGGGCATAGGAGGACAGTTCTGGTCAGCTAATGCATTTATTCAGGATGAATAAACCCCTTGTGGTAAGCAGAGCTCCCTAATCTCCCCCTCCCACGGTGTAACGACTCCAGTAGCATCAGCTCTTTGCTGCACCCGGTGATTTTTCCTACCAATTACCCAGCGGTTCCAGTCCATCTCCCTCTGAAATAACAGACAGGTCATTAACATCAAATTCCAGCTGGATGATAAGGGAATTTGTTGCTGAGATGATCACCGAAGCCACGGTGATGAACGGGCTCAGAGGGAATTTAAGGCATTATTTCCCAGTGCTCACTGCTGGTTCTCTCCTCCGCTCTGCGCTTTGTCTGCAGCCCATAGGCCGACTCCTCAATTGCTTTTCAGTTCTCTTTCAGGGGTTCTTTCTGTACAGGGACGTGCACATGTCTCCAGGCTCTGCTTTCCCTTACCACCCTTCTTGCTCAAGGGACAAGGCAACAGCAATTAGCCCCATGGAGGGGATGATGCTTTGGATTGGGCTTGTACTTGGCACCCCGTCAGCAGACAGCTCTGTGATGAGGAAGGTGCTCGTTTACGGGACTTTAATCATTCCTGGAGAGCAGCTCACTGCAATAAAAGCAGCTCCTTTGCTTTTGAAGCCGGTGAGGTGATGCAGCTTTAAGATGGGCTCCCCGCTGCTGCTCAGCTCCAAAATTGAGGTCGCTCGGCTTCCCCTCCTCGATGTGAGCTCAGCAGTGTTATCACAGGCTGTTTAATAGCAGAGATGGATCAAAGAGAAAGATTCCCAGCTGCAGCCCAATAAATTCTGAGCACAGCTGCTGCTGAAGCAGGTTAGCACCTGAAGAGCTGGGACAACCCATGGCACAGGGCTGACTTTTAATAGTCCCAGCCACTAGGAGCAGGAAGATGTGCAGCCACTCTCCTTCACCCAGCCCCAGCTGGTCCAGTAGCTAGAAACACAGAGCCAAGGAGAAATCACCAAACTGCTGTTTCTGGTGAAGAAACCTTTAGCAGACTGACCATGCCTGAAAACCTACCAGAAAGCTCCAAACAATCCTCAAAGATCTCTCTCCAAGCTGAGTTCATCAGTGCCCTTTTCTCATTCAGAACCTTCTGCTAGATTTGCAGGAGAGCAGTGATGCACAGAGCAGCTCCAGCAGAAAAGACTGCCTGATAACAGCATGTTTGCATGCCAAGCAGCAATGGAAGAAAACCCAAACGTAGCTGAGGACACAGGCCCTCAGTTTTTGCAAAACTGTGGTCTTAAGATTTGGATCTCAGTGTCCCAGCAAGGAAGGGCAGGGGCACTTCCTAGAGATTATGACCAGCTGGAAAGTTGACCCCTGGCTGGTTTTCTCTTTCCCAGCAATACAATCACGGCTAGCCTAATTCCTTGCTATTACAGCCTGTGTGGATTTTCTCTCTTGGGACAAAGACGACAATTTCCCAGTGAGAAGTGCTGCCCAATCCCCTTGTTCTGACCTGGCCTGCAGCTCCTGAGCAGCTGGGCTAAAGCACAGGCTGGTTTTTACAGAATTACTCCAAAATTCTCCCATTCCACAGCAGGAAGTAACAAGAGCTATGCATGACATTTATTTTTAGCAATATTTTGGCTTTATTTTTTCCTATGTTTTAGCTGATTTCTGCTTTTGCCTCTGCAGTGGCACCATCCATCCAGCCTTGGCCGCTCCATCCTTCTGCTCTCATGCTTTTCCCCTATAAAGGGAGCAGAACTTGATCTGCTATAGCTCTGCTCCACTCCACATAAAAGGCAGAGGGAGGAGAGCTGCCCTGGGGTCAGCCAACCCTCCCTAAGCAGTGGGATGCTGATGGCGAGAGATCATCACTCTGATTGAGCAGGGCCTCATCTATCATCTCTCACAGCAAAAGTCCAAGGTGTTTAGCATTAAGATCCCCGGCTGAGTTCATATGGAGATGCAGCCTATGCTACATTTAAGATTGACCAGAGGGTAAACGTTAGATCTCCTTTCAGCCTTCCCCCCCCCCTTTCTGAAGACAATCACATTTGGGGATCTGAAGTCTGGATCTAATATATAGCACAGTATTAATAGTTGTTGGAAGGAGTTGCTACAAGCTATTACTGAAGCAAAGTAAAAGAAATCAGATGTTTACGTACAATTATGCTATTGTGCAGATCAGTGGCCAAGAGAGAGCACGGACAGTAAAAAAGGAAAAGTGCCTTTTAGTATTTTGGGATGGCGTCAAGATGGACAGATAGGGAGGGGAAGGCATGAAGGGAGCTCAGATTTCCCTGCCATCCCTCTTTGCAGACATGGCAGGGGAGGAATGAGCCCCATTCTGCAAGGAGGGTGTTGTTCCCCAAGCACGGTGGTATGGACAGAAGTGCAGCAGCAGTGTGTGCCACCAGGACCTTGGTGACAGCAGTGCTTGGAGCAGCATGGCCAAATGACCCCACTCTGCACTGATTTCAGTTCCAATAAAACAATTATCAGAGGTTTTACTCCTGTAATCAACCAGCTCTACAGTCTGCCCTACAGACGCCATGATTTCCTGCAAACTGAAGGAGTACTTCACCTCCACCTTGACCTCAGGGCAGCAACACCTCTCCAGCCAAATTTCACTCCCAAGCACACAAATCAGCATTCTGGATACAGCCTCTCTCCAGACCCTCTAGCAGAGGGCTCCCCAGGCAGCTGTGGTGCTCCTCCTTGCATGATGCAATGCCTCAGGGCACCCTAGGGCCTTTTAGGGGCAGCAGGACCTAAGTGTCACCCAGCAGATGCGGGGACACTTTGTCCCACCCAAAGCTCAGCCCTCATGGCAGTCTGCATACAAAAATCTCTGTCAGCATCCCAGGAAAGTTCCCATCCCAGCCATCCACACCGCCCATGGGAGGATGAAGGCAGCAGAGGGGTGAAGGGGGGAGAAGATAAACAGTTTCCTACACAGGCATGGCTTGAGCCCATCTTACAAGAAACACATGGTCCCTGACACAATATTTAGCCCTACTGTAACGTGGTCCATTTGGAGGTTGGTGGCTGTGTGGAGAGCTGTAGTAAAACATTCTTTGCTGGTAACACAGAGAGAGAGAGAAAAAAAAAACCCACCCTTAGTAATAATAATTGTGTTAACTCCATAAGGGCTGGAAGAAAGGATGGCACAGTGCTTCTCCTGGAGCAGGGATGTGGTTCAGCTCCAAGCAAAGCACCCAGCACTGCTCTGAAGCACTGCTCCTAATGGGCACTGACCCCTTGGCTCTACCCCCATTAGACCCATAGGAGAGGAGCCAGCATCTTTTGGGTCTGGATTTGTTCTCTGAGCAGAGGAACAGCTGAAGGAACAGTCCTGGGAAGGATCGCTATGTTAAGCCAAAGAAAAAGGCTTTTTTTTTTTTTTAAAGTTTTATTCAACTTTCCTGCTCATTAGCTCAGGAACTTACAGTTGGAGCTGTCACTGGGCTCCTCCTGCCAACATAGTGCGGGGCTTCGAGCAGTTACATCATTTGGCTCTGCAGAGCAGCTAAGTAGAAACACATTTGCTCGTGCTCCTTCTTGATTCTCCCAGGTCTCACAGAGCATCAGGAGGCTCTCAGTGCACCCAGCACCAATCTGGGACCATCCCAAACTACCCTACCATCCCAAAGTACCCTACCCAAACACACCCAGCCCCACAGCCACCCCCGCTCTGGGTGAAACAATGAAGGTTTGGGTATTTAGCAGCACGCTGGCTCTCTCTATTAGCAAATAATCCTTTCTCCCTCCTTATGCTTCCCCTTGGATTTCTCCTAGACCCACGTATGTCCTTCCCCACCCTGCAGAGCTCCACGGCCAGCACTCCTGACCCTTCCCACTCCTTTGTTTTCTGCTCTGCTTTGCCCAGGCAGAAATTCTTTTTGCCTTCAGTTTATCCAAAACTCAGCTGCCTTGTTCCTCCCCAGGAAGGGCTGCAATTAGCATCAGCAGGAAAATAGCTGCATCCAGCATGGTCCACTACTCTGGCCCTTGTTACTGAGACCAGGAGAAGGAAGAAAGGAATCAGTGGCCATCAAGAACTGCTCCAGTTCCCAACTTAATTTTTTTATGTAACGTAACCAAAGGAGAAGCAAGTTCAGAGAGTTTTGCTTTTAATCTCCCCATTCAAAGCAAACGCTTCTCACTTACAATGAACATTGGTGCATCTTTTACCTTACAGCCTCAGGGCAGAAAGTGCATCCCAGCCCTCAGGGCACCTCTGGTGGATTATCAGCAGGGCAGCAACACATCCTTCCAGAACCGGTGGCTAAACGTAGTGATGGCCATATTCCAAACAGTGGAATGTGAACGGTGCCTGGAATCCAAGGAGAAAAACTACTGCTGGTGGCAAAGGCACACCTGCTGAATTTGAAAAAGAACATGAATGACTACAGCAGAGAGCACCACCTTTCTGAGCTCCCAGGTTTGTGTCAGGTCCTTAAATAGGCAAGGCAGGCTCCCAGGCCAACAAACGATGCTCATCAGGACCTGCTAATTACCCAGCTGTGCTTCATCTGCCCAGCAGAGGCTGACTGTTAGCACCTGGGAGGGGTGAGCACAGCTTCAGCGACTGCTGCAGCCCAGGACAACAGGGCAATGCAACCACACCGAGAGCTTTTATTATCAGATAATACTTCTTATCTGATATATACTTAGCTATGTTTATTATCAGATCAGTCAAAACTGCAGTCTCCATTCATGCCTCTTTCTTAAGAAACACACCAATTTTTTTTTTGCTGAAGAATTGAAAACAATGCTAACATCAGCTCAATCCTCTTACAACCAAGGGCAAATAAGATGCTGCAGGAAAAAAAAAAAAAAGTATAATAGTGATGCAGCTGAAACATTTCTGGCTATGACGGGATTGTGCAGTGTTCGTGTTACCTACAATGGTTCCATTTGCTCCTCTATTAACCAGAGGACAAGGGTGGCTGGCAGCCAGCCATGCCTATAAGGACTCTGTGCCTTGGTGTCCCTGCTGCTTTCCCTTAGGCACAAGGATAAGGAAACTGCAGAAAGGTGGAAGCTCTTAGACAGGAGATGTGTCTGAGCAGACTGCTCCAACACGGTTGGATTAGATGATGCTGGTGGTCTTTTCCAACCTTAAGGATTCTGTGAACACAATCATTCTTCATGCATCTCCTTCAGGACACGACACCAACACCAGACTTTCCCCTGCGCCGAAGAGTTGGTGGCAGATTTTAAGTAAATTTCTGGTCTTCTTTCATTCATTCTCTATGCTGACATTTAGTCACGAGGAAGAAATTTCTTCACAGAATGCCCCGAGATGCAGGGTGGCTCTGCCTGGAGGATGTGGTGCAGGGATGGCTGCAGTGACTCACAGCACTGGGAGGTGGAGGAGCCCAGTGCAGAGGTTGGCACATGGCATCAGGGCACATTGTCCTCAGCGCCAAGAAAGCAGCCATTTGGGTCTCCTCCTCCTCCCTTCCCGAGCTCTCACATGGGCCTTCACTATATTGCTGGAGCAGTGGTGGTCTGAAGGGTGTTTTTGAAGAAGTGGGAGGAAGAAGCAGAGAATTCAGTGAGCTGAAGCTTTGGTTCCACTGCAAGCACTCTGCCGTTTCTTTCCTTCCAAGCAGAGACTTAAAACTCTCTGGAGACTTGAAACATCCATAGTATTGACGCCCCTCTTTTTTAATTCTGCAAGAAAAAAATATTTTTAGATACATTTTTTCTCCAACCATCTCTTTATCCATACAGAACTGAAACCCTTTGGGTGCCAGGCAGGGCGTGTGCTGCTCTTACTGAACACATTGGCTCTTGCTGGCAAGCATCCTTGGCTGGAGTTGATCTCCCCGCTTGGGAATGGCCACAGCCTGGGCTGACGCCATGGGAAGGCACAGCCAATTGTCACCCTGCTCACCCAGAATCCCCACTCAGCACCCCTGAGGTGAACCAGCTCTATGTGGTGTCCTGCAAGGGATGAGGGGCAGCTCGGTCCCCCAGCTCAGCCCCATGAGATGTGGGGGTCTCTGTGCCTGGCAAGCAGCAACAAACCATTCCCAGACACATTAGTTTAGTTGTCTGGCTGTGACTGCTTATCAGCACTGAGTCAGCTGTGTGGGTGAGACCTCCTCATTCCTCCTTGTGCCCCTGCACCTCCTCAGGGCCATTCCTGCAGTGAGGAGGGCTCTGCTCAACCAGCTGTACTTCAGGCCATGCCTCATCCACCAGGCATTTGGAGCAGGGTTCCCAAAAGCTGGTGAGCCTTGTATAAGGAGGTCCTCATCACACAGCATCCCACCCAAATGTCCAACCCCATCAGTGATGCAAAGACAGGACCTGGAAAATCTGTATTTCTGCTCTGAGCTGGGTACACGGATGTGTGTCCCCAGCCCATCACCAGCACAAGGAGCACCAGGAATTACAGCCACTCATCCCTACCCATGTGCAGATTTGGTCCATTGGAGACAACCTACCTACAGGCTTAAACCAATGCAAAACTGATACAGTGAAGGAATGCAATCCCTGTGCCCCATCCCAGGCTCTGCACCCCTAAAAAGAGCAGCGGTGGGGAGGGCAGAACACTGCAGGGACACTGCAACGTGCTGAGCCTGGGCTCTGCCCCAGCAAGCCTGCAGATGAGCCAAGAGATGGGAATTGCTGCTATTAGTAACCGTGGCCATTAGTAGCTCTTGCCAAGGGCTGGCCAAGCATTGCCCCAGTACATGGATGCCCAAAAGGGCCCCCAGCATCACTCCTCAAGGTGCAGGCTGCAGGGTACCAGGCTGAGGTGGGGAAAACGCAAGCATTAGCACCATCTAGTGATGCTGGATGTGGGTTTGGTGCTTTGGGTGCCCTGTCCCAGGGAAAGAGTGCCAGAGACTGGGAAAGTGGGAGATCCCAACCAGGGTAGAGACTGTAGGTGCTGTGCTCACTGGGCTCACCGCAGCACCCCACTCAGCTCTCACTCTTCTGCATTACAGGAGTCCCAGCGTTCATTGGAAATGTTGAAAAATAAGAGCTAAAAGAGCGGTAGGCCCTTAGAAACATGAAATGCCAAGTGAAGGATGCGTGGCAGACACTGAATTTTAGAGATGGGATGCAAAAGGACAATTCTACTTGACAAAAGTTTGTAAGGTATCAGTGGTGAATACAGCCTATGCCATACTAAAACCGAAATGGTTACGAGTCAGGGAATTGCCCAGAATAACTTAGAATAAGAGTGAGCACTTGGGAGAGGAATTTTATCCTCTCTCTTCAGGGTTTAGGTTGATCTATGATTATTATAGACTGGGATGGGACTTTCTAAGGGAGGGGTCCCTTCTCAAGCCATTGCCAACAGCTCCACGCTTTCTCTCTCTGTTTCAAGGAATACACAGTATGTTCCTGGGCTGACAACCAGTTCCCCCATGTCCAGGGGCCCACTGGCCCTTTCCTAGGTGAGCTAAGCAAGCACAAATGTCCTTTTAAACAACAACAGAGTGCAGACAGCTGGATTCGAATACACGGCTCTGGTGCAGGCTCCCTTTCATATGAGTCATAAAAGTTCCTTGGCAGCTGCCTCTGTGTATCTAATTGGGATCAGGTTAGGGGCAACGTGGATAGCTGAGGGTGGAAAATATGTGTCAAATTTACTCCTCTGTCCCACCACGGATCTGAAGAGTTGAGAACGCTCCTGCTGGAGCCCAGCACTACGCACCAGCTCTGCTTTGAGCTGCTCAGGGTACAGGGGCACGTTCTTCCCACTCCATGCTGGAGGCTGTCCCTCTGCATCCTACATTTAACCTCAGGCAGAAGCATCGCTGTGCCACGTTGGCCAGGCACAGAGGCAGCCCCGGTGCTGGAGGAGCAGAGGAGGACAGCACGAGGGAGGCAGCTCTGGGTGCCCCAGGCGCTCAGCGTGACTCACATTACCCAGGCCACAACAGAGGCGTGAGGATGGAGTCTTTTCCATCTCCTTTTTGTCTGGGATCAGCAGCACTGGTGAGCAATCCCTCCCCCTCTCGGCAGGCAGAAGGGAGCAGCAGCAGCATCCTCCCATCCTCGCTCAGAGCTGTGCTGGCTAACAGAGACTTGGCAGAGCTCTGGCTTGTGCAGAGCATGGCCATTCACCTAAAGCAGCCCTCTGGTGCAAACCCATTAAAGTCTCTGCCTCTTAGATCAGGCTGACACTAAGCGATGAGCTCTGCCGTTTGCCTGCTCAGTGATATCATCACAATGGAAATGGGATAAGAGCACCTCGAGCACAGCACCACTTGGGTCAATGGGAAGCAAACCCAATGAAAAACACTCGGAGTTGTCTCTGGCTTGGAACCAAGCAGCAGGACAGGGAAGAAGAAGCCTGTTTCTGGGTCCAGCCTACACGTGGTGCCCATCACTGTGCTCTGCAGCTGGCTGAGAGCACAGCTCCTCTCCTCCCCCAGTGTCTGGGTGCCTCAGTGTTCTCCCCACACCTCCGCCCCATGGACCCACAGCGAAGAGAGGAAGGACCAACACAAAGCTCTTGGAAAGAGATTCCCAGGAAGTGGATACACTAAATAGCTTCTAAAATCCCAGCAGAAATGGAGCTCTTGGCAGAGACCCGAGCCATGCTTTTTAGTAGATCTATATTTGGTTGAAAGAAAAGCCCTCTTGAGAGCCTCTGCTCTCAAGGCAGAGGGCAGCATCCTGCTCTGAACAGAGCCTGAAGGAAAGCAGGGCAATTCTACAGAATCCTCCTCAGAGGCTACAGATTCCCTCCTGCATGCTCTACCCAACCCCATAGCACAGCAGCTCAGCTCCAGCCACCTAACCTTGACCTTACATGCCACACAAAGCCACCAAGCTCTGATGGTAGCTTACCATCACCACCAATGGGACAGGCACCCTCCAGGACTGTGGCCCAAGGTAAGAGCTAATTGCTCTTACAGCCACCAAATAGTTAAGAGGCTCAAGCAGATGCTCAGCATTTGTTTGGAGAGAGAGAATAACGATTTGGAATAAAAAGGACTGAAACAAATGCAGGGAGGAGCCACGGTTCTCGGTTCTCTCATTTTAGGACTGGAACCTCAAAGGAATGGGAATTTCTCAGAGGCAATGGGAGGTCACTGCTGGTTTGGGCAATGTGGGTCATTGAATTCATCCCTGATCTGCTCAGCATTTGTATTCATTGTAAATTCCTGAAGTTTCACAGTGGAAACAGCTTCAGGTTGACATGCAAAAGCAGAACTATTGGTTCTGTACTCTGGGGATAAGGAGCACCAAGCACTGACTCATCCCCCCGGGTCAGCACCAGCTCTCCAATGCTCTTCAGGAGCTATTTTGAAATCATGGAAGTCAATAAATCTTTGAAGTTATTTCAGGATGTAACCCAATGATGTTTAATCAGAAGCAGATGCCAATGGAGGTCCGTGTGGGGGAGGCACACGAGCTTTAAAATATGGAGATAATTATTATTATTGTTACGATACGTTAATATCCATGACTTAAAAGATATTTCAGCCATGCACTTGGGTGTGTCAGGGGGAGACTTGCACCGATGCCAGGCAACGACCAGACATACCAGAGCAGTTCAAAACCAGGTGACAACACTGCTATGTGTGATTTATTTAGGCTCCACGTTCTTTCAAAGCCTGGTGTCCTGGGCAGACCCCATGGATGGATGACAGGCAACAAGCAGTGGCCTTCTCAGTCCCTGCTGCTTTTTGGGCTCATCTCCACACCTGCAGAACTGAGTCGAGTATTTCTAAAACCACTGCTCTGAACTTCCCATTGAAGGCAAGGAATAAAGGGAGATCCCTGTTATTTTTCCTACCCATAACAACCAGTAGGTGAGAACACTGCTAGCACCCTGCTGCCACAAACTGCACGCTATGGAGCCACTAGAGGGCACGAGCTCTGTGTTTTTCCCCATTCAGAGAAACCCAAGGCAATTTCTAGCTAATGTTCTGCTTTCCTACGCCCAAGTGTAAGTGTGGGAATATTACCCTATGAATCCTAGCACTGTAAGAAGATGGGTTGGCTAATAACAGCAAGCCTGGCTTTCTTCTCGTTCCTGTCATTGGGCTTTTTAGTCCCCACCACAAGTTGAAATGTTAAAAACCCAACATGCTGCTCCCAAGAGTTCCTATGGCCACCTATCTTTGCCTCAACAGCAGCTTCAGTTCTCCAGCAATACAAGTGCTGAAATGGAAGCAGGGAAATAGAGACCAAAGCGTGTAACAGTGGGACTGCTGGATTGCTTTGTAGAAGAGGAAGGTGCTATTGAAAATGTTACAGCTGCTACATCCATTTAGACTTGGAAAATAGCATTTGGTCTATAAGAGGTTGTAAAGCGGAACCTTAAAAAAAAAAAAAAAAAAGAAATAGGGGGAAAAAAAAGAGAGGGAGAAACGCAACCTGAGGGCTCTCATTCTCTCCCACTGACGCCAGAAAACGAAGGGATGGAAATATTGTCAAACCTGTCCTTAAGCTAATTAAGGACTGATGAATGAGCAGCACGGACGTCAGCCCATGAGAGGGGTGAGCGATTTCCACCTCATTTCCACTCTGCAATTTAATATTCATGAAAAGACCAACAAAGAGAAGTGACATCATCTCTTATCTGAAGGCCAGCTAGGAAACAAAAAATAACCCATGGGATTGCTCCATTGCAAATGGTCCAAAAGGCATCCAAGCATGCCTGACCATGGGACCAACGTCTGTGCCAACAGATGAAAGCTGAGATCTCTCTACTGAAGCTTCTGCAAAGGCAGGGAAAAGGGAACACGTCAGGGTGCTCCAGTGCCACCTCTTCCCCTCTGTCACAAACGGCCCATTTGTGAGCTGAACCCTGGACTCAGTGATCCTTACGGGT
This sequence comes from Phasianus colchicus, assembly GCF_987193195.1. NCBI lineage: Eukaryota > Metazoa > Chordata > Aves > Galliformes > Phasianidae > Phasianus > Phasianus colchicus. Next base: position 9,584,038 of record NC_143454.1, on the reverse strand, counting down.
CCCTTCCACTTGGGATATTCCATGATTTTATGATAGGAAGTCCTCTAGAACTGCTCAAATCTCATGAAAACTGAGCAAATCTCTTCAGCCACAAGAAATCCAACCGCCAGCACCGCACACACGCCTGAGTGCATCTGCAGGTGTCTGGGAGAAGAACGGCACTGAATCCTCCCCACGAGAGCCCTGCAGTCACGGGGGAGGGCTGGGAACTCTGCCTCTCTTCCTTGGGGGATTTGATGTACTTCCAAGCGATGGGGAGGCTGCCAGGTTCTCCAGCTCAAGGGGAAACAACAACAACACGCGTTAATCAGATGAATTTCAGATTCCTGCTGTCAGCACGTGGCTGCAGGACATTCACTTCCCAAGCTGACATCTGCCATCATGCAAAGATGTGTGGATGCCAGCCACAGATACCTGCTGTAACCATCCCACCCTGAGCACACAGAGAGAGGAGGAAAAAATCGCCCTCAGCTCTGCAGAGAGAAAACATCTCCTGGTCCAGAGACAGCCATACCCATAGGTTGTCCTTTCTCTCTGCCACCACCCATCCTGCAGACTGAACTGAGTGGCACAGAACACCCCAACAACCCTATGGTGTGGGACATTGGAGCCCTTGGTGTTTTCTGCACTCTTCAGAGCTTCTTTTTCTCCTTAATATGATGTATTCTGAAGGCCAGATAATAAGGCTATTAATTCTTTGGCTCGTGCTGCGGACTATTTAATGGAACATGACAAGAAAACAGTGTTTCTTTCCTGGGAGTAATTATTGTTTGACTTTAAGTCTTTACCTACGGCAATAGCTGCAAGGAGAATAGTCCCATTAAAGGCAGGTGGGAACTCTAAATCCTTAGAAATGAGGACAGTTTTTTAACCTGAAAGACATCATAAATGATCATAGCCGGGCTACTTAATTTATATCTCATTTTGGAACATTTAATGGGGTTTCTTTTCATTGCAGAACCAGGCAATCGGTGACTCTAATAGTCGGCGTTTTTCTACACTGTGCCTCTTCCCACACCTGGAGCCAGACTGAGCAAGCAAGCCATCCCTCATCACAGGGCTGCCCTCTTTTCCCAGTCATCCTTGGAAAGCCAAAGACCTCCCAGGCTTTTTGCCCACGACAGAGGCAACCGCAGCCACCCAGGTATGGTGAGAAGCAGCTTCTCCCCATCCCCATCCAGGCCCCAGGCTTTCTTCTGACACTGCTGCCTTCCTCCCTTGGCCAGGCTCGAGCCCAGAAATCCCATCTCAGACCTGAAAAGTCCTTTTCCAAATAGAAGCGCAATCAGCACCGCTTTGTAGCCATGACAAGTTTCCCTTTCCAAGAATCAGTGCATTCCAACAGCAGTATTTCAGGCTGAGGGACTTTGCCAGGTCAGAACTATTGCCCCTTTCCCTTCCCCCTCCAAATAACAGCATTCAACACACATTCAAGTCCCATGGAGGGGCTCGATTCACAGCAACCCCACATGGAGGCACCATCCAGACAAGACTCAGTGCTGCAGTCCTTGGAGGAGAACAGAGCCCTGACCCCAAGGCCACATCAGATGAATTCTTTCTCTCTACTTTCCCTCCCCATACCTCATTTTTCCACCCTGGAGGTAACAACAGCTTCTGGAGGCCATTGAGAGGGCTACCCTCAGCATCACCACGATGTTACTGTGTTTGCTTTCCCACAGCTATAACACACTAATGGGGCACTGGGTGACTGTTTGGCCACATTTCCAATCTGTCCATGTTTCCAATCTGTCCACGAGATGAGTTTGTCCCATTGAGGGACAGGTAAATACAGCTGAGTTAGTGCCCTACTGCAGAATGCAATGTAGCTTATGTGAATCACCAGGATGGATGGACAGCCACAAGACAGGGGCAGCAGCAGGAGCTCTCCCTTCCAGAACAACCCACCAGCAATCAGGGTGCAGTGTACTGCAGTCAGGATCCACCCATGCAGTGCCTTGTTCTGGAAACCTGGAATCTGGAACCAATCCTTCCTCAAAGAACAATTCCCAAATCCTCTGGCACATCCTTTCCCTGTAATTGCAGACCCTACTGGAAAATCCTCATCAAACATAATGAGGCTAGATGGGTTTACTGCATAGGGTTATGAGAGCTTCTCCCTAGGTTTTATTATGGTAGGGTTGCTCCTGATTGCTAGGCTACATGGTGTTGCTGTTGGCAAGGAGCAGAGCCGTGGTCCACATGTGAGCTGGGGGTGACTCATGAGAGCTGGCCTGAGCAGCTCCTGCTGCCTCTGCAGAGCCTCGAGAAGAACATTCCCTTCTGCTGAGGCACAGCCCAGATCCACAGGCAGCAGAGAGCCCTGCGTGGCCCCACTGGGGATCCCAGCACTCCCCGGAAGGCAGCCCCATAGGGACAGCCCTGTGCATCCAGCTCTGGGGAACGAGACGCCAGCACTGGGACTGCTCTCTCCTCATCCCACCCTCTGCACTCTGCTGCAAGTTCTCATCACAGCCCCAATTCAAAAGAACGATTAAAAAAAAAAAAAAAAAGAAATTGAACACCCTCAAAACCAGCTGCCCTTTGCTCACACAGCCCAAATGCATGCTTTTGCCACTTTTCCTTCTTATTTTCACTTTGCTGCTTTTGGCAACCAGAGATGCTCTGTATGAAGTTCCTCCCTGCTTCCAGCCAGCAGCCCAGAAGCAGCATCACACAGCTCCCATCTCCTTCACTTTAGCTATGTTTTGCTTCAGAAATCAAAGAGCTTGTGGGAATCACAGCTCCCCACAGCTTCCCATCCTTGCTGACAGATACACACCTGAAGCCCAGACCTCCCCAGCTCACTTCCCAACTTTGCTGCAAGGCACCAGGCAGCCCACGGAGACACCGAGCGGCTAAAAACCTGCACTGCACATCAAGCAACGCTCATAAAGCCTGGGAACTCCGTGCAATCCTTCTGCACCTCACAACCTGCAGTGTTCCATGTCAAATGAGTGGCCCAGGCTCACGCCAGCCCCTCTCTCTCCCCTGTCAGTGAGCAGCTGCATTGCACGGAGCAGATGATGATTTGAAACTGGATGTACTAAGCTCTGGACATGCCACATCATTTGTCCCGACCTTGTGAAGCAGCCTGGAAACAGCACACAGCAATGGGACTTGCTTGAATTGCAGTGAGAGTACAAAGATATCTTTACCTCTCATCCCATGGGCTGTCCGCAAGGAGTCCCTGCATGTCTCCAATGAGCCCTCATGTGCCTGCTGGATCCCTGGAGAGTAATAAAACTGGGATTTCAGCTTGCATGGATTTAATAAAAAGAGAAAGGAAAAACAATTCCTCAAAAGTCGTCTCTCAGAAGCAGCTGTTTCTGCATGAGAAGCCCCAGATGGTTCTGGGTTCATGAGGTGTTGCAGTGCAAGCAAAGCCCCTGAGGATGGCTGGAAGATGGCTGGCACGGGGTATTTTGGGGTGCATTTTCCACGGGGTCCTGCCTCTATCCATATGTGTGGCTCTTTCCAGCTTGTGCTCTGCAGCCCAGAAGGGACTCAGGCATGGAGGAGCACAGGGGCTACACAAAGCTGGGCTGGAATTCTCTCTGCCTAGCTCACAGCCCAGATCTCTGCCCATAGAGTGTTCAGGACACGATGCACACAGTACACTGCACACATTCAGGACACGATGTTGGCACAGCTGTCAATCCTCCTCTAAATCCTCCTTGCCAACTTCTGCCAAATTTGGCAGAGAACCCAGAGCCCCGAGGGAAAGAATTTTGAATAACTTCTATGAAAACACACAGATGGATAAAGCAGGAAAGCTCCTATATCTATCCCACAGAGCCAGCCTGCAGGGTGAGCACAAGCCTATGAGCCATCAGCGATCGCCCATCGCTGTGCTCTGGGGTCTGTGCTGGAATCCAGGTGCAGCAGCACAGCCCCAACCTGCCATCTAGTGTTTCCCTCCCAGCTCTGGCTGCATACCCCTGCAGCATCACCCATAACTCAGCCAGCTGCTGAGCGATTCCTAGCACAAAATGCAAATGCAGACCCTATAAGCACACCAGCAGCAGAACCCGTGGGCTCTATGCCCTCCTCAGTGCTCCACCAGCTCCCCATTCTGCTCAGCATCCCACAGCACTGTAGGATCAGGTGCACACACCAGGCTGGGACTGGGCATCCCATGCCAGAGGTAAGCCCTGCTTTCCCCACACTGTGCACAAAGCACATGCTCGGCTTTGTCCTATGCTTGTCCCTGCTCCTGGCAGCCCCTACAGCCATCAGAGTCCCCAGCTGACCCCAGCCCAGCATCTGGAAGTGCTCAAAGCTGCTCCTGCAAGTGTTTCAGCACTGGGACCCACATTGCCACGCTCCTCCTTGGTCAGCCAGCAGGCAGGGTGAGCAGACAGCAGGGTCAGCACGGAGGCTGAGGTCAGAAAAAGGCTTCTGAAAGCCGTGATGAATTTCTGCCTTTACTTTTTTCCCCACCCCTTTGCTCCCCACATTTACATTTTTCCTCCCTGCAGCAGTGCCCGTCTTCACTAGCAACAAGAGCCTGACCATCACAGCTGCCCACCCCATATTCCTCACAGCCTTTCACCATTGCCTGCATCCTCAGGACAGAAACCCCAGCGTGATGCACATGTCACAGGGACGCTTTTGAGGGACACTCCTTGCCACACTCACAGCTGCCATCCATCCCAGGAGCTCTGCCAGCTTCCCACCCTGCTCTGTGCCATCAAACCCATCAGCTGTGGGCACATTTCTCTCCCATGAAGGATCTGAGTTTTGTTCCTGGGAACACATGGAACTCACTGCTTCTATCTTGCAAGGGTGAACCAGATGCTTCCACTATGCAAGGGGTTGACCTGATGCCTCTACCACACTCCAAACTCCCACAAAAGCCTTCAGCACAGCCACAGTGCCAGTATTTTAGTCAGCTGCCAGGGGATAATTCTGGATCTTAACTCACTCTGACTGCTTACAACATTGACACTGCCTGCCCTATTCGTTATGCTTTGTTCCCAGGAATCTCAGACCCAAATTTCTTACGGTTACAGAATTGTCCAGATGCAGCTTTCACATAGCGTTGTTGGGCAAGTGCCATACTGAAAGGAAACAGAGCATCTAGCTTTGCCTCTTGCTTAAAACTGTTTAGAAAAACCAGCAGTTTTGAAAACGGAAAGATTAAAGTAGTCCAAACAAAAAGGCCAAACCTAAGCACTGCAGACCATGCTGTAATGATGTCATGTAAACAGGGAAGGGGCGGCCACAGTCCTTTGCAGATGGAGCTGCTGAAGAAAATAATCAGGGCTGGGTTATTTTGCCCTTTGAGGATTTTATGGCAATGGAACCAGCATTCCCAGTCCTGGCCCACACTGGGTGCAGGCTGCAGCCACTCCATCCCTTGTCCCAAAGGCAAAGGATTGTGCTGGGTTTGGACAGCCTGGGTCAAAGGGGGCTGAACCAACTTCCATTTGTTAACTCCCCTCTCAAAATGTAAGAGTTCAACATCAGGTGGTAAATTATCCCCAGACCCTTTAGAATAACAGATTACCCATGCTTATAAGCCACAGTGGTTTATTTGTTTTGTAAACCAGGGCCTCTCCCACTGCTCCAGCACACATTTCCTCTCCAAGCTGAAACCCAAGCCCCCCACACCAAACAGAACTGCTATTCATTCCCTGCCCCATCAATCCAGCCTGGGTAGAGACTCCACTGCCCTGCCAGCACTGCTCAGACAATGCAGTCCTACAGCACCCAGCCCTGTGCAGGTATTGGGCAGCTCTGGGGCACACCAAGGGGAAGGGTGTTGGGCACTCACAGTTGAGGTTGGCAACAGTGCTTTTGGATGTGACCCTTTGTCCCTGCTCGATGAGGACATGGGTGGTTGGCATGTCCCAGGGCTTGAATGAGCACATAGACAGGGCATGGACTTGAATATGAGCACAGATAAAGGCATGGGCTGTTGGCATGTCCTTGCTCTCTCCAAGTCATGCAATAAGACTTGGGGGGAAAAAAACAGGCAACCAACATTCTGCAGCACACAGGCAGAGAGAATGGCAGCCCAGCCAGCCATACCCATACTCAGTGCTCTTGGTCTTGAACTGGAGCAGGGGCATTTCATGTCAGGTACACAAGGCCAAGGTTTTTCAGTGTCCCATTTTAGCCTGCAGCCAGCACCACATTTCTCTGCAGAAAGACAGCAGGACAAAGCTCCCTTATCACTGCACTCCCCCTCAAGAAGTGGATGGAAGGGAGGAGTAGAAGCTTTGCAGGAGATGGAAATCAACACCAAATGGAAAGCAGCCTTACGAGATGTATTTCCCTCCTGAAACACTGATAAGGAAGGCAAGCAGACTGCAGAGCACAGCATAAATTGAGATAGGGAGGACATCCCTGACCACGAAGCAGTACCCAGGTGGGAGCTTGATTCTGCTGCAGCCAGCTGCCCCCAGACCTGCTTTCCCCATTTCTGCTATTGTTTCCCCTCTACCACCTCACCTGCATTCAGTACCAGCTCTAAGAAGGTCAACATCACACAAAAATCATGACTTCATTTGCCTATCATCTCCAACTCGCTCATCAACTTCCATCACCCCCATAAAGATCCCCTCCATGGGGTGAGCAGGTTGATGTAATACTTTTGCCTCTTCCCACCCATTGCATCAGCGCTCTGTGCTGTGCAGCATCACGACGTGGCAGCTCCTTTCTGTGCAGTTAACTCTGAGCCCAGCTGGGCTCCTCACTATCCCAAATGCATTCCAGATGGCTGCAGAGCAGAGCGCAGCAGATCCCAGCTTTGCAAGGCTGGTGTAGCAGCACCTCCTGCTAACTCTATGGTCAGACAATCACCTTTATTAATAGAAAATAAGTAGTGTTCAGCTTCCTTCTCACTTTCTGGTGCATGCAGCACTGCAGCCCATGCAGGTGTACCTCCCAGCACACATCCTCTTGCTCTAAATGCCATGGCACAACGTCATGGTCTGCTGGCCACAGCTAAGTTTGCAATCTGACAGGAGAAAGCAAGGAAGAAAGGTGTCCGTACCCATGCAGCTGAGCAGAACCTGCAAACCTGCACCATTTAGCAAAAACACACAGAATTGCAATGACTGCACTGAATGCAAAGCCACCTGAAGAGCTCATTCAGTTCTTGCAGTTCATCAGCCAAGCATCTGAGCCATTTCTAACTCCAGCATCTCCTCGGAGGCTTTGGGCTGTGCAGCATTATCATGCAGTCAAAAAATAGAAATCTCAGCTAAGCCCCATGCAACAACAACAAGGAATGGGCTTACAGCAAACGGCCCATCTCACTCTGTCAAACTCCACAAGAAATCTGCTACCCACACCAAACAAATACAAATAGCCCACAGAACAGATGGGAGCAGCTGTCTGAGAAAATTGGTACTAATTGCTGCTTTGCTCAGAATTCACAGCCCACATTGTGCAGTCTGAGCAGCCACTGAAGCGCAGGAGCTGTGCCCTGAGAGCAGAGACCCAACCTCTCCAGCAGCACTTTGTACTGGAGCAGCATCACAGACACTGCTGGGGTCTTTTAGAGCTCAGGAAAGAGAGATATCACAGCCTCCTGCAAACAGCACAGAGACAACGGCACATAATTAAGGCCCTAACAGCAAGCATGGGCTTAAGCTGCCAAAAAGCCTCCTTTGTAACCTCCCTGCAGAGGTATAAAGTGCTGAGCAAACCTGGAAGAAAGAAGATGGGGCTCTTCATTTCCCAGACTGATTTATGCTGCACAAACAGCATCTCACGCCGTCGCTGACGATTTCATGCTGAGTTACTCATGCTGCCTTCCCAACACAGCACAGCTTGCAGATGGGATGGAGGTTCGGTACGCCTCGAAAAGGAGCGAGGGGATATTTCTGTTTGACAGCTTGTTTTCTTTGGTCAATGCACGGAAGGGTTTTAGTTCATTATTTCATGTCTGGGCACCATTCCCAGCCACCAAAGGGGTGGTGGAAGTCGCAGGTTTCAATAGAGACCGAAACACTTCTCCTGATTCTGCCTCAGCCAGCACGCAGGATGGGCTTTGGGATAGGGAGCGATTAATGGCTGTAATCTGAGTCCTGAAATCCTCTGCATTGGGTGAAAAAAAATGAGGAATTCAGGGCTTTTTCACACTTTCTGAGGGCTAGATGTCCTAAGTTGAGGGGCACTGGCAGCACCCATGGGTGCTCTGTGGGATCTGCAGCCCCAGGGAGGAGGAAGAGCTGCGGCGGGTGCAGGAGGAAGGAGCAGAGCAGCAGCACGCTGTGAGGTGCCCTGGCTTTCACCCCACCTGCCTAATATCCACTCATGATTTAGTACAAGTCTTGGCTTCACACCGGGAGGCTGGAGCTGTAACATGAGCTGCAATAGCACAGGGTAATAGTCTGTGCAAAGAATAGAAGTGAAGGAATGATATTTTCACCCTTTGGGCATTGGGGGGTGGTTATGTTTGCAGAGGTGCCCAACATTTGCAGGTACACCAGGGACAATTTGTCACCAGGTTCATGGGGTGACCTCCTGCCTGGCAGAATGCAGGTAGCTGGTTGAAAGTCCCAAATGCAGAACAGAACACTTGATTCTCTCCGTTCCTGGCACAGCCCTCACATCACCTGGCTGCATCCCACACTGCACCAGGCAGAGCTGCTGCCCCACAAACCACATTGCAGAAAAACCACAGAGCTCTTCCTGTTGTTACTTCCTATGTTTCTGTGTTCATCCACAACCTGATCAACAGGAAAACAACACCTGACTGCTGTCACCCAGGTCTGACATGTTGCACTTAACACCCAAACCGGTGTGACTCGTGTGCTTTAATACCTCTTTGGGGCCATTGGGACAGGAGGTTCCCATGCACAGAGGGGGCTGTCAGCACTCAGGTTTACATTTTCACTCCCGTCTGCCCCCCAAGGAATCACAAGAAGCCAGCAAAGCCATTCAGGATGCCATGAGCGAGGCACGCTGGCTGTTTATGGCGTATCACCAAAAGGCCAAAGCTGACTCTCTCCAGACATATCAGGAGAAGCTATTTACTGCCACAGCTGAAAATCCTGCAAGGCTTGCAGCCGTCAGCCCACAGACAGCTTGAAAAGGTCAGGCTGATAGAAACACACGTACTCAGAAGGGCTGAGATGAAACACGTGCATGTGGGCACTGTGAACATGGACTGCTGGTGCTCAGCTCAATGGAAGCTGCAAGCAGAAGGTGACACCCAACACTTGCAGACCCCGTTCTTCCTCTGCACCCGCAGTGCCCCACTGCGTGCCTTTGCTTAAACCCAGTACAGTTGTTACTGCGCCCATCCATGCTTGCAATCCTGATGGATCTGCTTTCCAGGAACATTTGTTTTGTTGTTTCCAGCACGTAAGGAAATTGATTTTGACACTAATAACCTCCAAAAGCAGCAGAAATACCATTCCTTAAGCACAAGCTTGCTGGAGACAGTGACAGATTTGCATTGGCTTGAGTGAGCTTTAATGGGGGCCTGGCTGTCTCCTGGAGTTACAGCACACTGCAAGGCATGGGGAAAGCACATCCAAGTGGGCTGATTGGGTCTGGGCTGCCTTGTGCAGCATCTGCTTCAACACAGCCCAAAAGCAGTGCCAGAGGAGAGCTGGGCTCTGTAACAGTTCATGCCCCATTTCAAACAATTGCACTTGAGAAGGAAGATGATGATTTGCAAAGGCTCTGCAGAACACACGAGCTCAGTGACTGAGCTTGCAACACTGCTTGGCCTCAGGAAAAGCAGAAGTAAAACCATGGCTTTGGTATCCGTGGAAAAGTCACTGCTTTTTCCAGGTATCCTCTGCTGCTTCTCCTTGAGAAGAAAGGCCCTGGAAATGCTGTGCCCAGCCCAAATAATATTTTTACCTTAGTTTAATAACTGAAAAAGCTAACAGTATTTGTGACTGTGATTATCATCCCGGTTAAAGCCCAGCTATGACAAATGATGACACTGCTCCACCTGCCCAGAGATTGCCTTCAGCACATCTCAAGCACTGAAGGAACTCAGCCTGGCTGCTTTCCCTGACCTTCAGCAGGTCGTTTTACTCCACACTTCCATCTTCCTGCCCATTTTGACCATCAGCTGTATGGGCTCACTCTGGGCCAGGTGAGCTTACAGCTGTGCTGGATGGGCAGGGCGCTGCCTGACATGAGTGCTGCCATCCCATAACATCCCTCAGGGTTCACCAACCTCATAGGAAGGCAGAAAAACCTTGCCTGAAGTCAGGCAGGCAGGAGATCTGGGGAATGGATCCAGGGAGGAGCAGCAGCCCTGAGGCTCCCTCCCATCCTTGAGTTTTATGAGCTCCTGGATTTATCACCAGTTCCCTCTGCACAACCCAACTCCTGCCAGGATCACTCTGTTTCAAACAGTAAAAGGAGAAAAAAATGTTACAAGACAAGGGAGCAATGCCAGGAAAACCCCAGGAGGGCCAAACCTCAGCAACACCTCCCTGCCTGTGAGCCAGGCATGGAGGAGCGAGTGCAGGATGGATAGGGAGACACAGAGCCCTGGGTTTCCATCTGGACTCCCTTTGGGTTTCTTTTAGTTTTTTTCTCTTATTTCTCCTGATAAAACCCATGTTTCAACATTGGATGCTTTCCTCCACACAATCTCACTAACCAAAACATTCAGGCTCTGTGCCTTCAGTGTTGGGGAGCTGAGAAATTTCAACCGAGCATCAGTTTCCTGAGCTTCGGTAGCCAAAAGATTAGGAAATGATTCTCTTTCTCCCCAGCCAAACTCCTGGATCATCTCCTGTGCTCAGTACCCATTTCTCCCAGCACATCACCCCAGAATGGCTCCGTGCACCTCTTTTGGCACTGACTTCCCCCTCTATTTGCTCACCCAGTTTCTTCCCATGGGAGCTGCAGTATTTTTTCCATTATTCCCAAGCCTATCTGATGACAATTTAACCTCTGCCAGCTGAAGGCCCAGCAGCCTCCCATGGAAAGCCCATTAAATCTGACAGCAATATCCTGATCTGCTCAGAGCAGCTCTGTCCCATCGCTGGGCCCGAGGCTCCACTTAAACCCACATCCCCAACTCCTGAAAGCAGCCCAGGAGGCAGAACCAGACAGGCACAGAGAACTGGAAGCTGCCTGGAAACAGCAGTTTTCATGGTAAATAACAGCAAGAAGTGTTTGTGTTGGGTTCCTGCAGACACAGAAAGCACTCCCCCCTTCCTAAGGGATCAGCAAGGCACTTCCAAGCCTAGGAAAGCAATAAAGATAAAGCCCATCTGGTTGCTGCCCTTCTTCTGATTCACAGTGCTAAATAAAATACCAGAAACTGATCCTTTTCTCTCCTTTTTTCTTGTGAGCAGCCAGTAGGGCCTTCATATTTTCCCACTTACATCATCCAACGTGGTTTGAATCTACAGTGACTGGTAAAGCCTCAAAGGTATAATTGCAGTTGTCTTAGGAAAGTGAAATCATATGGTGTTCCCAAGATCCCCTCCCCCTCTGCTTTTTGCCTTCTCTTTTCCCCTCCTTTTAATGTTTCTCACTCAGCTTCCAGATGTTTCCTGGGGAGGAAAAAAAAAAAAAAGAAAAAAGCAAGATGCAAAGCAAGGCAGACAGAGGGTGCTGCAGTGGGAAAGGCTACGTGGCAGCAAGAGCTCCTTGACTTGGAGCAGCCCTGCTGCTGGACCACGCTCTCCATCCATCCCAGCCCCTCCATACCAGAACACCAACTCCCTCCAGCTTTCACTGTCTGAATCCACATAGCTTCACAGGAGGCAGTTCCATTAATTTATTTGGAGACCCACACAAGTGCTGGTGGCATCTAAGCCCCGTTGAGCCTCACTTGTGTTGGAGGGGGTAAGTTTCTGACTGCCCTGCTAGTGACACAGCACAGCTCATCTGTCCCTGCGAACAGCCTCACTCCAAGCAGAAGTGCTCACCCCACAGTTCAGGCGAGCACAGCCTAGGCATGGTTTCAATTAGGGCTGTAATTCACTGTGCTGGATGGGAGGAGGGTAACGCAACCTCAAGAGGAGGTGCCTGAAATGCTGCCTGCTTTCTGCTGAGCTCCCTTCCCCCAAAGGGAGAGGAGAAGGGGTCACACCCTGCTGGAAATGCCTCTTCCTCTCCATGAGCGGCCCGTGGGGTATGGCAGGGCTGGGAAAGCAACCCCAGGGACCACTGCAATGGCACCACTTGACCAGAGAACACAGATCTTAGGGAATGGATCAAATACGGTTTACCCGAAACAAATCAAGCACTTCCTAGGGACTGGAGAGCCCTCTGAACGAATAGCATGGGAGGGGCAGGAAGAGACACAGCCAGCCAAGAATTGCTGAGAGTCTGGGTCAAGCTCATTTCTGAATCAACTTAAAGACCTCAAAATTAAGACTCATTCAGTGTCTTCAGAGCCTCAGACTCCTAATAACCAGGGGGTGTTTTCCAGCCTCTGTTGAGAGTGCAAACACAGCTCAACCAAACCCATTCCAGATGTCCTGCCCTTGATGGAGGGGAGGGAGGAAGCACAGCTGCACCCTCTGGGTCTATTCCTGAGTTGTTTTAGGCATGACTATGAGTGGAATACATGCATCCCCCTGCTCCAAACAGGTAATAGACAGGCTAAATGATTGCTCAATTGCATAAAAGTCAAGTCAGACAGCAACAAATGCTGGCACAAAGGGAGAACTCAGCACACAGCAACTGAGCTTTGGGTCTGACTGGGGGCCATCTGTGCCCACACACCATGCAACTCCACAACGGCCCAGAGCACGAGAAAAGGAAAGAAAAAGGGGCAGAAAGAGAAAGAAATAAGGAGATGACATGCCTGCTGGTCAGAGCCACAGAGACAAAGCACTCAGCCTTGCACAACTCTCTCTACATTACATTTAATGTGGTTTTGGCGACTGTCTCACACCAGCTCCCCTGCTGCCGTCTTACCCGACCCACTCAGGGCATGATTTTAAACACGTGGATGCCTCCCCACCTCTGCCGATCCCCCAGGGCGGGGGAACAAACAGCCCAGCAGGGAAAAAGAGAGGCTCTGCTGAGCCCCCCAAGTGATGGGCGCGGAGGGAGGGGGGACGCAGGACCAATCCCAGGGCGTTGCCGGGGCGACGCACAGCGCAGCCAATGAGAGGGCGCGGCGGCGCTGGATGCGCGGTGTTATGGCGCCACCTGGCGGGCGGCGGGAGGCATAGCGTCACCCCGGGATGGTCCCGATCACGAGGGGTGGAAGCGGAGCCCGAACGCCGCAACTCACCCATAGGCTGAAGGCATCCCGAGCAATTCCGTCCTGAGCAACCCCATGCGGATGGCTTGTAAGGGGAAGCTTCATCCTGGAACAGAGAACAAAAATCCCAAGAACCCAACACTCTTTCTTGATCTCATCTAACAACTGCGAATGGGGCTTATAAACCCACCAGCTGATCATCTTGTTAACAAGCTGCAGGTTGCATGCATCCCTCCCCAAACTGCTCTGAGGCAGGTGCAAGCTCTAACTTGTTCACACCCGGAATCAAAGCAGATTGATGACAGCTGTGCTGTCACCGTGCTGCCAGCTTCCTGAGGAACTGCCTGTAGCTCTCACCCTGCTTTCTAACACTGCCTTCCACTCTCTTATTCCTCTTCAGCTCATGCAAATCATGTAAACGCGCTGTTACCAGGGAGGTTCCCCTCCCATGTGGCACCAAGCTTTGGATTTTCCTTTCAGGTTGACCTTTTCCCATGGGAAAATGAAAAATGCTCTTTATTCAATGCTATCAGGAGTAGAAATAGGCCTGCAAACACACACACACACACTTCTGGAATTAAAGGAAAGAGAACCAAAGTTCTTTGGGGGGGAGGGGTTAAAATGTACAGCAATGGGCAGGCACAAAAACATTTGACTTCTCAATAGAGCAGAGGGCGTTAGTGTTGGTCAGGGCTGGTGCAGGTGAATAAAGGAGCTCCTGTTGTGAAATGTTACGTGGGAGATAACCAGGTGTGTGGGTACGGGGAGGTGATTGGCAAAACAGAGCTCTCGAGCAGAGGGTTTGTATTTCTGTAAAGATAAGGCAAAAAGAAAGTCCCCAACTGGGGAAGTGTTCTTGGGGAGGGGGGGGCAGGTGATGCCCAGGGACCTCGGCTGAGCCGGGTGAGCGCAGCACTGGGGGGAGCAAGAGAGTCACAGAGAGCTGAGTTAAGCAAAAGCTGAGATCTCACTGATAAATAAAACTCGGTACCCAGGACTGTCGTGTTTCCCACTACAAGATCGCACAGCTCTGCTGTCCCCGTGTTTTCTGTGCTCAGAGCTCGTGCAGCCCCACTCACTGCAAATATTTCGTGGTTTCTGCTGCCATGAGGGGTCGAAAAGCTCCTCTCTCTTGCTCTGGTTTTTCCTCCACAGCCCCTTGTCCTGGTTCTGTGTCTGGCTCCTCTATCAAACCCTGCACTGGGCTGTGGATTTGTGGGATGGATCCATCAAGAGGGGCTCTGGGTGAAGATGCTGAGGCAGAGAGAGCAGAACGAGACCTCAGCTTTTGGTTGAGCTCCTCAAGGACCCGGATTTTGACTTTTAAAACACTTGTACAAAACTCTATAAATAAATCCCATTCTGTGCACTTGAGTCAACATTAGCCTAACCCCCCTTTCCTCCTCCTCCCCCCTCCTCACAGCTCGTGTCAGGCAAACAAGACAGGCTTGATAGCTGGAGAGAGTGATTTATAAAGGCACCATATGGGAGCTTGTCTAAGAGTTATAATTGATTAGTGAGCAGCAGAAATATTGCTTTGGTATGGAGCACAGACACTTCAAGGCTTGGCTCTTTTGGGGAGAATGGGTGCTATGGCAACTCCAGCATTAAATCCCCCCCAAGTCCTCCCAGTTCACCCAGGGCCGGACTGAGTCCCAGCACCTCTCCCAGCACAGCCTGAGGAGCGTGCACACCCCATGAGGAGTGCTCTGCTACAGATGGAAAGCGACAAATGCAAGGTTCCATCCAGCACACGTGACCAAAATTCATATTTCTAGCAGCAGGCAGCATCCAGTGCGCCTTAGACAAAAATCGTTGAGTTAATTAGAAATGTATATTTGATACCCAGCCCGAACAGGGCTCTGCACGATGCTAAGGTTTAATAATTGATTTGTAATTTATTTGCCCATTAGTTCTTCCTCTTTCAGAGCAAAGCCAAGAGCTCGTGTGCTCGTCCATCATCCCGGCCAGCAGCTCTGCATCCCGGCACCGCGGAGCTGTCGGGGTGACAGACTGGAGCCTCATGCAGCCCATAATGAGTTACTTACTTCAGAAGCTTTTTTATAGGAGCCTGCTCGCCTCTTGAGAAAGATTAACAAAGGGTTTATTTCCTGCGGGCTCGGGCCGCGTGTCAGCAGAGCGGAGGCTGCAGGAGTTATTGATTCGCTTTCCATAAGGTTTGCATTTTCAAGGTAAGTGATTTGGCTGTTACAGGCAGCCCGGCCCCAGGCCCCATCCATCACACACACAGCGAACCGCCGCAAGCAGCTCGGGTTTAAACAGAGGCTGCAACACTTTCTCTTGCCGTGACCACAGGAAAAAGGGTTTCCCATTCCCAGCTAATCAGAGAGAAACGTAATTAGGATCCCCAGGTGACCCCGAGGCGCCCGGTCCCTCTGCTGCAATAGAATCAAGGGGTTTACAGGATCACTCCTGTGCTCTCATTCCTTTTATTTGCCATTTCTGAGGGCCATGGTTTTCAAATGTTTCACCACAAAGCAGCTTAGAAGTCCCCATTGCTTTGCAGAGTTTCCCAAATGGAGATTCCGTGGTGTTGGAAACCAGCTCTGTCCCACGTGGACCCGAGGAACAGAGACACCCAGGACCAGCAGGACAGGGAAGGGCTGCACAACAACAGCTGGTGAGCAGCTCAGTGTGTTGAATAGTCATGGTGGACATACCGTGGAGATAAAGATCACATTTTGAATAAGGAAACACGCAGATCACGTTGGTTCTTGCGTGCAGATGTCTGCTCCACTGCTGCAGGACAGAAGCAATTCCCCTCACATCTCATCTTGGAAAGCTCTGGCTGCAAGAAAACTCTCTAAAGATAGAGGCAATGAGAAGGGAAAAGGAGGTGATGTGGGAATTGTGTGCTCACAGTCCCCAAAGGGGGAGAAATGGGGTAGGAAGGAGCATGCAGCAGCACCTCCCTGCATGGGCATGGACATGGCACAGCAAAGCCCCTGGGAGGGTGATGGGGCCCAAAGAGGATTTTGGCAGGAGTGAGGCTGTGGTGCAAGCCAGCCTTCGTGTGTGAAATCTCACAGAGAGCTGCTGCTATAAATAAGGCTGATGGATTGATGGCCATAAATCACAGCCCTGCTGACACGGCAGGCAGCGGGGAGGTGCTGCGGCTGGTTGCTCTCCTTGGCAAAGGCAGGAGGCAGATTAGTCACCCGTTGTGCTTCCTGAAACCACCTCCTCCCTCCCCCACAAGAGGAGAAGGAAGGCTTTGACGATCCGATCCGTGTGAGAAAGACTATGATGGGTCTTGATCACTGGGCTCCCCGAACTCACAGGATCAAGCTCTGGTGAAGTGTCGCCATCAGCGAGGCTACTGCTTATTTTAAGCAGAAGAAAATGAGAATCCAGCTCATTTTGAAGTTAAAACCTCATTTGAGCTGTTTTTACAGTGAGTACGTGGCCATTCTGTCCTCTAGACCAGACCAAGGGGACGTTCCTGGGTTCACCCTGGGCAGTAATCAGGTCCCAACAGCCCCATCTGTGCCCCCATCCAAGCCAAGGGCAGCTCCCCTCCCACCAACCCCTGACAGCCTCCTCTGCAAACGTACTTTTCATTAAATTCAAAACATTCAGGGCATAAATCCTTCTCCCTTCCCAGTGCTGCTGGGACTTTGCTCCTGGCTGTGTATTTTTAGATTTCAAAAATGTCACCCTCAACTGCTCGGAGTGCACGTAAGTACTGTGAGAAACAAACCATATAGACCTCTTGTCAATAACACCGGCCTCAAATGGACTCCCTGCAGCCCTGACGGGGTAAATTATAGCCTTTCTCCCCCCAAATTGATGGCTGGCTGCTTATTATTGGCTTTCATCTTTATTGCCTCTTAAGGTAAAACGGTTGGAGTGACAACAGCAAATAACCAGCCACAAACTGTCCCTCCTGCCAGCCTTCCAGAGGTGCTTGGAGACAGCATCACCCACCAACAGGGTTGCAATGGGTTGTGTGCACCCAACAGAGACATCCAAGGGACAACCCCAAATCCCACCTAACCCTGGACACCCCCTCCTATCATATTCCCTGCAGGGACAGAGATTTGGGGTGAGAGCATCCTGTATCAGACACCGGTGAATCTACAGCTGGGTGGATGGTGCAAATGGCTCGGAAGGTTGGGAATGCAGCTCATGTCACCCCACTCCCTTCACCGTCAGCAGAACAGCTTGGGGACACTGTGCTGTGCAGCTTCAGGGCTAGGCTGAGCCACACTGGAGGTTGGAACCCATGGGGAGGATTTAGGAGCTGCCTGAATTCCCCTTCAATGAGCCTCTTCCATAGGGCAGGGCTGAGGATGTGGGGTTGTTCAGCATAGCAAGGTGGTTCCCTTAAAGGAAATAAGATCTGTCAACGTGTGAAGAGCAGGACATCCCAGGCAGGGGTTAATCCATGGGGTCTTTTGGGACCCACCTCCACCCTGCAGATAGCAGGAAATTGTGCACAGCGTGTTCTTTGCCATAAAGAGGGAAACATTATTTGGAGCAGGAACAGACAAGCCGGGGCAAGCTTTTCCCATCCAAGTGGAGTCTGACGGGAGGATCCGGTTTCAAAGCATTAGGTAATGTCTTTGCATCGCCCAGGAACCCACGTCCTGCTGTGGGAAGGGAGCAGATGTTGGGGGCTGTGGATACAGCAGAGCAGACCCTGCAGTGTGGTGATGCTCAGAGCTTGGGGACATCGGGGACCACCTGCCCTGCATCCCAGCAGAGCCCTCCTGATGTCACACTGTCCTTGGGGACCTCCCACTCTGCCCCTTGCTCACCCCAACCCAGTGCAAAGCAACTGCTGGAGCAGTGAAAAATGGTCACGGAGCCCCAGGAAGGGGCTGCAGAGTGCAAAATCCCCAAGCTGAAAGCAGAAGGGGTGCCAGCAGAGCTCCTGCTCTGCTCCTGGCTGCCCAGCTCTGAACTGGGCCACTCGTCCCCCCCATCCTGTCCCATCCTGCTGCTCTGACTCCTTGCACAGAGAGAAGGATGCTCTGTCCTTTCCGAGGGCTAGGATGACTTTAGGCCAGAAATTAAAAGATCCAGACAAAATGAGCACCGAGAGACGTGTCCTCAGGAATCACAGTGACTCAAACAGAAGCTTTTTAGAAGAAAACAAATTAAATGATTTGGCTGTTTTACTCGGCACTCTGTTCTACCTTTACCGGTATCCTAGCAAACACTTCTGCCTTCATTTCATTTTCTTCAGCCTCACCCCCACTGTAAAAGCAGGCAGCCCATCCGATAGCTGCAGTGAATTTCCATCTGACCCTCCCCCCGGGTTTTGGGCTGAGTGTTGAGTGAATGAGCTTTAAAAGCATCTTTTCATTTAGGGCCTCCACAGCAGAAAATCAACGAGCCAAGAATCATACCTCACTTTGTCAGTAGAAAAACAAGATGTGGGCTTAGTGGAATTGAGTCGCGTTGGAGCACGGTATGGAAAATCTTGCCTATAAAGCCAAACTAGGTTTTGCTGCCAGTGCTGGAAGGGGGGGAGGGATGCAAAATTTTTGTGGCTAGTATTTCTCGCCTGTGCCTTGGGATCTCGAGTTTTTTGGGAATGAAGGATACTCGTTTTAGGCAATGCTGTGCCTGCAAGCGCTGTGTTAACTCTTCGTCGGACTGCGAAGGAAAAAGAAGGCATTTGGATGGAAAAACGGGTTAAAATCCTGATGGATGAGAGGGAGGTAAAGGGAACAGCGGGCAGCGGGGCCGGGAGGGGGCAGCAGCACTTTGCTCTTGGGCTCGGCTCGGCGCAGTATGGCATGGCATGGCATGGCACGGCTCTACATGGCATGGCTCAGCATGGCACAGCATGGCACAGCATAACAAGGCACAGTTCGGCATGGCATAGCATGGCACATCTCAGCATGGCATGGCACAGCTCAGCATGGCATGGCACAGCTCAGCATGGCTCATCATGGCACAGCACGTCTTGGCATAGCTCAGTATGACATGGCTCAGCACAGCCTGGCACATCCCAGCTTGGCACAACTCAGCCCATCACAGTTTGTACCAGCGATAGACCTCAGACTCCACATCTCCCGAGCCATCCATGTGCTGCTGACCTCCCAGCAAACCAGGCTCTGCCCTCACCCAGCCCCTTTGCACCCACACGTGGTCAAGGCACCACAAAATGCCATGCAAAGCCCCAGGAAATGCCAAAGGCTGAGGTGTCCCCTGCAGCCCCAACATGGGGCAAAGGCTGCCCTGCCCTGTGGGGACCTGACCTGGCCACAGGCCCAGCTGGGGTGAAAAGGCTCCTTTAGAGAGGTCAGGAGGAGAAAACTAACCTGCTTTTCTTTAGCAATTATGAAGTGACAAATGACCAGTGAAAGAGCTCATCTGTCTGTATTTATTTGTAGAGCCCCTCCTTGCTACAAAGCAAAGGCATGGAGAGCGCTGGGATCACAGCCCTTCTCTTAAGGATTTCAAAACGTCTGCCGACACCTCACTCCATCTCTGTCAGCTCTGGGATGCACAGGAATTAAGCAGCCAGCCCAGTGCCACTAAGTGAGATGCATCTCCAAGAGAAAGCTCTGCACCCGCCGGCACAGCATCCTCCACACACTGTGCCCAAAAAGTATCTGGAGAAGCAGAGGAAGCTGAAATGCCCTCCCACAGTCACCTGTCCAAGAGCTCAGGCTGTAAGCACATCTGCCATTAGCAGATTAGAGAGCTCTGCATCTTTCTGTGCCATCCCTGAGCCCCATGTCTCCATGCTGCTCCCAGGGCAAGGGCCAATCCTGCACACACCCAGCCCTGCTGCAAAGCAAAACCCCAACTACTGCACGTGCAAAGCATTCCATCCCCTTACAGCCACCTTCTGTCATCAAGGAATCAGGAGGGGGGGAGCAGAACACACACCTCAATTCCGGTTGAAGCTGAAGAACCAGGCATGAGTTCAACAAAGGGCCATCCTCCTCCTCCTTTGTGCCACCATGGAGGGGACAGTGAATGGGGCAAAGGAGGAAACATCGGGCAGCTCAGCTTTCCCTTTGCTTTTGGCATTAGCTGCTTTAAATGGAGAAGCAAGCCCCGTTCCCAAAGCACAGCATGGTTTTGGTGCCAATGGGTGGTGGCACGAGGACGAGCACGGTGGGGAGCCTTGGCCACGCATCCCGACTCATCCACCTCGGAAGAAGGGGAAAAGAAGGAAAAAAAAATAAACCTCAGGGAGGGAGGAGGTCAATATTTACTCTCCAAACACAAACTGCTGCCTGGAGGTTAACAAGACAAATAGCCACTGGAACAGCATCCAGCCCATGTGCGAGTGCAGCGCCCAGCGCCTGCGGGTGCTGCCCACGTGGGTCGGGAGGCATCAGGCAGCATCCCACAGCAAGCAGCAGCTGTCACCTCCGAGCATCATCATCCCTCATGTCCCTGTGCTTCCCAAATGAAACAACATCGTGGCAGAGCTGGCAGCATGCAGATCAGCACTAACTGCATTGAAACACCCATTTGCCATCTCTGTGTCACCGCTCGGCAGCTGCCGCCGGGGAATTATCTCTGCTGTAAACCCAAGAGTGAGTTCAGTCTCATTGACACCTGGCAACGAGGGCAGGTGACACTCAAGGCACTCTGGTACCACGGCACTAGGAGGGGAGGGAGGCTGAGAACAGTGCCGTGCCCACGTGCATGGGGATGGCATTGTCACTGCGCCCGTCCCCATGGTTGGGTGCTGCTGCTGCCTGGGATGTGCCATGACCCCAGGACATGCCATGTCCCCAAGAGGTGCCAATGTCCTCAGGATGTACCATGACCCCAGGACATGCCATGTCCCCACGAGGTGCCAATGTCCTCAGGATGTGCCATGACCCCAGGACATGCCATGTCCCCACGAGGTGCCAATGTCCTCAGGATGTGCCATGACCCCAGGACATGCCATGTCCCCACGAGGTGCCAATGTCCTCGGGATGTGCCATGACTCTGGGATGTGCCACGATTCCAGGATGTGCCACATCCCCGGGAGGTATCACAACCCTAGGACATACCATGTCCCTAGAATGTGCCATGATCCCAGGACATGCCATGGGGCCTGGGGCTCCACCAGCACTGATATCCTGAATGGCTCTGAGTTGTCCCATGTCACCAGCATGGAAAGGCAAAAGGAATGTGGAATTCCTTCTGCAGGGCTGAAGGTGGGAGAGGTGTGCAGGAGGATGGTCACCCCCCTAATAGTGGCAGAACCCCACAGGGGAGCAGCCTGGGAGGGACAGAACCCCCCCAACGTGAGGAAATCCCCCTGCAGAACAAACGAAGACTTGCACTGGGTTATATTTTAAAATGCTCATATATTTTTTTTCTCCTTTTTTCTTTTTTTTTTTTTCCTCTTTTTTTTTTTTTTTCTTTTTCTCCACAATTCTAATACAATTGTTCATCAAAATACTGGCGTTTCCAGCAGCAATTCTTTTTTCTTTTTTTTTTTTTCCTTTTTTCCTTTTTTAAAGTGAATAATAACATACGGTAGTGATTTCACAGTAAAACAGACCTGCAGAAACGCCAGATATACGTGTGACAAAAGACACCCCCAGACCAGCCCACCTCCCCCCCCCCTCCATACACACCCTCACCCCCCCCAAAAAAAACCATTTTTGGAAGTAGGGGGAGGAGAGAGAGGGGGGAAAAAAAAAAAAAAAAAGAAATAAAAAGTTCGTTCAAAAAAATTATTTCAAAAAAGAGATCTCATATAAAGCCTTTAAAACACGGTCAGAAAGTTCTCCCCTCCCCTATGAGTGCTGTCCCTGCGGCCGGACACATAGAGAGAGAAAGAGGGAGAAGGAGAGAAAAATAGAGACAGCGTTTATAACAACCTCTGTAAAAGAAACAAAACAATCCAGGAAGGGGGGGGGGGGGGGGGGGGGGAAGAAAAAAAAAAATATCCAAGAATACGTCAGGGATAAAATTACATTTGTACAAAAATAGATTTTTTTTTCTTTTTTTTTTTCTTTTTTTTACTTTTATCGACGCTTTAGATATTTTTTTTTCCTTATCTTTCCTCTTTTTTTTTTTTTTTTTTTTTTTGTGTTATTCGAAATTTTAATGTATTTTATTTCAGCTATGCAACCCCCATAGCCAAGGCATCCATCGCTAAGCATTGGGAACCGGCTAAAGCTATTTTTCCTCACCACCACCTGCTGCTCCGAAGGGAAAACAACCAAAAAAAAAAAAAAAAAACACCAAAAAGAACCGACAGAACAAAACAGAAACGAAACAAAAAGGCATCTTAAAATAGATGCATCTCCTTTGTCGCGAGTTATAAGGACCCAGGTTTGGCTTGTGCCAATTGGGAAAGGGGTTCGCATACAACGGACTCGCTCACGGGAAGCAAAAATAACACGAGGGGGAGGGAAGAATCAACTTAAAACAACACACACACACAGAAAAAAAATGTCTGTCATTGCTACAGGTATAACATATGTATATGTGAGTGAGGCTATTTGTACAGTGTATATATCTACAGTACATACATGTATACACACGCACATATCGACGAGCCCAGCCGTGCGCGGCGGTCTCTGATGGGGACAGCATCACCTTTGAGCCCGGATGGTTTGGGGGCTGAAAAGCTGATGTTTGTGCTATCTTTAGAAAATTAAAGATTGTCCCACCAACAACAACAAAAAAGAAATTTAAAAATATATATATATTTAAAAATAAAAATAAAAATAAAAAAAAAAAATCATCACCCTAATGGAAACCAGATGTTGGCGAGAGTACTAAGATCTGGTTAAATGAAAGTCCTACCTCGCTAGTGGATAATGTGCCTTTTTTTTTTTTTCTTTTCCTTTCTTTTACCCATGTATCACCTCTTCAAACAAGCACGTAATATAGTCAGAATAACTACGATGAGGAAAAAAAAAAAAAAAAAATTAAAAGCCAAAAAGTGAAAAAGAATACAGATGAAAGAGCCAAACTCATGCAAGAGCAGGTTGCTTTAAGGCTGCTGTGGCAGGTGGCAGCGGGGCATGGGAGCTCATCCTTCTGCTGGGGACGGCTGCCTTGGTGGCTCTGGATGGGGGATCAGGGCTCATCAGTGGGGACTGAGCCCCAAAAGGCTGCTGCTGTGAAACAGAGAGCTATGCTCATTTACAGCAAGGTGGAAGCTCTCTCGACACCAGGACAATGTTCAGCCTTTCCCCAAAGCTTCCTCTGTAAGGAGCAGGAATCCTAGAAATGCGTTGCTCCAGGGAAACTGAGGCATGGAGATGTGTCCTGATTGGGAACCCCAGCATGAGGGCTTTGCATCCTGCTGCATGCTGAAGGCAGCCCACTGCTCGCAGCATTCGTGTTTGTAGGGGGCAAACAGTAACCAGGGTGGGATGGGAAAGGACAAATGGGATGGATGGGACAGGGTGGGGTATGAAAGATGGGATGGGATGAATAAGATGGATGGGACAAGGTGGGGTAGGATGAGAAGGATAGAATGGGATGAATGAGATGGATGGGACAAGGTGGGGTGAGATGGGAAGGATAGAATGGGATGAATGAGATGGAAGGGATGGGGTTAAGGTGAAGGGATGTGATTGGATGGATGGGATATGGTTAGATGGGATGGGATTGAAGAGATGGGATGGATGTGATGAATGGGAAGGGATGGGGGCACATGCTTGGCCGCCCAACAGTGCAAACCAAAACAGCCCCTTCCAAGCAGTCAATCATTAAAAAAAAAAAAAAAAAAGAAGTGGTTCTACCCAAGGGAGATAAACAAGGGTCCAGATTTATTATAGTGCACAGCCAACCGACCCCCAGCACGCCCTGATCTCACTGCTGCCAGCCCCCAGCCTCACACTATGCTGCCACTGAGCAGCCCTGTTTACTGGCACTCTCACTACATTTCATTTCTCTTGCCTTGTTTTCTTGGCAAATTCTTCCAGGGTGAAGCTGTTTAATAATATTTTCAGCGGCATGCAGGCTGCTGGAAAAAGATGGCCAAAAGATTTTCCCCACCTCTGTGGATTTGCCATTTCAGGCCAGAGCTGAAATCCTGTGTACTGCTCTAGCAAGGAGATGGCCTGATGGGGATGGAGCTGGGACTTGAGCTGCCAGCGGGGTGAGAACAGGCAGGTGAGAACAGGCAGGTGACAACTGTGTTCCCCAGGAGGGAACATGCAGGAGATGGCATTCTTTTTGGGACCAAACACTTTGCTGTCTTAAAGCACAGCAGACGTAAAAGCCATGGGAAAGCCCTCAGTCTAAGGCCAACTGCAGGCACTCAGCCTTGGTTCCCCCCAACCCATGGCGTTCGGGGGACACAGTCCTGCTATGGAGGGAGAAACCCCCAGTGAGAGACTTTGCACTGATTTTCTCTCTCATTTTCTCACCTGGTTAATGCAGGATGGTGAGGTGAATGGCACACATGCTCCACCATTCCAATGAGGGATATTCAGGGACGGTGAGCTCCATTCCTGCATCACTGCCAATGAACGCCCCCAGGGAGCAGCACAGCTGAGAGCTCCCACCAACTGCTGCCTTGCAGTGCCTTGCACCACAGCTACTGAAACACCATGCATGGGCTGCCAGTGCTTGCAGGGCTGCTGCTCCCCACAGTCTGCATGTGGGGCATTTTGAAGAGCCCACCCTCTGGCTGGAAATGCCCCTGCATGACCTCAGGACTATAGAATCCAGCAGGAGCACTGCTGAGCCACCAGATCCTGCTGCTCCAGCACGACAGCTCCTGCAATAAGGCAGCTCCTGTAGGGCTGTGCCAGGACGTTGGGCACAGCAATAAGGGCAGGGGGCCCAGCAGGATCTCCATAAGCTGCAAAAGGTGGAACCACATCCCTGGCAGCCTTAAAGCAAGCACTCCACAGCCACGTGTTCCAGAGGAGCAGCATCACTGGAGACAGCAGAGTGGAACAGGGCAGCCCCATGTTGTTTAGATGGGCATCGAGCTCAGTCCCAAACCCTTTGCTTTGAGTGAGGAGGCTCTGTGCAGCCACAGTGACTCACCCATAGGGCCCAGTGAGGGCCACCCCTCCCCACAGCCTCTCCCTTCGCGAAGGAACTGCTGAGACTACTAAGAATAGTTAGAAACCAAAAATAGAATAATTTTTTTTTTTTTCTCTCTTCTCTTATTCAAAAAAAAAAAAAAAAAAAAATTAAAACCAAAAAAAAAACAAAAACAAAAAACAAGAACACCACCAAAAAAAAACAACTCCATCCTCTGAAAATAGCCAGCTGCAATCCGGTGAGCCGAACCGCTCCCTTGACTCGTCCAAACCCCACTGCAGGGCCGGGATGGCACGGGACCGTCCCTGCTCCCATGACATGTGCCACCCAGCACTGATGCGAAGCCATCCGTCCCCACTCCTCTACATCTACCGCAGGGAAAAAACAGCCATCAGAGGTCTTTAGATGCAGCAGTGACAGCGAACGGACAAAAAGGGTCAACGTGATGAGACGGCAGGGAGGTGCGGGTTCGCCCCGGGGACCACGCGGAGAAGCTCGGACGGTGCCTCCAGCATTTGGGGAGCAGAGGGAAGGGGCTGGGGCAGAGGAGGAGGAAGCAGAGGACGGAGCCCGCATGGCCCTGGCCGGGTGAGGGACTGACCCAGCTGCAGTTCTCTAAGTCATTTGATGAGGTGCTTCCAGCATTTCCATCAAGAAGGTGTCGATCGGCGTGTCGCCTATTAGTTTGAAGAAGAAGAGGTGCTCCAGGCATTTGAGGCCGATGGACCGGAGGGCTGGCAGGCGGAGCAGGAGCTTGGCGAACCTGGGGGTAGGAAATATGGTACAGTTAGAGGGCCTCAGCTGCATCGCCCACAGGCTCTTCTGCTCCCAAAGCAAAGAAATCACAATGAGAAATCATTAATTACAGCCCTAGCTTTGAAGATCTGGTAGTGGATATTTACAGCAAACATCTGCTAAACTGAAAGAGGAAAATAAGGCACGAAGGGCCATCCCTGGGCTGGGTGTGCTGTATCCGTGCCATGCTTTAAATGCAGGGAGCAGCCTGGCTTGTTTATGGGGTCCCTGCAGCAAGGAGAGTGCAGCAGCTCTCAGCTTGTTCAGACAAAAGGGAAAGCAGCTGAGGAATTGAAAGGGGTCCTATGGGGGTCAGCAGGACCACCCTGGGAGCCCCCACACTGCCCACCAGAGGGGAAAAAAGCCCTTTAACCAATTGGCTTTAATACAGCACAGTCAGGGTTTCAATATGGACAGAACCAGCCCAGAGAGAAGGAGAGCAGAAAACACACACAGAGACCCACGCACGAACACACTGATGTTATACACGCATGCACACTTCTCTTTCTCTTTTCCCTATTTTTTTTTTTTCTTTTTTTTTTTTTTCTTTTGCTGAGCTGGCAAGAACAGAGGGAGCAGAGCCAGGAAAAACAAATCAGCTCTACCATCCCATTCAGGAAGTTTCACTTTAAACCAAACCAGATGATGGCTGCAGCCCTTGGAGATGTTTAACTGTGAGCACACCAGCCTGCAGCACAGCATGCTGGGGGGGGGGAGGAGGGGGAAAACAGCCCTGCCTGCTCCCTGCAGCACGCACAGCCCGTGTCCTCCTTGCAGAGCAGCAGGGAGCACGCAATGCTCCACCACTTGCTTCCAGCCCCAGCTGGGGATCACGCTGTGCCAGGAGCACTCTGAGAGCATTCCCTTAGGGGCTGCGTAACTCCAGACTCGCAGCCCAAGAGTTAACCCTGCTGAGCCCCTGGGGCTTATTTGCAGTGGATCCTATGTTGGAGCAGGGCTCAATGCTGGCCCTTGTGGGCAGCCCTACAGGTTTACCCCTAGAGTTTTTGCAAAGCAGGGTGTGCAGACAGCACAAGCAGGTCCCCACATCCATTCAAAGCTAGCAAACCAAGCTCCAGAGTCCACACTGGTGCCAGCACGACCCCCACTTTGGACTGTGGATGCCTGTGCAAAGCTCAGAGTGCTTCCCGCTGGGGGAGGGCCTTTATAACACCGCAACCCAACCACAAACACCACAAAGCCTCTTCACAATATGTCTTTTTTCATCTGCCAGCACAATGATATCCCATAACCAGGTCCAATACACTGCCCACTGCATCCACTGCTGTAAGAGCATCCTTTTTCCAATCCACTCAGATCAGGAACGAAGGTGAGACACGAAGCCCAACAGCTCAGGCTGTGTTTCCCAGTACTCTTTCCTCAGCAGCGCTTTCAGTGCTCTGCTTGGTTTCTCAAATGACTGTCAGTCTCTGAACTGGCAGTTGCCAGCTTCAAGGCTGTAACTGGGAAAATGCGCCCACTCAGCTCCAGAGCGGTCCAGGAAAGCATTCCTAATTCCCCCTCCCATTCCCAGCTGGATTGGGGGAGGAGGGGAGGAGAGAGGAGCATCAATTGAGGCTTTCACTTCCCAGCAATGATGCTCATCTGCCACTGAAAATTAACTCCGTGTGTGTCTTGTTTCAGCTGTGGTTTGCTCTCCGTGGTTTCCAAAAGGGAAACGATACCCCTTACCTCTGTGGGCGTTACAGCAGAGCCAGGGCTCCCCAGGACCGCTCCTGCTGGGCTGTGGGGTGATGCCTAGCAGGGGGACGAGGACTTTTCTCTACTTCTCAAGGGGCAGTGTGGTGGGGCAATGCAGCAACGACTCACCTCCCAGGCTGGTCGGGGTATTTGTGCTTGCAGTACGCCTCCAGTGATGCGTACACCTTCTCCCGTAATGCCTCCACTTCAGCCGGGTTGGAGAGACCTTTTGAGTCTGAAGGGTGAGAGAAGGAACATCAATTGCCAGCCCTGAGATGGGCATAAGGTCTCCCTGTGCACTGTTTCACCACACTCCATATCCCAACCCAAACCATATGGCTCATTCCAATGGTCACAGACCCTGAAGCAAAAGGTTTGAAAGCCTTCCAGGCATCAGCTTGGGGGATTTTTCCCTCCAACACTGAGCCCTGCATCAGGGCTGTAAGAAAAGTCCCTGCTCAGGGTCCCCATGATGTGACAAGGACCTGGATCTGGCAAGGACAAAGTCAATGTCCCCAAGCACATGCAGGATGGGAACCTCTCCAGATTTGCCTTCTTTTACCAAATACGGCTAATCCCAAATCGCAGACAACAAATTGCTGGTGATTATAAGAAGGAAAAAAAAAAAAAAGTGAAGCTGAAAAGTGAAACCAAGAGACAGCGCTGAACCCTGCTGAAAAGCCTGGCGTGGGATCAGGGAACGGGGACAATAATAACAACAACATGTTCTGACTTTGCCCTGATCCATACCTTTGTCTTTCTTAAAGACCTAGATCCACTTGTAGCTCCTGTTTAGCAACACTCCCTAAAGCACCAGAACTCTGTACAGCTGGGATGCTGAGAATGGGGAGAAGGTGTACATGGATCAAACCAAGCCCCTCCAGAGAGGGAGAGGAAAATGCTTCTTGGAAAGGAGAGGCACTGGGGGCAATGCATGGATCCGGACCCAGGCATGGGACATGTCTGAAAGCTGGCCCTGCTGCCTCGTTCTCAGCAGTGCACACAGTGAATTGCAGAAGAGCTCCATGGGTAATAAAAGGAGCCCAAAGGACACAGCATCAGCCACAAGAGGAGGTGGCTGTACGCACCGGGGTTGAAGAGGACGATGGCTCGCAGGCAGCCCAGCTCTGTCTTGTCCATCTGCATGTCTCTCATCTTCGACACGAGTTCTGTCAGTACTCTGCAAAGGACACAAGAAGCACAGGTGTCAGCATTAACAAGAACCAGGAAAAAAAGCAAAACAGGTGTCAGACCCAGAGAGAGGCGGGTGTTTAATAAAGTCATGGGATAGGACTCATTTATACCAGGATGTGCCCTCATTTTTTTCCTGTATCAAAAATTGCTCGTCAGGAACAACAGCGGTTCCTGTGAGACAGAACAGAGATCAGCAGGACTGGGTTTGTGCATTCACTGTGAATTTGGCACCTGAGAAAGCTGACTAAAAATAAAAAAAAATAGTAATAAAAAAATAAGGCAGGTATCTAAAAGCAATTTCCTCTGCTGGTAATTTTTATTATTCCCCTTGCTCCTTCTGCAGGTGCCTGTCTTGAAATATTTTCCAGTGATTGCCCAGTGTTTCCTGTTGGAGCCTGCAGTGAAGTCATGTGCTTGCACTTATGACCTCACAGGAAACAAATGATGTCACCCAGCACCAAAGAGCAATTTCCTTGCTAAGTGAGAAAGCATCAGTGGTTTGGTTCCAAGTCAGTGCCTCAGGATGAGGCTGGGGCAGAGAAACCAGAATCATATCATAGAATCATAGAATGGCCTGGGTTGAGAAGGACCACAGTGATCATCTGGTTTCAACCCCCTGCTATGTGCAGGGTCGCCAACCAGCAGACCAGGCTGCCCAGAGCCACATCCAGCCTGGCCTCCAGGGATGGGGCATCCACAACCCCCTTGGGCAGCCTGTGCCAGTGCGTCATCACCCTCTGACTGAAAAACTTCCTAATATCTAACCTAACAGCCGTTCCTTGTCCTGTTTGTACGCTCCCTTCAAGTACTGAAAGGCCACGATGAGGTCTCCCCAGAGCCTTCTCTTCTTTAAGCTAAACGAGCCCAGTTCCCTCAACCTTTCTTTATTACAGGCACAGTGTGAGCGGTGCCCAGAGCCACGCTGGGGGGCAAACAATCTGGATGCATTGCTCTATAACACTTTCCCAAAGCACAACAACTGAAGAGCTGCTGGGATGTGCCTGCGGAACCCACTGGTGCTTTTTCACTGTGACAGTAAAACCGTATCTCGGCCCAATTAGAAATGGAAAATAAGGAGAAGCCCCCTCATAACACTGGGAGGCAACTGGACCCCGTGGCAGAAGCATCGCTTTGCAATGGGCAGAGATCTCTGTGGCTATTTTGTGCTGTTGGCTCTGCACACCCAGGAGCAGCGACTTGACGTGCCCATAGGATGCACGTAGGAGATCCTCCACCGGGGGACACGGAACACAGGGACAGAGCTGGGGTTTCCCACTCTCTCCATTCTCCCACCTGTCAAAGATGGCCCCGACGCCGGCGCTGTGCGCGCTGTTGCGGTGCACGTGCAGCCCAGTGGCCAGCAGGATCCCATCCTTCACAGCTATGGAGCGGTGGGAAAAGGAGGCGATGAGGAGCTCATTCCACCCTGCAGAGAAAACAATAGAAAGGTTGTGGGTCAGAGCCACGCGTCCTCGTGGTGAGGGGATCAGCTGCATCACTGCCATGGCACCAGTGGATACAGTGGCTGAGATGCGTGGCTTCTGTAGCTCAGAATCTGGAGGAGCAACACTGCTCCATGGGCATCCCATACGGCCACGACCATGCCTTGGAAACCAGCCTGAGCTTTATTACCAGAGAGGCATCTTTGGCTGCTCTACAATCCTCACACTCACTATGTGCCTGATTTACCCAGCCCAGATGTACGGAACACAGATTTGTACAGCAGAGCCCAGTATTCTCCATTTATTTAGTTTTTCATTTTTCTCTTTTCTTTTTCCAGGCTGGAAATGCCATGCAAATACATCTTCCACCTCCCCTCCCTTCCACAGAGATGTGCCATTTCTCATTGCCTGCAATAAATACAAGGTCCATGCGTGCTGTGTTTACCTACAGCTGCAGTGATGGGTTGTGCCACTAGAAATGTTACCAGGGAATAAAGTTCACTGTTCCTTAGGTGGCCACAGGATGTTTCCACCCCAATCAAGGGACCGTTTATTTGGTTACATGCTGGGTGAGGTCTGGCACTCGCAGAGGGATTGCAACACCAAGAAAGCCAAGAATGGAGAGCCTGCAGGAAGCTGGAGGGGACCTGGAGAGATGGTGACTCATGGAAACGCGCTGTGGGCTCAGCCCTATAAAAGGAACCACAACCAGGCTCCCCCTCTCAACCCTATAAAACATTACTGCTATCTCAACCATAGCAGGTTTGGCACGAAGGAAAGCCAGGCAAAACAGCTGAAAAAAAAAAAGTTGGGTTTCCTCCTCCAAAAAGCCCAAGGAGGGAAGATTTTAAATGATTCAAGACTGCAGAGGGAGGCTGCAGCCACCACCCAGCACCGCTCCTCCATGCGTGCTCCACTTAGTTTTGCCTCAGAGGATGCATGAGTGCACCTGATGGAGGCTCTTAGCTAAATTTTAATACTTAAATATTTCATGGGCAGCTGTTCTCTCGCCACTCAATAATAGATAAAGCCACAGCTTAAAGGACTTGGGGGAGGTTATCTGAGGCCCCTGCAGAGATGCTGGGAGCGGAGAACCAGAGGGAGCTCCTCGTGCTCAGGAACCCATGACAGAACCCCATGATGGGGTCTGCAGCCCCCACGCTCCCCTCACCAACACAGAGGCAGCAGCAGGCCAGAACATCTCCAGTTCAGCCTTCCTCAGCCTTCTTCTGACAAACAACTGCAGCAATTACAGAATGGTTTGAGTTGGAAGGGACCCTGAAAGGCCATCTGGTCCCAATCCCTGCAGCCATTAAGGACACCCTCAGCTCCACCAGGTGCTCAGAGCCCCTCCAGCCTGACCCTGGCTGTCTGCAGGGATGGGGCATCCACCACCTCTCTGGGCAACCTGTGCCAATGCCTCACCACCCTTACAAACTATTAGGATTTATTCCAAGTGCATTTGGGGGAAAATATGGAAACATTAAAACTACTGAGGTCTTTTCCTTTCCAATCCCAATTTCATCTTTCCCACTGAGTTTGTCATTTGCTGGAAGGGGTTTCCCACATCCCTCTGCCTGCCCCTCTGTTTCAGGGAACAAAACTGCTGCATTGACTCAAAGCCTTTGTACTCACTTCTGTGATGATGGGAGCTATGCGAAGAGCTTCATGCCTATAATCCACCCTCACTGAATCTGCTTGTAATTTCCTGCCCCTCCCCAGCCCTTGTGCAGGACCTGCCAGCAGCTGAGGCTTGCATTTACTTGCTGGAAGACCACCTCCTTCCCAGCTAACTGCCTGTAACCTCCCAAAGCCCCCGCTCTTCCACACCCCCTGCAGCATAAGGAAATTTAAAATAAACCCAAAGAACTTCATTTTCATCTTGGTGGGTGGGAGAAGGAAGGCGATATATATTTTTCTCCCCTGTCTGCTTTTAATTATGATCAAACATTGCAGTTCTGTGACATTTCATACAGACCCAAACCCCCTTGTCTTTCCAGTCCCAGCTCAGGAGGATGCTGGCGCATCGTGCCCTTGATTTCCTGAGCATCTCGTTCATCACACACAAGGCCAGGCCATTTTTCAGCCCATTGGCAGCTGGTGCAACATTCTGGATCCCATTCAGCAACACATCCCTTGGGGCTTTTTCAATCCTACTTAGCAATCGAACGATCTGAAGCTATTCCTCAGAAGCAGCTAAAGGCTCTCCAGTTGCCAGCACCCAAATCCCAGCACGACGGTTGAGGGATGCAGTGCATTGGGGCTCACCTGCTCGCAGCAGGATGACCTGGTCATCCAGGGGCAGCTCTGAGAAATGGGGGATCCTCTTGGCCCACTCCACCAAGGTGAAGAGCTGCTTGTCGGCCGCCTGGCAAATGTTTGTCACCGGGTCGTTGGGCTGCAAAGAGGAGATGGAAAGGTTTGAAGAAAGCAAGGAGAAAAGTGGGAGGAGGAGGGAAGGGGTTGCTGTCTGTTTGCTCCCCGAATTTGGGAGATCTGTGCTCAATCTATAGGGGTATCATCTGCAGGGACCCTGCAGGGTGCACATCCCCAGTGCTAGCACCTCCTCACTGCACCTCACAGCGTGGAGAGGGCATCACAGTAAGGAGAAAAGCCCCCTCCTTTGAAATATTACCCAGTAACACAAACCATCTGCTCTCAAGGAGGACAGACAGCCTAAACACACCAAATCCCTGTTTAAAGGAACTGCTAACAGCTCAAGTGGGCTTGTGATTAGGAATGGAAAGAGACTGTCTAACCACGGTAAAGACAGACCCTGCCAGCACAAGTGTGTATATATGGTTTACCTCTCTGGACAGGGATGTATGAGCCCCTCCACACATCCCGCTGTAATCTCCACTGATACCTAGCAGCTTTGATTGTACAATTATTTTTCTTCTATGTCCTTAAAAGAACAGTTTCAAACTCAGAGGAGGAGTGTTCGTTGCACCTTTGCATTGCATGGGGCTGGGGCATGGGTTCTGTGCAGCCAAGGCAGGAGCTGCCCCTTGCACATGTCTGTGTCCCACGGTGTGCTCTTTCCTTCTCTCCTTTTCACCTTCTTTCTGCCACCCATACTGCTGACTTCTCACTTTTCCACTCATATTTCCTCAGTATTGTGGATTTTGAGGTACCTGCCTAGCACACTGTGGGACTCTGCATGCAATGCATGCCCCTCACCCAGTTGCATGGAGGGAGCAGGAGGTGGAAATGCCATAAGGGATGCATCGGCCCCAGGGGATTGAAAGGGAAAAGGTCAGAGAATAAAACATTGTGGAAAGAACCCTTCCTTTGCTGACTGCAGAGCTGACCAAGCGCTCACAAGCCACAGAGAGGTGAGAAATGCTGCTTTGAGGAAAGGAAAAAGTCCTACAATCCTGCCCAGAGCCATCCCTATGTTCCCCTGCCTGGATGGCTCTGCCGTCCCCTGGCAGCAAACACCACTCTGTGTCTCAGTGACCAACATCTCTCATCCCCAGGCTTAAAATAACCAGCATATGGCAGGAGTAGGAGCACCCGGCTTCAAAGTATTCTCACCTGTTGCTCACAGAGATGGATGGGGACGGGCTGGCACTCAGCTCCACGGGTCAGGAGGGAGCATTACAGACATTGCCCCCCAGCCCTGGTGGCTGCTCAAGAGAGCATGGGCAATGCCCATCCCTGGAGGTGCTCAAGGCCAGATTGGATGGGGCCATGGGCAGCCTCATCTGGTCTGGGGCAAGCAGCCCACAGCATGGGCCAGGGCTGGATGTGCTTTAAGGTCATCCCTTCCAACCCAAATTCTGTGATTGTATGAATTCCTTGGGGAATGACAGCACCTAGCTCCCACAGGTTGCATGCACCACGGCTGCTCTGCAGGCAGCATAATCTGCACTTGGCTTTCGGTGCAAATTCTGCTTCACATCGCAGTTCCTGGAACCACCACGGTGCCTCCTGGCAGAATTGTAATGCAGAGGCAGCTGAAGGCATCAACCCCTGTGGGCCAGAGGGCTCCGCTCACCTCCAGGAAGGGCTCTGCGATGCAGTGCTCAGAACTGTCCCACGCATGGAAAGCAAATCTCCCCCTGCAGTAAATAGCAAGGGCACAGTGCCGGAGTGTGACAGAACGAAAGGACAGGAGGGCACCTGATCCTGCTGGAAAACCAGAGCTTGGAGGCATCTTCCAGAAAATGGTGACTTGAAACCAGCTGCTAAAGGCCGGTTAAGAACTCATAGGGATAAAACCTCTCAGTTACAGGCTTTGCCTTTCAGCAGTCAGGAGCCCATCCAAGGTAGTGATCAAGCTGCTGGGGTGAAGGGGCAGAGGCAAAGCCACCCCTCCCCACCATGGGCTTCATAGCACGACTGCACCCACCTCCCCTGGTGCCAACCAAAGTGCTGGGACAGAGCCAAGCATTCCCCCCATTGCTCCCCCTTTAATCAGCTCTGAGAGCTGTGCCAAAGCCCTGTGGCTGGAAGATAAAACCACTGCCAGGCTGCAAAGCAAAGGCACCTCTGCTCCCACAACCACCAGTGGAAGGCAGCAGGAAGGTGACAGCCACAAGCATGACAGCACCTAGCAGAGTTTCACCTGGGTACTGCCCCTCCAGCAGTGCTCACAGATGTACCAAGGTGTGGGGCACAAACACAAGGACTCAACCTGCCTTGTTGAAGGCAAGAGCTCGCATGCATCTGTTAAGGACTGAATTTGTGCCTTCGCCTCACAGTGGAGCACTGGAGGAGGGTAACACCTCCATCCTCCCTCACCATCACCACGCTGCTGATCTCATACAGTCACTAAACCTGCTACAAATGTCACCTCATCGGCAGAAGCCCGACAATAACAGGGCATTTCAACAAGCCTCCTGCTTCTATTTAGATGCAACACACATCCTTGTTCACAGTAATGCGTGTTGAATTATGCAGGAACCAGCTTTCAATTTGCTACAAGAGGCTGAGGAGACGCAGTGCCAGACGAACCCATTTATTTCACCTTGCTCTCTGGGGTTTGTTTTCAAGCCAGCACAATGCTGCCTCCAACTCCCCTCAAGTATTTCCACTCCTGAGAGCTCCTCCATCCCCTCTGCCCGTGGCAGTGCTGCTCCTCCCAGCCAAGCTCCTGGCTATGAGGCAGCAGTGCCATGCTCAAGGAGCTTCTGAAGAGTTTCACTTAGGAATCAGCTAAGCAAGATGCCTTACACTTCAC
This sequence comes from Phasianus colchicus, assembly GCF_987193195.1. Lineage (NCBI taxonomy): Eukaryota > Metazoa > Chordata > Aves > Galliformes > Phasianidae > Phasianus > Phasianus colchicus. The sequence goes on along the minus strand of NC_143454.1, from coordinate 9,548,610 downwards.
TTAGCAAGCCACAAAGCACCCTTGTAGGTAAAAGCTAAAGAGAGCATCCCAGGCTTCACGTGCAGAGCAGTAGGAGATGCAAAGGGATGTTTCAGCTCATGTTCCTGCTGTTCGGGATGAAGCAGCTGCGTGCTCCAGAACTCCAGCTAGAAGTAAAGGAGGGTTGGACAGCCAAGAGGTGCCCTACAGATAGAGGAACATTGCTTTCATGGGAACTGAGGGTACTGATTAATCAGCACAGCATCCTAACTGCTGGGCCCTGAGTGCTGCTCTGCAATAAGGCTCTTTTCGAGGGCTCTGTCCTAGAAACCAAATTCCAGAGGATAGGTTGGCTCTCACATCTGGAGGCAGCTGTTTTGCAGTGAGGCTTTCTCAAAGCAAGGATGCTGGTAAGGGAATTATCTAAGAAAAAGCACCGAGACAGTTTCCCTCTGACAGCTTCTCACTCTTTACTCTCCTCCTGCCAGCTCTCTCCTGTTTGCACAAGGCCCTGTGAGAGCCCTGCTGCTTCCAGCAGCCCCTGCTTTAACACAGGCTTCCAATGGGAAAGGGACTCGAGAGCCAACTTCTACAGCTTTCCCCTTCTCACAGCCTCCCAGCTGCGTAATTCAGCACCCAAAAAGTCACGCCCCAATTTTACAGCTCTTATCTCTTTGCACTTCAGCCACAAAGCTCTGTTTACTGCCTTGATTGGACTATGAGCTCTTCAGAGCATGGAGTGCCTTCCTGCTTTTAGCACTAATGGCTGTTAACTAAAACAAAATCTCCGTGAGTCCTTTTAATTACACCTCGCAGCTTCTGTTCCTCTCTGCAGCTGTGGATGAGCATCATTCCCTAGGGCCACCAGGCAGCAGAGCACCAGTGCTGCTGGTTGCACTGGGCAGAGGGGTTTGCTTTCCTCAGGCTTTCACCTGAGCTCATCTAGCAGCTGTGTTGCAGAGCTCCGGTTCCCACAAGCTAACCTTGCCCTGACCCAAATACAGACTGGCTGCTGGGTTACTGCCGTGCCAACACCAAGCCCCAGCTCCCTGCTGCGTCCCTGCGCAGGGACAGCAGGACCGAGGGACGGGACAGAAGGACCAAGGGACAGGTGCCTCACCGAGCTCGGCGTCAGGCCCATGTTTGCCTCAATGTACGTCTCTGTCTTTGGCTCCACGGCGAGTTCTGCTTCCAGGATCTTCTCCACAGGCATGTCCTCATTGGCGCTACTTGTCGACTCCACCTCGTTCTCATTGCGGTCTTTCCCCCGCTGCCTCTCCTCCTGCACAGCTGGGGAGGGGAAGAAAGGAACAGCATCAGCCCGGGGCTCTTGACCGCGGTGCCAGGGGTGAGCTGGGACCCCGGAGCTCCACAGAGCCTCAGACACCTTCAGCATCCCTACGAGCTGCAGAGCACACACACCTGCTGCCTTGCTCTCCAACCTGAGCCTGCCAGCAGTGTGCTCAGTGGGTGCGAGGAACGGATGGGCGCTGCTGCAGGGGGAGAAAACGAGGAGGTGAAGGGACAGCAGTGGGGAATCCTAAAGAAAAGAGAAACGGGTCACTTTCACAGATAAGCCTACAGTCAGACCATTTCCTGAAGCTGCTGGTGCTGGATTCCCACAGAGGCCCCTGGAGCAGCAGTGGGGTTGTGCCATCACGCGCTGCTTGCAAAGCAGGACCCAGCCCACAGCTCTGACCAGACGGGACAGACCTGCCCCAGGTCCCACGCAGGAGAAGCAACCTAGCCAGAAGCATGTCACATGCTGATGAGTCAATGTCTGAAGAGTACACAGATGAAAAACGCTCGTTAGATGCTAATAGCATTATTATTAATCATCTCCTTTTGAAAACTGCACAAAGCTGTCGCTAAACCTGGAAAGCAGCTTCACGCAGACAGTTACACTGGTAACTATCTCTGTCTCAATCACAGAGCTGCATGCCCTAAATCCACGGTTCCCACAGGACACAGCTCGAGCAACAGGAGCTGCTACCATGAGAGACCACAGCCTGAACCTCCCCAGCTCTTTGTTCAGGGCTGAATGAGGCACTCAGCCATGCCGAAGCCTGCTATTTATTAGCAATTACCCCAACACTTTCCCTCTTTGCTGAATCTGAACCTGGCTGTGTGATGTGAGGAGCAGCAGCAGGGGCACAGGTGTTGCAGCAGTGAAACCAGAGCTGTTTGCAGCACAATCAAACCCTTCAGGCTGCTAAACCAACTCCATCCCAAGTGCAAAAAAATACAAGCTAGAATATAAAACTTCCTCCTTAGCACCAGGAAATTAAAGCATGTGCTATCCTATACAGATACTGCTCCTATTAACACCAGCCTGGTTTGCAGTGCCCTCCTGCTGCCCAGCCCTGCAGCTCTGCATGCCAACATTTTGTTTGCTGGCTGAAATCTGCAAAAAGCCAGAGGTGATTTCTACAAACTGCTTTTAAACGTAAGGGCTGCGGAGGCTCCGAGGTTCACACAGTGTTTTCTGCCTGGCTGCCCAGGGCCAGGTAGGCTGCTGCTGTTAACACTCAGATTTGTGCAGTGCCTTTTGTCCACCTGGACCTCATCTGGTTCTGGTTCTTATCTGTACTTTCCCAGGCTAACATCAAACCTGCTTAGATCTCTCCTCTCGCTCCCATACGTTCTTTTCTCGGCCCAAATTCTCCCTGGTGACACAACCAACATGTATTTAAGAGGAAACAACCACGTTCAGCTCTGGAGAATGCTTCTGGCTCCCATCTGACACGTCCTGCTGTGCAGATGGACAAGAACAGGGCACGCAGCTCAGGGACACGGAGGTCTCAGGACCATTCCCAGCCCTGCTGATGGCAGTGGCCATAGCATAGCACTTGCTCAGCACTAAGAGCAGGAGGTGAAGCAGGATTTCTGCTCGCCATGCCTCAGTAACACTCCTGTGATGAAGAGCATCTGCCCCAGCCCCATCTGATGGCTGTGCCAATGCTTTTCTTTTTCTTCAAGGAGACTCATATGGTTGAGAGGGCTTTTTTTTCTTTTTTTCTCCTGATGTGATTTTAACAGAAGGGAAGGGCTTAAAACTTGCAATCCACTTGAGGAGAAAAAAGATACTGCAGTCAGAGCCTCGCCTCCTCCAGCTATGTCTCAGCAGTGCCAAAGACAGAAGCCTGTGTTTTCCATGGCACCTGATGAAGATGTGCTCGTGTTATTCCGCTTGATTTGGCTTCTTCTTGCCTAAGGCTGCTTGCTGTCGCTTTGCATCTCGCGATCCCAAGCCCATCTGCACTTCCCCAGGACAAGCACAGCAGTGTATGTGCTCAGACCACTTCTTGGCAGCTTCTCCCTCCGAAAGCACCAAAATGCTTCATCCCGTGGACAACACTGAGCTGCTCATGTGCCAAAAATGCAGGATCCATCCGCCAGGCAGCAGCCAGCTGAGGTGCCCCCAGCAGCAGTGCCATGGCTTGGGAAGGGCTCAGTGCCCTGTAATTATGGCTTACCCTGAGTTGATACAGATGGGCACACTTCTTTCCAAGTTAGAAATCCATCCTTCCAGGAACAATACTGCGGACTACTGGCTGAACTCAGTTTCTTTTCTTGAAGGAGAATAATTCCCCAGAACTTGACCTATTGACCACTGACCCAATGGGATCTTCTCTGGGGTCAGATGCCACAGGCAGGCTCTGCAGAGCAGGCACCTTGCTCAATTCATTCCTGGGCAGAATAAAAGCCACAGCCAATAATGGACAGAAGAGACACGTGAGGGTGGTGACACACTGGAACAGGTTGCCCAAGGAGGCTGTGGATGCTCCATCCCTGCAGGCATTCAAGGCCAGGCTGGATGTGGCTCTGGGCAGCCTGGTTTGCTGGTTGGCAACCCTGCACATAGCAGGGGGTTGAAACGAGGTGAACACTGTGGTCCTTTTAACCCAATGATTCCATGACAATGGCCCCTTCCAATCTGCTGCAATTGAGGTGGCTCTGTGGACATCACCAGGGCACTGGGAGATGACAGAAGCTCCGGTGGCCTCCAGGACTCAAGCCTGAATGGGTTTGTCATAGCCTACAGTGCATGGCTGTTTATCTACTCGGTGCTCAGAGAAGGTTTACTGGGGATATCCATTTCAGCAGTGGAATTTATTGAGTTCTGCTGCTTTTTCTTTTTTGCTACATCTTAGATGTGCATCTTGAAAAGCTTATGCCTCAGGTACCCATTTATAGTGAAAGTGCTGCCATAGGAAACCAGCTCTGAGCACATTTCTCCGGCTTTGCCCTCATGCAGCTATGTTTCCTTTTTTTTTTCCCCCTATGTTGCAGCTTCTTATTGCTGTGAACAACCTCGAAGGCTGTGATACAAGAAATCAATGGCGCCGTTTTTTTCCACATTTCAACTGAATCCCACGTTTGGTTATTTCTTAAGATGGGCAAAATTCTGCTGTGACGCTACGAATGTAACGTCATGGAAATGGAGTGTTAAAAAGTGGATTGAAGTATTTGCATGAAATCAATCCGTGCAGGGAATGGCTCTGGAAGACCAAAATCTCGAGGTCACTTCACTCTCAAAACCTGACCACAGCCCTACCAAAGCAATGAGAGAAAAGCACAAACCAAACCCTTATTCTCAACCTTGGAGCAATCTCCAAAACAACAAACAAACCCAGCATCACTTAACCAGCTGGTTTAAAGAGCAGCTCTTTAAAAGGATAGCAGAAACAAGCTCATTAAGCTGAAAAGCATTTTCCGTTCCAAAATTACTCCTAAAAATAACTGCTGCTCTTGAACTCTGCCCCTTCACTGGGCTGCGGCCACTCGTCTGGTTCAGCATTTGCTCAAAGCAGTGAGATGGAGACCCAGTTCTGGTCTTTCTCCCCATATTTCTGCTCCTGTTCACCCTGAGAAAGTTGGGGTGCAGGGATGGTTCTGTCATATGACACAGCAAGCTGTGAATGGAGCCAGGCCATGGTGTGACATCCAGGGAGCAATGCCAGGGGGCAGATTTCTGTCTCCAGGTGTGCTGAAGGTTCCTTGGTGGACCAGCACCCATCCCACCAGGTACCATCACATGTGCAATTAGTGAGGGCTGCAATTAAAAAAGCTGCCTGGAGACTAGAAGGAGATGGAGGGATGGGATGGGCAGCGCTGGGTCCTTGTGATTGCTCAGAGGGAGCATGGGAAAGGGCTCCTGGACAGCATTTCCTGCTGCTGGCAATGCAGGGCTGGGGCTCCGTATGCATCCCACAACAAACCCCTCCTACTGGCACTACATCCAACTCACTCACTTTCCACTTTTTCCCTTGAAACAGAAAGCTGCTGGCACAGAGAGGCTCTAGAGCTGTTTAGTGAACCAAGACTCACCTCAGACCCTAACCAGAGTCACACCTGTGGATGCAGACTGCCACCCCATCACAACAGTCCTTACATTAATCAAGGATCCTGACGGTAATCTGACTTTTGTTGTATTCACTGGGAGACAGCACAGAAATCAAAGGCTCACAAAGCTGGCAGTAATTTACAGTGGGAAGATGCTCCTGGTTGCTTATTTATCAGAGCCTCAATACCTCCAGACTCCACAGGGCTCACAGAGCATCAGGATGTGCTGTAATGTTTTTTCACAGAGAGCAGCCAGAGATGCAGGCTCCAGAAGGAATCCTTTCCCTGCACTAAGCCTGGATCCTCCACACCTGGCTGCTAAAGCCTCCACCCAAACAGCTCCCCCTGTCCTGTCCCTTCCCAGCACCAGGGCGTAGAGCAGTCACTGGAGAACCACTGAACAGCGACTCCTTCACTACTTAATTTAAAGGGTTTTGCTGTCCTTCCACGACATAAAAACACATTTGGGCTACAAAAGAGATGCTTCTCAGCAGGAGTCTGCTCTGCATTTACGGGGCTATAAATTAGGTCTCCAGAGTGAGGTATTTTGTGAGGAAATGAGACCCATTACCCCAGCTCTGTTACTTAAAAGAGGTAACAGTTTACACCAGAGGATAACAGCCAGCTTTCCTGTAAGCAAGCACTGGGGCAAAAGGAACCACTGTGCAGGAGGCAGCCCAGAGCTGCTCCCAAAAGAAGTGCTGTGGGGACAACTATGGCCAAGGCTCAGGGCTGGCAACAGGAAAGGACAGCAAGCAGTGGGATGGATGCAATGGGATGGAGATCATCTGCTGGCAGATCAGGTGGATCAGCACTAAAGAGCTGCTCAAAACCAAAGCTCGGGGAGCTCCAGCTCCAGGTGTGTGCTGTAACAGTGGGACATTTCTGCACTGCCTGCAGCCACTGCACTGCCAGGCTTACCTGGGGAGCAGGGCACTGAGCCCAGCTCTGCCTGCACGGGGATCATACCCTATGCACCAGCAAAGCCCTCCCCATGCCATGCCTGCACCGCCTGGGCGCGCTTGGAGAGTTATGAAGCTCCCATCTGTCACACTTTTAAATAATTGGCTGATCGTTATGAATTCATTTGCTATTCACTGCGATAATGTTAATCAAGATGAATTAATAGAGCCCTCGCACTGTACGCGCGCTCCCCGGGGAATTCCACCACCGTTTAGAGATTAATTAATAGAGCTGTAACTTCACCGGTGCTGCCCGTGCAATTGCTGTGGGCATGAAGCAGTACCCTATCACAGGATATGACTGCTCACAAACCAAGGGGATGGAGAACCCAAGGGGATGGAGAACCCACTCCCCTAAAACACACTCAAATGAGGTCTCTGCTCACAGCTGCACCGGGCACAGCCACCTCCATGCTACAACCCATCACTGTTTGCACCAGAAAACTCCAAAGTTTCCAAGCACCAAAGTTCTGCAGGACCAGGGAGGGCACCCCAAGGGCTCTCCGGAGGGATGCCAGCAGGGAAAGGGCTCTGCCTGCCCCAGTGAGGGTGTAAGGGGAGAAGGCAGCGGAGACCTGAGCAGTGCTGCGGGGTCACTTTCCCATCGTGCCTGCTAAAAGCCCATTCTGCCAGCAGTTTCAGAGAGATGCAGTCAGCATTTAAAAAGAGCACTTCAAAGAGGCTCTGCCAGGGAGTTTTAGATCCTTCATTTAAATTCCAGTAAGGGGAAGGGATATCTTTTTACAAGACTGAATTTCTTCTTTCTTCCCAATAAGAAAAAAACAGCCAGTAGGGAACACTCCTGGGTCAGCACGGCCCCAGCTATAGGCAGACGGGGCACAACGTGTGCCTGACAGCCACGTGTGTCACCCCAACCACACGGCCAGGTGCCCACAGGACACACAGCACCCCAGGGGGGCTCAGTGCCTTACCTTCCCTCTTCATCCCCATGGCAAGACACTTCTGGTAGCGGCAGTACTGGCAGCGGTTGCGCTGGCGCTTGTCGATCAAGCAGTCCTTGTTGTCACGGCAGGTGTAGGTCAGGTCCTTCCTCACCGTGCGTTTGAAGAAGCCTTTGCAGCCCTCGCAGCTGTACACCCCATAATGTTTACCTGCAGATGGGTGAAAGGGCTCAGCAAGGGTGCTGGGTGCCCACAGATCGTTTGCTTTCCCTCGTCGTGGACCTGCAGATCTTCTCAAAGGGACCCTCCCAACCCAAAGCTGTTCCATGATCCTTCCCAGAGCAGCATTTGGGAGAGGCAGAGGCTCCTCGGAGCATCAGCAAGGAAGGCTTTGCCTTCATTAATCTCCATAACACCAGGATGCCCTATGGGGGCTACAAACTGCCCCAACCACCACTGGTTATCCATGCAGCAAGACTGGGAGCACCTCACTATGACCCTCCCCAGCCCAACTGGATGAGCAGGAGGCATCCCCCAGGACCACAAAACTTAGCAGGGCACTACAAGAGCTGAAAGCTTTTAAAGCAGCATGAGAATAAAGGGAATTAGCACATCTTTATCTCCCACCAGTGGAGAGACTCCATGCAGCACATCTTTTTATCTGGTGCTAGGTGATGAGCCCAGCCATGGATCAAAGGATGCAGAGAGAGGGATGCTCAGCTAATGGCTGGTCCTCCCTGCTGGGGGCTGGGGATAAAGCATGGGATTGGCTCTACCAGGGAGCCTGACAAATTGTTTACTTCTCTGGTTACCATTAGGGCAGTGTGAAGGATGGGGAGGTCAAACAGCTGAGCTGTGCACACCTCACCTGGGAGAAAGCAAGCCTGGGGAGGCTTTTCCTTCCCCATAGGGCACTTTTGTCCCTAAGCAGGGAGATGGTGCTAAGCTCCTATGTGCCTTGGCACCCATTAGCATCATGCAGTGAAGGAGGAGCCTTACCTGAAGATCTGTCCCCGCAAATGGCACATATGTGCTTGGTGAAGGAGGCCATTGTTCCTGAGGGATGTGCTGGCACTTTGAGGACTCCATTGAGCCCCAGGGGTGGTTTGATGTCTTCTGAGCTGCTGACGGGGTTCATGGGCGAGTTGAGCTGCGAGGACATAAGCAGGGAGCACATGGGATCGGGTACAGGCAGGGAAACGTATGAAAGAAGGGACAAGCCTCAAATGGGGACAAACAGCTTAAAACCCATAGTGCTGAGCCCAGAGGAGGACGTGGGCACCTGAGCCCAGAGATCAGTGAGCCAGGTGCAACAAGGCCTGGCTTTGCAGAGCTGCAGGTGTGGGATGCTTCCCTGCCATTCACAGCCTTCAGCAGAGCTCAAGAGAATTAGGAAACAAAGCAAAGAAAGCTGGAACAGAGGGGCTGGCATGGCCCCATCTGCAGCTCCGGGATTTCAATGAAACATTCCTGACTTGATTTCCACATTCCTGGCAGGACAGGACGGTGCTCCCCCCTGCACAGAGAGAAACTGAGGCACGGAACTGTGAGACAAGCTCAGTCCTGGCAATGGAAACAAGCTCACAGCAACCTGTGCTCTGCTACCCTGCCTATGGCTGCATAGTCCAAATAACTCACTGAGGCATGAAGGAAAGGTGTGAGGACAAAGCTGCAGCCCCAGCCTGCAGGTTCCAGGCTGCTGTCCCCATCGCAGCAGCCATCTGCACCTTCAGGGCCTCAGGGATTTTTTCTGCAACAAGATTTTATGCTCAATGCCATCAGAAAGACCCCTCTGCAAAAATGCTCTATGCTGGTGTCACTGTGCCCTCCAGCACAGTCCTACTGAGAGGGGACAGGGATGCAGGAGGGACCCCACAGGAACCAAAGCCCAGCCTAAGGCAGGTATAATAGAGACCTGCATGGGCAGCCAGGCTTCCGCAGCTCCTGCCAACTGCTAAAACCAAGCAGGACAGACAAGATTTGTGTCTTGGCTTGTTGTCTTTCTCTTCCTTAACAGAGACGCTGGGCAATTGCACTTGTCACAGATTAATTCAGGGAAGTCCCAGGGCTCGTGTTCTGTCCATTAGAAGACCACAGCCACTCCTCTGACTTTCAAACCTCCAAACTAGTAGGAATACTTGGCAGGTAGAGGGCTGATAACCACAGCACACAGCAAGGCAAACCCATCCCAGTGAGCAGGGATGCAGCAGGAGCATCCCTTGGGGATGTGACACAGCGCCAGGGTGAAAGGCATGAGCCACACAAAGTTGCAGCACTGCATATGGCTTTGGGGTCACTGGCTCTGCCAACACCCCCCCAACACTTTTTGGAGCTAATCACGAGGCACTACGTTCTCTGGGGCAGAGAACTTTAGATATCTGCTAAAATAAGCTTTTCATCACCAAGCTCCCCCCCAGCCCCAAACTCCACGTGAGAATCATGTGAGCATCTTCCTTCTGAAGGGTACCAGGACATGGGGTGCCACCGCCCCCAGAACTCAGCCCTGCTGGAGCTGAGTCAGCCCCAGGATGGGAGAAGTCACCAGTTCCTCCTGCAGCCCCAGCCCCACGTGTGCTATGAGGTTCCCACACCGCCCCGGCGCCAGCCCCACTCCTTCCCCTATGGCTGGGGTGGAGCTGGGAGCACGTGCCATGGGAGTGCACCCTGCACAGCACAGAGCAGGGACACAGAACTGCTGCTCTGCTTCCCCAATGACGTGGCAGCCCCATGCGCCGGGACTCCTCGGCTCCTCTCTTTTCCCTTTTTAGTTCATTGCACGGGGGATCAAATCCCCTTTGGTCTAATGGTAACCAGAGCTTTCCTCTTTTTTCCATCTGTAACACACCCAGAATCAAAAATCATTGTGTAAAGGCTCTGGAGGAGCCTAATCCTGCTCCTGATCCATGCCCCTGGGCATCCCAAGCTGCTGCCAGTGATGCCTGGGGCACCACAGAGCAGAACGAAGGAAGAAGACTCCAGCATTGGAAGTCCATCCCTTCCACCTCTTACAGAAAATTATGCTTTTTTTGTTTTCCCAGCAATTTTAAGTAAGAGGGCTTAAACGTGCACTAAATCCCAGCAAGCAGCCCTCTGGTCAGGCTGGGACTTTGCTCTCTGCCAGCTCGTGCCCAGCTCAGTGCTTGTGCCCCCTCCCCACAGGGTCCCCAGGGGTCGCCTTGGAGCCGGGCTGTGCCTGGAGGCTGCGTGAGATCCCATGCAGGAGGAGATGCTCGAGGTCAGAGCTGATGTCTTTTGGCAAAGCTCAGGCCGGGAGGAGCTGGGTCACAGCTTGCATGGGAAGAAACAGCAGAGGGAACACAGCCGGGATTTTGGGAGCTGACATCTCCGTCCCACCCCGGCGCGGCTGCCCCACACCCTTCTGCTCTGTTGCCTTTCTAGAGGCAATGAGGCATGGTCTGATGGCAAGTGGCATCTGCCATCTGATGCAAACCACCTTCCATCAGGGTGATCCCCACCCGGCGGCTGGGGCCGCACGCCTCATTACCCCCGGCGCTTCGCCGGCCGGTGCACAATGGGGGGACTGCACTCCCTTCTCTTCTTCCTCCTCCTCCTGTGCTTCTATGCAAGCCCAGGTAGGTGCCTGCTGCAGGGCCGGAGCCCTAATGCGCCCAGACAAGGGACAGATGGGCAGGAGCCATTAGGCTGGAAACCTCCTCACCATCTCCTGGAGGAAAACCACTTAAGACAAGTCTGTGGTGCCGGCACCGTGCCGCCAGGGCTGGGAGACGCCGTGCCGCCGGCCTGCTTCTGGGCACCATCTGACCATGCTCTCAATTCCCCTTTTTACTCTGTGGTTGGCTTTTATTTCAGTTCCTCCAGCTCCTACACCGCATCGTGCCTAGCAGCAGAGCTTCCTCGTTCCACCCCCCCCAGCTGGCGGCTCAGCCCCACCTTGCTTCCCACTCCTTCCCCACCACTTCAGAGCTGGCACTGCCCATTCCAATGCACTGTTTCAGTTCCCCTTCCCTTTGCCACGGGACAGGAGGCAGCACAGAGAGCTCCCCCTGAACCTACAGGGGCATGGGCAAACCCTACACTGCCTCTCCCATTGCATCTCCATTGGGGATGGCTGACAGTGCCCGCAGGGCACGTCCCTCCCCAGCCAGAGCAAAAAGACCCCGTTATTGCTGGAAATAAATCAGGCCAATATTTAAAAATAAAGGTGCTGGCAGGTGCTTGACTCCCAGTGAGGGCTTGGGATAAATAAACCGGCACTGAGTGGCAGGTGGTAGCCAATTCCTTAATCTGCCCTTTTACTAAACATATATCGTGCAAGCAGCCAGCAACAGGTGGCAGGGGCTGGCCAGCTCTCCCCGATCTTGCTATTTTTAAAAAGAGCTTATCTCTTGCTAGTTGGAGTTTTTTTACATAATCTTCAGCCAACCAACACCAGTTCCTCCCTCTGTGGAGGGAAAGAGGGGCAGTGGGCAGGGAGGGGACAGCTGATGGATGGCTATGGTCCTGCTCTACACCCCAGCGGTCCCCCATATGACACTGGAGCAGCAGGAAGCCTCGGGCTTCATTTCCCCCTTTGGGTTCTGCTTTTTGCCACCCTGTGGCGCCTGCCTATGTCTCCATGCTGTCTGAAATGGGGTTTTGCTCCCTGTGCTATCTGCAGCGGGGTTTCACTCCTCAAAACCTGGGAAAACATCACCAGAAGTGGGACTGAATCAAACCCCCAAAACCACGGCTCTGCCCCAGCAAACCAGCAGCGACATCCCTGCCGCTCTCCCCTCACCTGTGGGCTGCTGGTGCCGAATCCCAGGCTGGGCGTGGAGGGGACAGACATCGAGTGTGGGCCCATAGGGGAGCTGATAACGGAGAAGGGTGGCCCCATGCCATTGATGGGTGAGCTCAGGGTGCTGATGGGTGAGTGCAGCTGGCCCGGGGAGCCCAGCGAGGAGCCGATGCCCGGCCCGATGGACGGGTGCAGGGATGGGGTGGCCATGGGGCCTCGGCTCGTCGGGGAGTTCAGGGGTGTGGAATTCACTTGGTTTGAGAAATCTGGAAGAGAGAAGAAAAAAAAAAAGAGAAAAGGGCTTGAGTCTCATCTGGTATCGCAGCCAGACCTCTAGAGGCTGCTTTTCAACACCCCCAACCTCCTGATGCACACACCTCCACCAGCACCACTTCCAAAATCCCCTTTTGTTTTGGTCTTTTTTGGTGTAGAACCCAAAAATCACTAACAGAGAGAGTTCCCAACTCCAGAGCTGTCACTGCCCTCCTCCCTCCTTCACCCCCCGTACCCAGCAGCATCGCTCCCCAAAGAGTGCAGAACCAGAGGGCGTAGAACTAAGGGATGCAGACCAGGGGATGCAGGACCAGGGCCCATCCTACAGATACCACCATTCAGATTTCAAGGGGATGCTAAAGGGAAGGTACAGAGGGACAGACGACGCACAAAGAGGAGGGCTGGGGGGCTGTGCAAGCTGAGCTTCGCAGATGACACACTAATTGCTGCATGCAGCACTGGGGGGGGGTGCACCCACCATGCTCTGAGCAGCTCGGCTGTCCCAGGGGAGTGAGAGAGGGGTGTTTAAAAATAGCCAGCAATTCTCCCGAGAGGAGACATGGAGCCATTCCTGGCACGTTTCCTCCTCATCCTGTCACGCTGCTTGCAAAACAATCCTAGGCAAGGAAGAGGCAGGCTCGTGGCCCCCAGGCTGACTGCGGGGGGAGCAGCCGGAAGGCAGTGGGGTGGGGCTGTGGGAACCCCCCCGGCACCCCAGAGCTGCCTTGGGCTCCCAGCAGCAAATACATGGGAAGTGAGGGGCAGGTGACAGCAAAGGCCCTTGACTGGAGAGCAGGGCTTTGTGGTGGGGTCTGAGAGCCACTGCATTTGGCTGCAGGCTGCTGAAGTTCATGCTGTCCTGGGAAATGATGGCTTCTGTCACCTGCATGGGGTCAGGTGTCTCCCCAGTCCCACTTCTTCTTGTCCCTATGGGCATGGAGAAATGGTGTAAGGGCAAGCAAGGCTCCGTCTCATCACTGCAATACCATGGCTCCAGGGATGGGGGGAGGGGGGAAACTGCAAGCAAGCCTGCTGGTCTGCTGCCCCTACACACATCTCTTGCCAAACAGATGCAGACCAGAAGGATTTTAAGCAACAGAAGCATTGCACAGTGGGAAATGTGCTTGACAAACCCACAGCAAACCCAGCTCCAGCCAGCTCCCCCAGAGAGCAAGGAAATCCCACCACAGGGAAGCGCAGACCCCCAGCAAGACTGCAATGCTCCTCTTGCAAAACTGTACTCAGCATCACACCACTGCACCCAGCATCCCACCTCGGACACACAGAGGGGACACACGCCCTGACCCTATGCCCCAACCCAATGCCACCACCAATGGCAAAGCCCAGCCCTGGCACACATCTCCATGTGCTCCCTGGGGTCTTGGCCTCGTGTTGGCTCCTGCAGGATGTTGACTTAAAATAACCACCAGCCACTGCGTCATCTGCGGATGAGTGACATGAGTGCTGCACAACAGGAACCTCAGGACATTCCTCGAGGCTTCAGGACTGTTCTTCCCAGTTCTCTGCTTTTTGGATTCTTTAAAGGAGTTGGAGTAGGGCTTGGCACCACAATGTGCTCTGAGGACATGGGATGAAAGCTATGCCTCGTCACCCTCCTAACCTTCACTCTCAGGGTGCTCAAACAAAAGGAGATGTTCATCCTGCAGCAGGTTGTGCACATGGGCATGGAGCCCTGCTCTCTGGAGGAGCCCCAAAAACCCGCAGCAGCTGGGGTCCAAAATGATGGATGGGGATGAAGACATCCAAAACTGAAAACCAAGGCAATGGATGGTGGATGCATCAAACCACAACCGAGGATGCACTGGGCTCACAGCCCTGAAGCAGCATAGTGGAACAAGGCTCTTGTGCTGGCAGTAGGGCGAAGGAAACACATGCAGCCCTGCCTCCAATGGTCCTGGGAATTTCAGGCGCTGCTGAGGCGAGGTCGCAGGCAGGTTACTGGCGAGCAGCCCGTGCCGACTGCAGCACGTCAGAGAGCAAAGCACGTGTGGGCTCGACTCACCATCCCAGCCCCTCTCCTGAAATAACCATCCCCAGGACACAGAGCTCCCCAGCACCCCGCACCCATCCTGTTTACTTCGTGCTGAAGACGCAAATCGGGGAGAAGCGCAGCCACGTGCTGGGGTGTGTTTGCACCCAAAGCCCACAGCCATGCACACGGAAGCAGCGTGGCTCAAAGCACCGGGAAGTTTCCACTCCTCCTCAAACTCGTCTGCAGAGATCCCAAACAAGCAAGAAGGAAACGTTTGCCTCTGGCACAGGCAGAGTGTGCTCACCCCAAATCTCAGCCAGCTATAAGGAAGCAGGCAGGGAGCCCTGGGATGAGCTGTCTTTCAAGCACAGCCCAAAGTGTTCATTTATGTTGAAACCCTAACACCCAGATTGAGGAAACATCCTTCAAATAAACAACTCCAAGCAAATAAACACCTACAACGAAGGATACAGCTTTGGCTAAGCAAACTGGGGAGGTCACTTCTCAAAGGCTGCTTCAGTGCAAGCAGCGTGAGGCGGTTCATTTTTCTTGTGTACTTTTGCCATTTAAAGCCACCGTGTGTGATTATCTCCTGACCAAAATAAACTCTGTGTCTGTTTCTAAATACAAGAAAAAAAAAAAGAAAAAAAAAAAGCAGTTCTCAAAGCATTTCCCCTCTTGCCGCACCCATAAATTGCAGCTATTTTCTCTATGTGTCCTTTGTTTAAACACAACGACCTCTATATATCCTATAAGATGCCCCATGGCAGTAGGGAGAGAGAATCGAGAGATGCTCACAGCTGAAGAATGTGCAGCAAAGCTCTTTATTCTCTAAATTATGAACCTGCAAGCCACAGAATCCGGAGGGATATTTTCCCAAAGAAATGGACACAGAGGGCAAGGCCACGTGGCATGGGGAATGCAGCAGCCACACAGAGCCATGCTTTGGGCTCTGCTCCGTGTGTCCCAGCACAAAGCACTGCACAGAGCAGAGCTGGTGGGTTCTGATCCGACCACGCGATAAGGAGCCTCATTCTGTAAGAGGATGGGGTTTTTAGGCCCACCGTGCTCATCACTGCCCTCCACGCTTGCAATGCATCCATTGGGTGCCTCTATCGTGGTTTCAAGGCTGGGGAAAGCAAGACATGGAAGAGTCCATCTGGGGGACTGAATCAACCTGCCTTGTGGGTTTGTTTTTTTTTTTTGGCCTGATGTCTTCGTGCCAAGCAGCGTTTCTTAACTGTTATCAGTTTTCAATAAGAAAACATCATTACAAAACATTTGCCTCCATTCTCATCCATGTGCATTAGATCCTCAGAGCAGACCAGACAAGCAAAAAATGTCCCTCTGCACTTCGCACCACTATTTTCCATTCCCTTTGGCACTCCCTGGACCAAAAGCCCAAAGCTCCCAATTGCACCAGCAGCAGCCTGCAGTACACACAGCTTTCAGCCCCCAGGTTTTCTAAAGCACCTGAGCAAGCCAGCAGCCCTTGCATCACTTCCTCCACGCACCACTCCCCCCCTGCATTCAGCACTTGCATTCACCACCAGAGCTGCATTTCTCAGTGCTGCTCTGCCCGGTGAGCCCCAGGCAGCCCATCAGCTGCTGACACAGCAATACCTCGGGCTGTGATTTTAACACTTCTAAACCAGAGCAGAAACAATTACAACAGCACAGGGGCGATTTTTCCCAGGATAGCTCATTTGTACCAGAATAAACTGTACCAGCATAAGCTTTCACCAGTATAATCTTCATTGATGCTTAAGAGGCTTTGCCAGTAAAACTACAGTGACCCAGCTCTGCTGGAAACCCTTTTCTGGTCTATCCAGGAGCTCACTGTGCTGCTGGCAGGGGGGAAGCCCCAAAGCCCATCTCCAGCCCCCAGCACCCACACTGTCCCACGGGTGGTGGCACAGCCCAGCATCCCCAGCACGACGCCTTCACCCCCCAGGTTTCCGTTATTTGCTTTTTTTTCTTCTTATTTTTTTTCCTCAGCACCTCTTCCTCTGTAATCAGCACGCAGATCAATTCTGGGTATTGC
Organism: Phasianus colchicus; assembly: GCF_987193195.1. Lineage (NCBI taxonomy): Eukaryota > Metazoa > Chordata > Aves > Galliformes > Phasianidae > Phasianus > Phasianus colchicus. The sequence goes on along the minus strand of NC_143454.1, from coordinate 9,532,352 downwards.
ACTGCAGGAAATTCTAAATTTGGGAAGCCGCTCCCTTCCGGAGTGCAGTCCTTACCCTGCAGGGCTGCAGTCAGAGAGGAGTCAGGACCAGCAGCAGGGATGGGGCTGTCAGAATGCTCCTCCTGCTCTGCTCCCGAGGACAAGGTTGGGGTTGGCCACGTGCACAAAGCTCCCAAAGCCAAATTCATGTGAATCCACAATGCAGTGCAACACGCCGAGTGCAGTGTTCCTTGCTTCTTTTGGTGACTCTGCAGGTGGCGAGGTTCCCTAACAGTACTCAGCAGTGAAAATCACTGCCCATTTCTCTCGTGCCTCAGAAGCAGCACAGCAGAGCCCCAGCAGGCTTTCCCCTGAGGAACCTCAGTGCAGAGATGAGTGCCTGCCCTGCGGCGTGATGGGACCCAATGGTTCGACCCCAGCTTTCACCTGGAAACTGCCATGGGAGTGGTGACCACCAGAGGTCAGGTCCTCGCTTTGGTCCCTGATGAAAGAATTCAGGGAAAAGAGCATGTTTGCAGTGCATGATGCTCAACAGCCCCCAGCCTGGAGTGAGTTTGCTTTGGATTTACAGCAGCACAGCAAGGTCCCTATCCTGCAAGAAGGCACGGCATGAGGTCCCATCCTGCCACCTCCAAGGAGGTGACAATGACGATCCCAAGCACCAAAGTCACGTCCAGCTTGCACCCACCTCCCCCAGAGCTTTAAAACCTCCCAGCTTGCAAGAGGGAGAAGCCAATCAAGGGTGGCACACAGCACCAAACACACCTTGGGAAGCCCTCCGCTCAGCAGCGCAGCACCCATGGGACCAAGGAGCAAGAAGCATCCTGTGGCCAAAGACACCAAACCACACCGCATTCACAGCACTTCGCCTGGCGAAGACAGGCAGCCCATCCCCCAAAACCAGGCACGAGGAAGTCGTGCGGTTTCACCCAAAAAAAAAAAATCACTTGAATTTTTTTTTTTTTTCCCCCTTTCTCTTTCAGGCTCTCCCTAAAGCTGCACAGGGGAGAACGCATGTAAATCTCTCTTCTTGTGGGTGTTAAGAAATCACAGCCTGCGTCTGCTCCTCGGGGAGCGATCGCCGCCGCCGCGCGGTGCTTTCCCTCGAAGGGAGGGCGAGGAGCTCAGTTTCACTGCTCACAGTGGGTTCCCCCTCCCCACAAGTTTTCACTTTGACCGAACTAAAACCTCAAAGCCGCACAGCTGTGCTCCCCCATCTCCCCCATTTCCATGGAACCAGTGATGCCAGATGGGGTGAGGACACGTTTGGGGGCTGTGGGTCCCCCTGGGGTCTCCTCTTTGGCCAGGGGAGGCTCACAGCATCAATACAGGGTTCAGCCAACCCAACTCCTCTGTACACATCCCATAAATTCAAGACGTTGCCTCCAGCCCACATTTTGTCTTATGAGGCTGCAGCATTGAATCACAGCACCCGTGGGCAGCTTTTCCCTAGCGCTCTGCACATCCCCAGCCTCAATCCCTGGCTCTGTGCAGCCTCTGCTCTCCTCCTGAACATAGCAAGGGCAACAAGTGCAAAAGCACTCCATCCCTTTCAATCTTCTCTGTCCTCTGGACACAACTTTGTGGATAAAAATCAAACCTCCCCACCACCCACAGGGGTGAGGAAGGGCTCACCAACGTTTGTATTTTTGGCAGCCCACCCTAAAGTACCACAGGGGCCCTACTGGGAGATGTTCAGCCCATGAGCACCTCATAGCCTACCAGAGCCCCGAGTTCTGGTGACCCCACACCAAAGAACCCACAATCCTGCCTTTTGGGGTTGGCATCCCCCAGATAACCCAGGGCAGGCTCCGAGCCCTCCTCACTTTGAGCAGTGCTATGGGTGGAGGAGGCAAAAGCAGGAAGTGTGAGCAAGAGGAGAGCATGACCTACGGGGGGGGGGGGGGGGAATGCTGCAGCAGGGCCAGGGGGAGCAGGAAGGGGGCGGAGGGGTGCACCCAGGCAAACAAGGATTCTGCTGATAAAGCAAATGTGACTCGATCACACGCTTGTGCAAAGATGTCACAACAGTCCTGAGAAATTACAGGCTCCTATTTCATCCCTCAAGGGCCGGCGCTGCCCCTGCTCTCACAATGCACTCTGTTCTGCTGTCAGCGGCCCTGAGAGTGCCCCTGATTTACAGGCTGGGAACCTGCTGCAGGATCAGGCGAGGAGAGGTGCAGGGTCCTGCCGGCTGCCTGGGCTGCAGGGCTGGCAGAGGGCTCCTCATTCTCTTCCTCCTCTTCATCATCATCCTCATCAGCTGACCATTAAGGTCCCTTCCAACCCAGACCATCCTATGTTTCTATGACTCTGAGATCCCCCCATGCCCACACTGACCTTCGCATCCTCCCTGACTTCACCCCTTTCTCCAAAACCAGCGCGGCGAGAGCAAAAGCGCAGCGGTCCCGCAGGTTCCTGAAGCTTGTTATGGCCTTTTAATTACATTCAATTGCAGTTTTATGAGCTTACGGGCAAATTGGAAGTGATCTAATTGTCCTTGAGGGGGTGCTACGCTCTGAGCGACGGAAAATCAAGCAGGAGGCAGAGAGATGCAATGGGAGCTGGGAAGTATTAGGGTCGCTCTAGCTGCAGCAAAAGAAGTTGGGGGCTGCATGCATGACAATGGCTGGGCAGCACCAGCACTGCATCACCTGCATCCCCAGTGCCCTTCCTACCATCCCAAGCACACAGGCTCCATCACCATGCAGGGTCATGGACTCCTCTCCTGTCTCCATGCTTTGGGGGAAGCCGCTCCACCAAGCCCTAAAGTCTTCCTCTCCAAAGCAAGCAGGGAGACAAGCAGCAAAAAGAGTGCAAGAAAGCAGTGCTGAGTCCTGGTTAACGAGAGCTTGCAGCTCCATCTCCAAAATAGGGCTGACCACCCATGTGTCTTGTTGGAGGGAGAGCTGCACCACTGCTCACAGATGATGGGATAAGAAGACACCGAATGCCAAACAGAAGCAAGGAAGAGAGAAACACTCCAACTTCACGTGGGTGAAAGGTGCGAACGGAAGACCTGGAGATCCAGTGAAAAAATACCTCCTCCAGAGCATCCGCTGCTTTGCCAAGGGCCAAAGGGAAGGATGCTGCTGGTGCTGCAGTCAGGTTCTGCTCAAGACAAGTTTGCAGACCAACTTTGATCCAACAAACACAAGGCAAACCCAGACCAGGTCTCCTGATCCCCCCCCCCACTGCCCAGCCCTGGGCTTGGCACAACCCCTCCCTTCCTGCAAACAGATCTTACACGAGCAGAGGTGAGGGTGCATGTGGGAAATGTGAGCACTGTGCATCTTAACCCTTTAACAGAATGCCCACCCTGCCCAGACCCCAGAACTCTCAATATCTTCCCCCCAAGGATCAGACAAATCCCAAGGAGTGACTCCTGCTGCCCAGCAGCACCAACCTGCTCACCGTCAGCCAGATGGATTGAGTTATGGTGCTGTGCTCGTGCATTAATCCAGATTTGAGATAATTACAGTCATTCGTTTGGCATAATGGGCTTTAATTGATCCAATGTGGCTGGCACCAGTGCTCACCACCAACATGCAGCCGGCACTGCAACACCACCAGTCACAACGTGGGCAAGGAAAAGCAATGCTGCAAAGTGGGTTTTCAGCAGCTGGAGGCGGTTTGGGGTTTCAGCAGGGGAAGCTGTTGGCAGGGGATGGCAAGGACAGAACTGCGTGGGTCTTCCAGGTGAGAGCCAGCACAGCGATGCACAGAGGTGGCCTTTGGGCAGAAGACATCAGAGCAGCCTATGAACAGCACTTCCCTTAGGGAAGTGCCCACCTCCAGTTCCAAGAGGTTCCCTGGAGCCCTTCCCCACCATGTCCCTGTGCCTGACAAGCAGCCAAAGCTGGAAACCCAATGCAAGCCAAGGACTATGAGGTCCAGACCCCACACTGCTGTCCCCAAACCACAGCAGCACCGTACTGAGCCCTTCACCTCATCCCCACATCTCCATCCACTGCAGAGGGAGGTCTGGGGCAAGGAGCCTGGGAACTGGGTGCCTACGTGCTGCAGGAAGGCCTGATGAGATAGGGAAGGCAGCCACCAGAGCCAGCACGCCTTCAGTAAAAGCAAGTTCCTTCTGGACGCCAGACAGCACGTGCTGTTTTTCAAGGGAAAAAAGCTGCCTCCGGTCTTACATGACCCCCAGGGTTCAGCAGCAGGGGCTGGGCAGCAGGGAGGTTATCCCCAGATTGAGGTTTTTCTTCCCAGAATCAGCTGGCATGAGGAACAGATGGACAGACGGACAGGTTGGGGAAGGCTCTCTCTACCCAGGATAAGAACCCTTCCCCAAGGTGAGTTGCAGGAAAGGATGCTACGCCTGCATTTGGGTTTCAGTTCCTGGTTGGAGGCCAAAGCTAATTAGGTTGCACACAGTCCAATCAGATAGCCTCACTAATTGAGCTGGGTCAATGTCCAACGGGTCTCCGCATTCCAGGCGTTTTGACAGCCCACAGATAACAGGGAGGGCCTGGGAAGGGGAATAACCCTTAAAAAAAAAAAAAAAGTTCCTATCACGCACAGAAGGGCCAGAGCCTTTCCATGATAGCAGCCCCAGGTTAACCCCTTGGGCACCGCCAGCAGATGGAGGGGTAACGTGGTGAGCAAACCCCCCCATCTGGTGTGCACCTCCCAGGGTCTCACCCAGAGAAATGGGCACTGAATGACAGATAGAAGACATCAGAGGTGCCCCTTCCCAGGGCAGGTTGTTGCTGTCTCCAATAGCAGTGCTAAAGCACACCGCATTAAAAAACCTCTGCTTCTTCCAGCACAGAATTCTATTTGTGATCTCTCCGTTTGGATCCACACTCACGTTACGTGTTTATCTCCATTAGATATTCCCTTCCTCATCTCCTTCATCACGTAAACCACAGAGAGGGTTCTGGGTTTGGGTTTTCTCTTCCCTGCCTGCCTGCCCAACTGTCCTTGCTCAAACAGCAGTGAGAGAACAAGCAGCGGATGAAGCTGCAGTGCACCCCAGCAGCCCCCCAGCTCCTCTCCCACTGTAACAAAAAGCAGTGCAGCAACCCAGCTCTCCCACTGAGGACCCCCACTGCGCCTTCCAAACACTTTTCCAGACCCATTTCCCACTCAGGATTTACTGGGAACCCCCCCAGTCCAGCACAGGAGCTATGGGAAGTACTTTTAGCTGTTCTGCTGGTGGCTGGGCTCCCTCCCCCTCCCACGTGCCAGCAGCTCCAGACAGAAGTTGCAGCGCTGCGTTCCTCTCCTCCCATGATGCCTTCATGAGGAAGATGCTCCTCCAACCCTCTGCCCCAGCATCTGGCAACCCCTGTGCTGAGCAGGCAGCCAGCACCCAGAGTGATGCCACCTACACTGCTAGCTCAATGACTGTCACTGCAAGATTCTGGCATGTCCTGGAGCCCACGTTATGCACCTCCATCCTCTGAGAGTCCCTGCAATGCACAAAAACCCCAGGTGGGTGAGAGCACAGCAGCAGCACGGTGACACAGAAACCAAAGATTTCACATGCATCCAAGCCACTTTGGAGCAGGACGTCCTCAGCAGCATCTTGATCCTGACTGCACCTAGCAGAGCAGGAGCCCACCAGGGAAAGCTATGGACCATGAGAGCTTTGCACCATAGAGTTCTTGGCACTGTGGAGAGCTTTGCATCACGGAGAGCTCTACACCATGCACTGTCATCATGGAGAGCTTTGCATCACTGCATGCTTGGCACCATGGCGAGCTTAGCACCTCAAAGAACACTGCAGCACAGAGAGCTCTGCACCAAAGGGAGCTTCACACTACGCAGAGCTTCGCGCTATGGGGAGTTTTGCACCATGGGGAGCTTTGCAGGACCCCCTTCATGCCTTCTTCCCTTCCGTAGGTGCAGGCAGCACCCCCAGCCCCATTCCCACGCCCCACACTCCCAGGCTGTGCCTTTAAGAGGTGAGCAGGGAGCACGCGGCCGGGCCGTTTTCCGAAGGAACATTCATTTGCCAGCATCACATGCTCCACAGCTGCAGCCTGGCAGTGATTTATACGCCTCTGAAGTTCATCAGAGGGAAAAGTACTTTCCAGGCTCTCCGTATCCCCCCCCTCACACACACACCCCTCTCCTTTCCTCTGCCCATGGCCAAAGCCCAGCTGAAAACCCGCTCCCATCCATCACCTCCTGTGTCACCTCCTGCCATCACCACCCAGCCCAGGCACCCCTTACTCCTCCCGGCATCTGCAAGCAAAAGAAAACTTCCTCTGCCTTCCTCGCCTCCACAACCCACCAATGGGACAGCCATTAAGAAGGGACTCCTCTGTGGGGTTGGGGGCTGGTGAACCCCCACCCCCCATGCACCCCCAGGGCCCCATAGCCAAAATAAACGGCAGCCAGCGGGCCGGCGACCCCTCCTCCTGCTGCCACCACCCACCCCCTGCACGCCGTCCTCCGGGGAGGTTCAAAAGTTCAAGATTTTCACATTTCCCTAACGTTATTTCAGGAAATTGCTGGAGAAAGGAAAGACGGCGCTGCCGAAAAAGCAATCCGCGTGTGGATACAATAACACACAGCAACCCCAGGCTGGGCTCACAAACAGCCCAATTCTCACCCCGCACGGCACCGGTGCGTTCTTTTGGCCCTGAGCTCTTTGCACAGCACTGAGTTTTGCAGTTATTCCTAAAACAGTGCCCAGGCTCAGCCCCGGCTGCTCCAAAGCAAAGCTGCCACAGCGGTGAGCAACGCAATGGGATGGATGCTATGGGACGGCCCCACGCAAACCACTGGCACTCCCTGCACAGTGATGGATGTTGAGTGGGCAGGCTCCAAAAACAAACCAAAGCATGGCAACACAGTGCTCACAGAGGCTGGAAAACACCCGGTTGCACTCACAGCTTGCTGGGGGCCATGCTGAGCTGTGTCCCCCCATGGGGAAATGCAGCTTGGACCCAGATGTGTGCAATTTGGCTTTCCTAGAGTGTGCACAACACACTGTGCAATGGGGCTCAAGCTCCAGTGTGGCACAAAGCTCCAGATTTGTTCAAAAGCAGCAGAGTCGCACCTGGTTTTTCATCAAAAACAGGTTAAGCTGCAGCCTTTGCTGAAGGTTCATGGGAAAGGTTCGTAAAACGACTGAAACCCTTTGGCAAACCTGAATTTGGGGTTACAATGAAACGTGAAACTCAGCTGCTTTCATGTGGTTTGGGGTTTTTCGTTGCAAAACATTTGGCACAGCAGCTTCTGGCAAGAGCGCGACAATCAAATCCGCGACAGCACATCTATAGGAGCGAGGAATTCAGATACACCCCGATAGCATTCAGCCTGGTAAATGATTAACTCTGATTTGAAGCCGTCTCATTAGCACAGAGCCTGGCCCCGTGCCACCGTGCGTTATGGGATGTGGGGCTGAGCCCTGCTTGAGACGCAAGCACTGCAGTGACGGAGCACAGCAGCACAGCAAGATGCGCCCCGTGCAGGTGGGGTGGGAGCAGGGAGATGCATTGGTGGCACTTCCAGGGTCTGTGTCATGCCCACACAGTGCATCCTGTGCTTTCTTCCCCTTTCAACAATGGGAAAAAGCAGAAAAAGTGCCACTGAGCAAAGAGTTCAGCACCCACTCTGTACAAAATGCCCTTCATCTGTATTTTACCCCACACAGGCATCCCCACGGGATGGGTTCCTGTACATGCCAACAGCCAGCCTGTCACTTGGAAGCATACTGTTTCACCTCTTCCAAGCATGCAACGTAGGTCTTGGGGTCAGCTTGGGGTCTTTTTTGTCTTTAGGTTTGCTGAGTTCTCAGGGCTCTTGGAGCCAGAGGTTCTCATTTGGGTCCAACTGGGGTTGCGCTCTGCATTCCCCACTCTGCTGCACCTAAAATCGCTGAGAACGTGGGACGTTCCTACCGACATCATAAGGGGGAGAAGGAAAAGCCACCAGCTCAGAGCAGCCCCACCACTTCCAGTTGGGAACTATAGGCGATGCACGCATGTGTGGCCACTGATATCCACAGCCGAGCACCCTGCTCACACCAACCCACATCTGCACACCCCGCAGGCGTGACGAAGCTGACCCACTGCAAATTAGCAACATAAGCATCCCCGGATTATCGATTTCCTCGAAGGAATGCGATTTTCCCTGATGAGCTCTTGGCACGCATCCATCACCCCCATCCTCCATTAACCCCATGCACTTGCTGTGCAGCAGCCAATTCCCCCTGGGGGCCTGAGGGCTGCTTTCCACAATGGAAGTGCCTCCAATGCTCTTCCTGAGCCATTGAGGGCACCCAGCTGCTGGGCAGTGGGTCTACTGGGATGGCACATCCACAGCAGTTCTGTCCATTGGAGAAAAGGGGCTGCAGGAGCTACCCATGTGCATGGGGACAACACAAAGCTGGGCAACCCGTGCTGCATGGTGCTGCTTGGGAGCTCCCACAGAGCAAGCTTCCACTCAAAGCTATGGTGCAGAAGGAGTTTGTGACACCTGGAATTGGATTAAAAGAATGAAAGCCACAGAAATGAAGAGTGGGGCAGCTCAGAGAGCCAGTACTGAACATGGAAAGGGATTAAACGCATCCATATCCAAACAAGAAATAATGACAACATCTGTTTTGCACCACAGTGCTTTCAATATGTGCTGACTACTGCATTTGCAAAGAGCAACGCTGAAGATTTTGCAGCCATCTAAGGAGAAGGCTGCTTCCTTCCCAGAAATGCCCGAGTCACTCTGGAAAAGGAAACGAGGCCTCCTGAGCCACTTCAGTGCTGCGGAAACACTCCCAAAGCCTCTGCAAAGGACAGAGAGCAGAGCACCAGCATGGACAGGGATGGGGACAGGGATGGGGACAGGGATGGGGACAGGGATGGGGACAGGGATGGGGACAGGGATGGGGACGCCCTGCAGGACAGCGGGTGCCAGCACAGCATGGCAACGCATTGCTCAGGCTGATGGGTTCATGCCTGGCATGCCCAGAGAACATTAATTTCATTACTGGTTTGTGCTCATCGTTTTTATTACCTGAGGAGCACTCAGACTGAAGGCTGTGTCTAATCCCACTTTCCTGTGCATTACTCTCTTAGCAAAGCTCCTCACCCTCCCCAGGGGACACCCAGGCTTGGGGACAAATGGCACCACTGCTGCAATGCACAGAGATCACTGCATGGCAACGTGGTCCGTGGGGGCTTTGCACTGTCTCTGCTTCCAGCAGAAAGGCAGGAGTTTATGGAGCTGAATGACCCACACTGATGGCAATGGGGAGAAAAACAGGACCACACATAGGAGAAAAGCGTTGGGTGGGTGGGACCCATTCTTCTTCCCTGCTCATCCCAGAAAGGGGTCAGGAACAGACCCCGAGAGGGGAAGGGTCCATTGAGTTAAGTGAGGCAGATGCCATTTCCGAGGGGTGGGATACAGGGAGCACCATCATGACATCTGCAATTACAGAAAGCCAGATAAAGAAAATCAAATCTCATGCTTCAGGGCATAGGCTGATGAGCACAAGGGTCAGGAAGGAATTTCTCTCCCCTCACACAGCAGTGCACAATTGGGTCAGTGAATTACCGGGTGGCACAAGCCCTTGACTGGTTTTCCCTTTTCTTTTCAAAGCCCTCACTTCTCACCCACGTCAGACAGCAGCATTTGAAGGTGCAATGGCTTAATCTGGTGTGGCAGGGCCAATGCTTCCCCTATCACCCACCTCGCTAAAGATCAGCATCCCCATTTCAGCTGCAGGACCACAAGGGGACCCCTCCCAAGGGCTGATGCAAAGCCAGCCCTCTGCCTCACAGCTCTGACACCAACCTCAGCCCTCATTACCACTGCTACACCCCTCTGAACGATCCCAGCCATTCCCCTGAGCAAGGACCTTGTCCCTCCCTGTGTTTGCACGGCACTGTGTACACCTCTGGAGCTATTTAAATAATAATTGGCAGTAATAAAAGCTGCAATGTTGGCTCAGAAAGTAACTGTGCTGGAAAAGGGGCTGAGCATAGAGAAGCAAACTGAGGAGTGCCAGTGGTTTTGTTCACAAAGGTCGGAGAACGCTTGCAGTAACAGCAGTCGCTCCGCATCCAGCATCTTTTCTCTTCCTTAAGAAACTTCTGTATGCACAGAGCTGCTTAGCTGGGAGGATCCAACCACAGAGCAGAGGCTCCCATTTCCATCTGAAACCAAGCAAGCAAACAAATGCAAAGATTGCCCAGAACGTGTGTCTATCTGTGTGCAATCCTCCCTAAGCCAAACCACACGCTTCATAATCCACACAAACAGTTGCTGGGCTTCTTCCATTGCCAACCAGTATCCAGTAACAGCTCTACATCACCAAGGGTGGCATCTGTAGATGTAATCTGGTCTTCTTCTACACCTCCTGGGTTGTAGAAGAACCCAGGAGAGCAAATCCTAGCCAAAAAGGTTGACTGGCCCAGTTTGGCTTGGTTGGTTGCTTTTATCAAATAGCACCTATGATTGGTGTGAATGGAAGGTATTGTTCAATGAATGCTAAGCACCATGATGCCCCCAGCTCTACTCAACACAGCCATCACACAGGGCTGCATTTAGGGATCCTACAGCCCTAGAGGTGTCTTGGTCAGACTGCACGGCTTGGACTGTTGGCTAATCCTACTCAAACCCTAACCTTATCCCTAACCCTACCCAAGCCCATCACTAACCCTAAGCCAACCCCTAACCCTACCCAACTCTAACCCTACTCCTAACCCTGCACCCAACCATGCACCAGGCCTGCAGGCAGTGACTCAAATCTGCAAGGCCACCAGGATCCAGCCCCAGGACTGCCAGGGAAAGGTGGAATCAAAGGTACAGACGTGTTCTGAGCAGGGATTGGCATGCCCAGACTCAATCCCTACAATCCAAAGGCAGAGCCAAGAGCAGAAAGCTGGTGCACAGGGCTGGGATGGGGCAATGGGAGGTTCAGTGCTGAAAACACAATGCAGAGAAGCAGGAGAACAACTATGGGGGGAAATGTTTGAAGGAGCCTGTGGTGGCTTGCTTGGGAAAATGGAAAAAAAAAAAAAAAAGAACAGAAACAAAAGGCAGAAGAGGGTGGCAGAAGCTGAGCACTGTGGTCACCAGCAGCACGAAGAGCACATCCTGCCCACTGTGCACTGCCAGCCTGGTGGCCACGGCTCCTAAACACAAACCAAAGAGCTGCAGAGGAGGCCAGGAGGCTGTGGGAAGTTCCCACCACGGGGTGGTGTTGCTAAAGGATGGGTCTCACTCCTTGGCATCATCACTTAGGATTTTGGCCATTTGTCTGCCTCAGCTTCCTCTGCAGGTGAAGGAACTGCCAGGCTCCATCCAGCTCCCCGTACCTCTGCTGCAGCACTGCCAAACCCCACCAAAGTGCAATGCTTCACATCACAGCACCCACTGCCATCACGTCCCAAGCAGCAGGGACAGCCCCGTCCTGCTCCACGATTCCTGCACTGACAATTCCCCAGCACAAATTGCAGCTCTGAGTGAGCTGGGGACAGCCCCAGCCATATGAGAACTGAGCACAGCTGTATCCTGGTGACTGGCAGAGCTGGGAGTTCCATTTTTAAGCAAAAGGGATTGGGGGGGGAAAAGGGTTTGGGGGTTTTCGTGGCTTTGCTTTTTCCTCTTTAAACAGAAATGCCAATGAAACCAAGGCTGTTCCCAAGAAATTACACAGACAAATTTATTTCGTGTTTAGAGGGAAGGGGGGGGGGGAAACAATGGTAATTGTTAAAAGATCCCATGCAGACTCTTTTTCAATGCAGTTCTGCACTGAAACAAACTCTTGTTTTAAACTGTTCCTCTGCAGCGCCATGAGAACCTTCACGAAGGTTGAAACCAACCCAAAATGTCCTGATTGCTCCTTTCTGGGGACGGGTCCTGCTCCATGCTCTGCCATTCACACACCCCAGTACCCCCACCACTGCTGGGGAGCCCTGGGCTCCGGATTCCATGGGGCTGGAGCAGAGGAGGTCACACATTTCTCGTGTCCCCATAACATCACCCACAAGGCTCCAGGTGAGCAGCATCACCCAGACAAAGTACAGTCTCAGGGACACCAAAACATAGATTACTGAGGTTCAGAAGATGAATAACCACAAAGAGAAGGGAGAACAACAAGGTGAGACCTGAGGCAGCCAAGGGTCAGCTGCTGCCCTGGGGACAGCTTTGCTGCACTACTCCAACCACATCCCCAAAACTCCGTTCTCCTCCCTCCCATCACTCCCCGATCCCCATCCTGGATTCCTCTTAGAGCCCTCCAAGCTGTCATTCACCACAAACACTGAATCTGCTTCCAATTATCACAACAATGCCGGGTTAAAAATGGATACAGAGCAGGCCTGGAATTCACTGTCATTTTAAGCCATCCCTACAACTGCACAGACATCGCTGCGCTATTTCCTCCTCCTTTCAGCCACCCCAAGAACTCTGCAGCCCGACAAGGATAGGGCTGGCAATGGGAAGGGTGATATCAGGGTGATACTTTATCCCACGTGCAAAGTCCCATTCTTTCTGCTTTGGGAAGGAACACATCCCCATCAGCAGCGCCCACACCTGCGGAGCCACTATGAGAATTAATTGATCATATAAGTACAGTAATTGGAACTTGCAAAGCATAGATAATTACCTTTTATTAGTTCCTGCAGATAATCCATTATGCACTGATTAGGCCTAAGTAAGGATCTTACAGCCCTATTTTGATTAATGGCAGATTATGGATATTAAACTCAAACTGCAATAGATAACTCACTCTTCTCTCCCTCGCCTTAGGAGAGCATCACACTGTGAGTTACACCCAGGAGTCTCTGAGTAGCCTGCTGTGTCCAGAGGGAAACTGAGGCACATCCAAAACCCCACCTGCCCCCACGACAGCAGGTACAGCACCCAGGGACACAGCTCACAGCCCCAGACCCCATCCCTGAAGCCCCACAGGACAGGATGGCACAGGGGGGACCCCAATGCTCCACCGATGTCACCGCACCATGGTCCCTCAGCCGTTCCATCACCCCAGCACGGTGACAACAGCTCCCAAAGCCTCCAGAGTGATCGGCTTAAATCCCATCAGCTCACTCGCCCAGAACAGCTGTGTGTCACACCAGGCCTGATTACCTCCTCAACAGGGTGGCTTTAGCCCACAACAACTCATCACCGTTCCTCCCCAGCAGCTCCTGCGTTATCCCTTCCCCAGAAGGTCACATTCTGTTTATTTTCAGTTCTTTTCTCTGCAAGACAAAATATTTCGTGCCTGCTACCACTCGGCTTTCGGGACTGGGCAGTGGGTGCTGGAGGAAGGGGAGCTGGTTTTGTTAAGAAGGAAAGAAGAAAAAGTAGTAATGCGTGGTGTGAGCTCAGCTCTCCTCCAGCTACCAGGGTTGGGGGTGCAATTTTCAAGTGAATAAACAAACCCGAGCAGCAAGCGGATGTGACATGCAGAGTCACAGGGACAGAGCCCTCCGTTCTTCCTGGCCAGATAACCCTGGTTATCAGCATGGGGGGGGGAGAAAAGGGGGATTAAGGAAAGGAGGAAGGGAGGAGAACAGCAACTGTGGGCAAAGGAGGGCAACGGGGAGCGGGGTGAGGAGGCGCAGAGCCCCTCTCTGCGATCCCATTAATCCCGTGTGCTCGTGACTGCCAGCGCTGGGATGAATGAGATTTACTGCCCATTAAAATAAAGCCCTTTCTGTAGTTTATAAACAGCGCTGGCGCTCGGCGGGAGGTTGGATGGCTGAGTTCATTAAGCAGTGCATAAGCTCCGTCACTTTTTATTTTATTTACAGGTGAGGTGTTCAACCCTTCCTCCTCCTCCTCCTCTCGCCCTCGCTGGGGGATGCAGTGCTGGAGCTCCGAGCATCTCCAGATGACAGTTCTGAGGCATTACTATTAGAAAGAATCCTGTTTATGCATAAAACACACTCTGCATAGCAGAAAGAAAACCGTACCTGAATGACAAAGCAGCACTGCCCAGCACAGAGGGGCTCAGGGTTGTCTGAGATAGAATGGAGGCCTGGGGAAGAGCAAGGGAGCAGCAGATTGCCCCAGCAGCACCATAGCATCTAATAGCCATGCAAACCAAAGCATCTGCCCAACGCTCCCAGCTTGAAGAGGCAATGAGGACCTTCCCCTGGGCATCACCATAACACCAATGGGATGTCAGTGGAAGCTCTGTGACCACCTGCCTGACATGACAGCCCCATCAGGGAGCTCCACGTCCAGGTAGGAGGTGCAGGCCAACACATTCTCACCTGCTGGATGTGCAGCAGGGCTGAACCATCCCTTCCCATGCACAACCCCAGCACGAGGGAGGGTCTCTCCTGTTACCTCAGTCCTAAAGCACTCCAGCAGCCAGCAAATGTGTGAGCTGCTGTATCACCCGCCAGTTATCAAAAGCTTGCACAGTGGCACTTAATTACAGCCCCGGAAGCATAGGCTTCCTTAATAAATCAAAGAAATAAAGTCAGGGATGATGCACTGAACAGAGGGGGTAGGGTTGGGGGGGGAGGGGTGGGGGAATAAAGAGCTTACAGTTTCCCACTGTGTGTCCCCTTTAGATAACAGATGCTCTCTTCTTAACCTCTCACTTCATCAGATCAGCTCCAGCTGTGTTTGGATCAAGTGCACAGCCTGGCCCACTGCCAGCCTGCCTGCTCCCCATGCTGTGCCAGCTCCAGCCCTCAGCCTGGGGCCCGCTGAGTGTGTTTCACTCCATTTCTGCCATCCAAATCCATCCCAGGAGCATCCCTGGGACACGCTCAGGGTGTGGAATGCCAGGCCCACCAGCAGCTGGCCAGGCTCTGGGGAAGGGTGCAAACAGCCCTGGAGCTATGAGGCTGGAGTGATGTACCAGGCATGCTTTCCCTTTCTCCCCATGCCAGGAGGTGACACTCAGCAAACAGCCCCCAAAGGCCACGCTAACAGCTCCGCATCGTCTTGGCCATAAATTATGAGAGAAGCCACCTGGGAAGCTCTCTGCCACCCACCTCCCTGTTTATTTGCAAGTGACACCTCTTCTCCTCCCTCTGGCTTGCAGCATGTAAGAGATGCACAGATTCACTGTGCTGCACCAGCATTCAGCACTGCTGAGCTGGGAACGGTGCAAGGAGCCATCACAGCCCCAGGGCCTTAGCGGAGATAAAGCTCCAAGAAATCCCTGCTGCTCCTAATCCCTCCACAGCACAAAAATAATGAAGCGTTATCCCATCAGGCCTTAACCTAGTAATTACCCAGGGGATGGCTTAATTAGGACGGGACACCCACCTGCCATACCCCACCTAAGCCTGCCATTACACAATGTGAGGGCATCTCTGCACGAGCATCCCTTGTGCTAACCCCACCTGGAGGGGACCAGGAGGAGCTTTGTCCCCCCCAGCTTCTGAGATTGGGGACCAAGGGCATTCTCCTTGCTGCTATGGCCCAACCACCATCAGCTCCAGCAAATCTCAGCCAAAGGACTCCATGCCCTGCTGGGATAGCAGAGCTGGAGCATGAAAAGCGATCAGAGCACAGCGCTTGGGTTACAGCCCCACATAGCAGCTGCAGGGCCAGGCTGGACTCTGACAGCTCCTGGCTGCTCTCCGGGCAGTGATATCTCCAGATCTTTTACAAATAAATATCACTGCTCATTATCTCTGCATTAAAGTTACATGCTGGGCGAGATGGGCACCGAGCTTTCTCTTGCTAATCTCAAACGGATGCCAATGGTTCTATCATCAACCTCCCAGGTCACAGGCTCATCACCAGTCCCACTGTCACCAACCCAGACCCCACAGGAGCAGCACAGCACAGCACAGGACCCCTCCCCTCTGCTCTCACTTCAGATGCATCGCTCTTGGGGAGGCAAAACCATTTCCCTGTGTGAGGCCAGGCATTTGCTAAGGTTGGGTATCACTAAGCCAGCAAAGGTGAGCAGGCAGCAGTGGGGCAGGGATGACTCCTTGCACTCAGAGCATCCCCGAGGGATGAGGCATTGAGCCCTCACCCCAAAATGGGCAGTGCCCAGCTATCTGCAGTGACTGGGCCCCCAGCACAAAGGCTGATCTCAGTGGGAAAATCATCTCAAGCATCATCACTGGAGCTCAAAGCCCAGGAAGAGATACGATCGAGACAAGATTGATAACAGAGCTCCCTGGGACTTGGTATGAGTGAGCACAAACACAGACACCAACCCCAGCATGGGCTGTCCCCACTGCCCTTCTGCAGTGAAAAACTTTATGCTTGTGCAAAATCAAGACCAAAAATCACTTGGTGCTTGCATCCGCTCAGAGAAGCACGCCAGCCCTGATGTGCCCCAATGGCTGTGTGTCAGGAGATGTGCCCTGCAAGGAACTGAGACATTCAGACCCAGCAGCTCCCAACACTCTGCCCTACCCAAAGTTCCTGCTTCAGCTCCCAGCCCACCCCTTTACATCTCACCCACGAGAGGTGCCCAGAGAAGGACCCCACGGGGATGCTCTCCCCCATTTCAGGAGGGGATGGATCTCCCCAGGCAGGGGCTCAGTGGGGTGGGATATCTGCCTGCAGCCCGACACCACACACTGAGAAACAAATGCAAGTTTCGACATCATCTGCTCATTTCAACATCCCTGCTGCAAACCTTCCTCTAAAAGCACGCCCTGTCACTCCCTCGCAATCCTTCTGCTAACTCTGTTTTATCCAGAAGAGTATTTGTCACCTCCGAATAAATATTTATTAACCAAATTGCAGGTGTCTTGGGCTTCCCACCTCCTCTTCTTTCAACCGCACGTCTCGCTGACACCAGAGCTCGGCTGCACGCCCAGATGTCAGCTGGTAACAGCTCTGGGGAGCTCTGCTGCCACTTCCTTTGAGCCTGCAGTTCAAATGAGTGCTCAAATCTTCTCATCGTGCTCAGTGGGAACACCCTGGTTAAGAGGCACCCAGCACGAGCAGATGCTGGAGGGGGGGGATAAAAAGGAGCCTGTCTTGGGTCTGTTCTCACTATAAGCCTTGCACAGATAGAGGGGAGCGCACAGTTCAAATCCAAGGGTGAGAACCAAAAGATGGAGCTTGGGCAACGCTGCCCCAGCCATTGCTGTTACTCCCCACATGCCCCAACCAAAGCTCCTCAGGGCAATGCCTCCTGGTGCTGGAGCATCCTCCAGGCTGTGGGATGCATCCATCAGCTTAAAGAAATGCCTGCAGACCCTTAGTAAGCGTCTAAGTGACACTTAGATACGGACAAAACGTGTCTTGGATGCCCACTTGGACATCTTTTGGAAGTACAGCCCCGGATCCCATTAACAGCCCAGATAAAGGGGGATCCAAGCACACCCCAAAGGACTTTGGGGATTCTCTGCAGTGCTCTGGGACACTGCTGTAAGGTGGGAACACCACCAGCCTCCAGACAGGGAAGGGCTGCCCACTGTGACACGCAGCCCCTCCAATTCAATCTCTTTTTATCACCATTTAGTCCCCAAAAGACCCAACGACAGTAAGAGAGCATCAGTCCTGCCTCTCCACCAAACAGGAGCTTCCCTTCCTGCCCTTGACATCAACAGTCACACAAACACTCCACTCATCTCTCAAGAGGCTCAGGTCAAAGATTCCCAGCACCTCTGCTCACAGACTGCCGAAGAACAACTGAGCCACTCACAACAGGGAAGAGTGAAGCAGGTCAGCACAGTGCAGAAACCCAATGGAGCCAGGATGATGACAGCGCCTGATCCACCTGCAGCCCCAGGAGTTTTGTCTCCCATATACCTGCACGTGCCTCACAAACCCCATTAAAAACAGCTCCCTGCAGCACTGTGCTCACCCAGTGCCACAGCAAAAGCCCTGAGCTGCACAGAGCAAACAGAAGAGTGAGCGGGTGGGGTGCACAGCAATGATGGCTCCAGCCCAAGGAAAATGCCCTGGAATTCATATAAAAGCCACAGGATTTAATTATCAACTTGCTTTACTGAGCAGGGTGCTGTTCCTCTGCCCTTTGGCCAGCCTGGACTTTGCCTCCCAGCTTAGCTGGGCTGCAAGGGGGAAGCGTGGGGGTATCTAAGCCCCCGCAGAGCCCTGACCTGAGCACAACAAGAGGAGAACAGTGTGCAAATCCCCAAGACTTTAGGGTCAGGAGCATCCTTCCACCCACATGCTTTTGGGGGAGCATCCTTACAGGCACCATTCCATTCCAGCAGCACAGAGCACAGGGATGGAATGGTAGATCCAAGGGATACCATCACCAACTTTCCTCACACGAGGACCTTCAGTGCTAGCTCTCTCTGCCAGGTGACACTACCTGGTGCAGGAGGAAGACAGCAGAAACCAATGAGACAGATTGCAACACTGAAGAGGCAGGGGTTGCAACACCCTGAGGATTCCCCTGGCCGGTTCCTGCCTTGTAGGGACAGGAACAGCTAATTTTAGCATGCTCGGTTTCCATTCAGCCTCCAGAAGGGCAGAGTCCAAGGTCCCAGTGAAACCAGCCATGCTGTTTGTCCATCCACTGCCACGCAGGCATCGGGGCAGCAGCCAAGGGACGGCTGACCCCAAGGTCCCACTCCTGGAGGGCACCAAGCACCCACTGGTGATGCACAGAGCACTGCAGCAGCTCTATAGAGATGGGATGGAGTCATCCATGTGCCAAGCCACGCATCTCCTGATTTTACCAGCAAACAGAAGAGCCACCGGGGTGATATTTCATCTCAGAGCAAGAGTGGGATATGTTTCCTTCAGTTTCCTTCAGACATCAGCACAGGGAGCCATCGGGTCCCCAAGGACCAGCAGCCTTGGATCATCCACCACAGAGCCAACACGAGCACAGCAACGTTTGCCCAATGACATCTCCCATTGACCACAAAATCAGCACAGGCTTTGAGCAAGATGCAGCTCTGCAATGCCCCAGCAAACTGACCCGGCTGCGCACCGATAGCATCAGCCGCTGTCAGTGCTGCTCTGGGAACCATTAGCTTTAATTAGCTGATGATGCTGGAGAGGCCACATAAAACAATGAATGGGATTGATCCCTCGTGTAACACTATTGACAGTGGAGCTGCATCTGGGATCAGTTTGATGCCGGATGCATCTGTAGGGTCTATAAAACCAAGGCCTGTTTGCTTTTTCTTCTCCTTTTTTTTTTTTCCCCCCTTTTAATTTTAAATACCATAATACTAGGCCCACCAGCTTAAAAGAAAAACCCAAGAACAACAACAAAAGATGACAAAAGCCAGCAGCCCGCTCCTGGGAACCCCCTCTGATTCCCACAGATGCTGACTGAGAGCCCATTTAACCACTTCCACCATCTCTCACTGCTAAAGACCCCCATGTGCATTGCACACACACCCATTACGGTGCACACGCCTGCTTCCACGTCACTGTTACTACCTCACAGAATCATTAAGGCTAGAAGAGACCTCTCAGACCCCCAAAGCCCACACCCCACTGATCACGTCCCTTAATGCCACATCTCTGTGGTTCTGGAACACCTCTGGGGATGGGGACTCCATCACCCCCCAGGCAAACAGCTGCTCCCCTCAGCACTCACTCTAGGATTGAGATGATGACACCCCAATGCCTTTACAGCCCCAATACCCCCATCACACACGAAGAAACCCACTGAGATAAGCCCACAGTTACAAGCAAGCGGCTCGAGGCACAGAGCATCCCAACCCCACAGCATCCCCAAAAATCTCCCCATAGGAGAAGGCAGAGAACCCCAAGCAGGGGGAGCACATGCCAGCCACCCGGCTTTGCCGGCTGACACCCTGCATAACGCTTTCCAGATGTGGCTGCAGGAAGACAGAAGCAGAGCTGTTCCCTGCTGAGGAAGCTGGAAACGGGCTGAGATAATGTGGAATTCCTGAATGAGAGCCAACGCCTGCCGGGGCAAAGAGACAGCGAGGGAGAGGCAGAGCGCCTGGGCCGATACAAAACTCCTCTCTCTTTTGTGTGTGTGTGTTTTATTTCGGGAACCCTGCATGTAAAAGCCCTTAATTTATACACTGTGTGGGTTGACGGCCGTATCCAACAAATGGAACATTTTCTCCATCCCCTTGTGTGTGTGATAAACAGGCGCTGCGGAGAGGCAGGGAACAGAGCCTTTTTTCTTTGCGGTGATAAATATGCTCCCAGCAGCTCCAGCTCTCTTGGCTGGCACATTATTAGTTTTTCCTCCTCCTCTGAGGGGGAAGCTCAGCCCCCTTGCCAGGTAACTGCAGCACTGAGCTGCCCTGCCTGCACACCTCACGCTCCCCAACAGCAAGGATAACTCCATCCCTAACCCAAGCCCACCACTTTATCCAGCAGCAGCCCTAAAGCAAGCTGGAGTGAATGCTGCCCTGCAACCTCACTCTTTCAGCACTGCAAAGGTGCAACAGATATGAGCATCTACCTACATATGCACGCCCCTCGCTCCATGCAACTCGCATTCCTCATTATTGGGATGGAGCAAGGAGCCCCAATGCAGAGAGCTCAGCGCTCCCCATGCCTTCACAGAGCTGTGTTTGCACAGCCAGCCGTGCTGGGTGGACAGTTTAGTTGGCAATAATGGACTTGCAGAGGGATAAAACGGATGTTTGCCATGAGGGAAAAAAAAAATCCTGAAGCCAGAGTCAGGAAATTCGCCTCTGAGTCAGCCGTACGAGGCTGACATGCATCAAAACCCACAAGCATGGTTGTTTTTGCAAAATAAAGCCTTGGTTTGCCTGCAAGCTCCAGGGCAGCCCATGCACCGTGGGACAGCCACCACGCTGCTCCCCATGTCCCCAGCAGCTGAAATTTGTTTCTTCTTGCCTGGGAAATGCCACGGTTGGTATGCACACTGCCAAGGGAATTGTGCTGCAAGCTGAACCAAGCTCAGACCATTTTGCTTCAGGCTGGAGGTGCCAGGGTGCAGGCAGCCCAACGTGCCCAGCATTGTGACACTGCAGCCACCAGCACTTGGCCTTGCTGTGCCTGCTTGGTGCTCAGACCCTGTCTGCCATTTGGGGTGAAGCGATCCTCACAGAAGCCCAACTGCCATCCAGGATTGGTGGTTTTTTCCCCCATTCTGGCCAGAGCAGGTATCTCAGACAAACAGCATTTCCTATGGTATTTCAACACTTTTTTCCCTCAGATAGAGAACCACTTCTGCAGTCTGAGAGCAGCTTCCAGGGTCTGCAACAGGCTGTGGAGTGAACCGATGAGCGGAAACCCCAAAAGGACCTCTGAGGGTTTCAAGGAGCATCTATGGGGTCTCGGTCACGTAGTGCCCAATGGTCGTTCCTCTTTGTAATCCATTGGAGGGACTTCAGCATGCACAGCTCCAGTGAGTTGCTGAGAAACGTTTCCAAACCACAGGTCCTCACATTCCCCAAGCAGCTGTGGCATCGGGGTGGCTCCAGGGCTACATGGAGGTTGCAGCAAGCTTCAGCCCCAAGGGATGGATGCTCAGGGACTCTCGTGGAGGCACAACTGGAGGTGCTCCAGTGCCAAGTAGTCCCACACAGTGCTGTTTCCACAGAGATGGGCCACGGGGAGCAGTCTCACCCCCCACAGTAGTTTCCCCCTGCTCTGTTTGCAGGAGGAAGGCAGGTGGAAGTGCAGGGGAGCTTAATGAGCAGCTCAAGTGGCAGAGGTTAGCAGTAATGATTTTCGCAACAGATCCCACCGCTCCCCTTTTAACCTCTGCTAGTGAGCCGAAGTCCCTGAATTACACAGCCCAGCGCTCCCCACCCACCCCTGCCCACATAACCCCTCCACTTCCACTCAGCCCCGTGTACCCAAAGAACCTGCACCCCCTGCTCATTCCTCTGATCAGCTCCTAATGTGATGAGAGGAGCAGAGAAGCCCCCAGGGTTGCAATCTGGGAGGATGCATGGGGATGCGGGCAGCAACCCACAGCTCCCATTCCTGTCTCTTCACTGCTGTAGAAACTCAGGCATGGGGCCAAAGACCAAGCACAGCGTGCCCACACACCGAGTGCTGCCCATCACCTCCCTTCTGCTACCATTCAGCAAACCCACTGTCTACCAAGTGCAGGAGAAGCAGCTCCCATTCATTGCTGAGCTTCCCCAGAGGGTCCATCAGCGCACACTGCACACCCCAAGGAGAGACCCAGTCCTTCCAGACAGAGAAAGGATTTGGCTTTGGATTGTGCCAAAGGGAGGGAGAAAAGACAATGGGGCTCCTGGCTGGAAAAGATTGAGGAGAGGAAAACCACAGCAAAGGTGGCACACGGATAGGAAAGGGAAGGAGCCAGCATCCAGCACAGCCAGCCCCAGCCTTGGTCTCCCATCCTCTGCCTCACACAGGCATTAACCCTCCGCACTCTGACCCCAGAGCCAAACACAGCCCCAGGGGAAAAGCACAGGGCCAGGCACAGCCCAGCCCTCCTCCATCACTGCCCTCCGGAGAGGATATGGAACGAGCGGGGGGCTCCAGCCGAGCTGCTGTCACTTGTGATTTGTGGCATTAATATTTAAGGGCAGGGGGGAGAGAAAAGGTGACAAAGGCTGGGGACAGCCATCCCTGGGAAGTCAACGAGTGGGTTATAGCTGAAGGCAAAGCAATAATGCTGACGGATCTGAGGAGCTGTCTCTGCAGGAAGAGGAGGAGGAGGAGAACGCAGATGATGAAGGGTGACAAAGAGCATAAATACACCCCAGTCCTGCATGGCAGCTTCACATCAGACTTCCACAAGGATGCCATGGAGGTCCATATGGAGGGGTATTACATCCCTGCACTGACACCCACCCCCAACCCAGGGGTTAACACCAGGAATAGCTCCATTATCATCACCTGGAACCCTTGAGCTGCTTATGGGATGGAAATCACCCACAGGTGCCTCGAGATCACTCCATGGCACTGCTACTGCCATCTCAAATTGCCACCGCCATCCCCAACCCGGCACTTCTCACACCTCCCAGCAGCACAAGCCATGTGCCCCTGGCACTGAGCCACCGCCAGCCCCCGGCACACGCAGACAGGAACATTTTTCTGGGAAAAGGGCAATTTAATTATCCCATCTTCTGTTTCGTGACAACACAGGAACACGCTGCTCAGCCGCGGAAAGCTCCGTGCAGACAAATAGCATCACTGACAGCAACCCCAGTGCCAGCGCTGCCAGGAGATGGATCCCAGCAGGGGCTGCACGGAGGTGCTGGGAAGGATGAGGTTAAAACAAACCCCAAAGCTCTGGGCTTTGGAAGAAAAGGAAGCAGGAAAAATGCTGTGCCGTTAGCACATAAGTTAAAACCAACCCCTCGTGTGCAAAGCAGCCACCTCGAGATACACCAAAATACTACAGATACAAACAGCATCACGATGGCATCCAGACTGAGAGGAAACCTCATGGGATGGGGAAAACAGGAGGAAACATCTCTCACCTTCATAAACCAAAGCAGTACGCCTCGAGGCCTCCCCATACATCACTGCCACGGTGCTGTGTGCTGTGTTTGTTGTGACAGCAGCTTCGTTAGCGCCCAGCCGCCCTCCCCGAGGACGTGGTGGAGACATCCTAATTAGTACATTAATGAAACTCGTGTGCTGGGAGGGAGCAGGTGTGGGGCTGGGTGATGGAGTGTTGCTGCGGGCAGCTGCAACGATGGACACACAGCCCTGGCTGAACCCAAAAGGAGGCAGTTTTAGGGGGAAAAAAGTGCATTTTGGCAGCAGCTGTGGCTTTTTGAAGAGTCCTGGATGTGCATGGACAGGCAGATGCCAGAGGGATGGGTGACTGCATGCTCTGTCAATGTCCCTCTGCAATCCCTGAGTGCTAAAAGCTGCAGGACAATAGCTGTGCGAGAGGAGAAAGGGACTTTCCAACCTGGAAAGTTTTTCCCGTTGCAAAAATGCAGAGCAGGAGAATGGATTTCTCCCTGCTCAGCTGAGCTGTGCACACCAGCAGGGCTCACGGCTGCATCCTGGGACTGGGAAGTTCCCATGCCCTGGTGCAAACCCAACACCACCCTGAGCAACGAGCATGGGAAAACCAAACCAAAATAGAAACTTTCCCTTTTCAAGCACATCACTTGTGTGGTTTTCACTGCATAGGGCACCACAGTGGCACTCAGCCCCTCCCCACACATCAGGAGCAGAGACAGAGCTGCCCCAACAGCAAACGTCTGACACCTGGCTGATGACAAAAGGCATTCCTGGGGGAAATCTGTTCCCTCGTGCTGCTTTGGGGCACAGCCAGGCCTCTGTTTTTTGTTCCAGCAATCAGCACAGCCCTAGTGCACAGCCCTAGCACAGCCCAACTCAGCCTGGCACATCATGGGTTAAGCTGTAGGTGCTCAGGGACCTGCAGGGTAGGTCAGAGCCCAGCACCCCCAGCACCCCTACCTGTTTTGTGCTGTGCACCACTCACATTAACCTGCTCTGACGCTGCAGCCGCAGGGTGAGCACAGCTGCCCCTCACCATGGCAGCAGCGACACAGAGAGCTGCAGGGCAGCCGTGTGACACTGCTGTGGGCCACCTCCCTGTGCCCAAGGAGCCAACACCTGAGCTGCCAGCAGCCACAGGGGCTGAGGATGCAGAGGGCAGCACTCCCATCCATTCTCTGCACCCCACTCCATCCGTTCTCTGCACCCCCGTGCCATCCCAGCAACTCCGGATGCAAATGAGGCCACCTCATGCCTACCCAGCCCCAAAAATGCAGCTGCCTGCTGCACCCCCTGCCCCTCTGCAATTAATTATCCCACGGTCTGAGCATGCACAGCCCCAGCTCCAACAGCTGCCCACACTGCAGGGCACGCTATGGGCAAGGAGGAATGCACCACTCGAACCAGTCCGTCTGTCTGTCTGCACACCCACCCCAGCCAGGCACGTCCCCACGAGGCGTCTGAAGTGGAGATGAGCAACAAGAGCCCAGACTTCAAGGATGTCTGTGTGAGAGGTCAGCTGGGATGTTTTTCTTAATGCAGCCCATTGTCAACATACAAAAAAAACCCACGTATCTGATATGCTGGGGACATTTATTCCTGACCCTATCTCAGGAGCAGCAAAAATGCAGATGACTCAGCTCCCAGATTATCTGCAGGAGGATGTAAGCACATCTCTGGCTCTTCCTGGGCAAAAGCTCAGAGCCGCCTTCACTTTTCTCTCCTCCATGTGAAACTGTCAGAGGATATATGATGTTTGGCTTTGCTGAGAATACATTTTTCCCCATCCCTACAAAGAGGAGCTGTTAGGGGGGACCTGAGGACCCCCTGCCTCTCTGACCCAAAGTGAGGACCCACACAGCACAGCACTGCTCCCCTTCTCCCTCTGCTTCCAACCTCCTTCCCCCCCCCCAAACACTTCCCCCCATCACCCACAAGATGGTTTCCAGGCTTCCCTTCTCTTCCCTATGGCAACACAAACTCAGCCAGGAAACCTCAACCCATTAAAGCAGCTGCGGCCACACCGCAGGGCTGCCATCAGCCCACAGCCACCTGACACCAGCATGGGCCGTGGGGACACATCCTTGTGCCATCCTCAAAGCATATGGGGAAAGGATGGAGCCACAAGTGGGCGTCCAAGCAGGAGGCCATCAGCACAAGCCAGGTGAGGGAGCATCCTTCCACCTGCCCAAACAGCACAGAACAAACCCTTCAAGGGCAGAGCACAGCACCTTGCCAGGTACTGGGGGTCAGCAACTCATGCAGCCCATGCCCTGCCGTCTCAGCACGCTGCTGCAGAGGGCTGAAGCCCTGCTTTTCCCCTTGCAGCAGCCAATGTCTTCCTTCGGGGTCACATCCATCCCCTCCCCTCCCTCCCAGCACCTCCAGAAATGCCCACACCGTGAAGCCGACTGCGCGCCATTCAGCCCTCATTTTTGATTGTTAAAAATTCATTAATGAGAGCAGATTGGTATTATATCGCTGCCTTAATTAAAGAGGGCTACGGAACAGCATTTTAAATAGCAATGTCATTTTCTAATTGACACAGCGACATTATCAAGAAAAATACTTAAACAGAACTTGAAACCGAGCTGGTTGCTTCTGATGGCAGGGCTCATTTGGGCTTCAATTTTTAATCTGCTCATGAAACATTTAGGGGTGAGGAAAGGGATAACGTTTCTCAGGGTGTATGGTTCCCCCCCAGCACATTCCTCCTGAGCTGCAGGCTCCCAGGTGAGCCCAGGAACACGTCAGCTGCACAGAACCAACCCCAGCCCCACAGGGGGATGCTGGGCCTGGGCTCACCCTACAGCAGCTGCTTCTCACCCCATAGAGAAATGCCCTACACGTCACTTTCCTCACCACGTTGCTTCTCAGACCCTCGTAAGCCAGACCCTCTCACACCATCGCCCTGCACCTATCCGCTCAAATCACTGCTCTGCATTGGTGCCAAGCAGGCACAGCACCTTCCAGCTGCTTGCGTGTGCAAAGTGTGCTTTGCTTGCTTTGGGCAGCTGCCTCTTCATTCACAAGGGCATAAGTCTGGTGCAGCAGGGCTTGGCAGGTTACACACTGGGACGTAGCATTTATAATGCAAAAATGTGATGGAAAGTACTCCAATCATGGCAAGGTGGCAAAATCCCAGGTTGCAGCAAATAAGCCCCACTACAGCAACCGCAGATGCAAAAATAAAAGAACACATTCTGCTTACCTTTGGAAGGCCTCAAGCAGGCAGGCAGGGATCTCCAGGGAGAGAAACCCTGGCTTCCAGTGCCAACCCTTAAATGAGGTCTGGGCAGGGGTGGATCCTGGCTCCAGCCCTTCTGGTCACTCAGTGCATTGCATACACCTGGGTTGGCCCTGCCTTCCCACCAGGTGCTCAATCACTGCTTCAAGCCCTGACTTAGCATTTCTGCTCCAGCATTCCTTAGAGCATCCTCTTCAAAGCCATACCTGGACACCCCCTCCCCACCTCCTCCATGCTATTCAGGGTTCTTTCTTCCAGCCTACAGCCAATCCCACGCATTTAACAGTATAGATATGTCCTGCTTTCCATTCAGAAAAAAATTCCAGCCCAGCAGCACTGCAGCAAACCAGGATGTGCTCCCTGCAAGCCACGTGCCCAGTGCCAGAGATTTTCCACTGGTATTAGTGGTAATGAGTGGCATTAGTCCACGCCTGCATTTCACCAGCATAGATGGAGCCAGACAGAGTGAACTCATCTAACAGCCGTCCCTAAGCCAAGTCCATTGAAAGCAGCAGTGCTGCGCTTTGGCCACGGAGCTCAGTACGAGCACAAGGGCAGGGTGAGCCAGAGGACAGGTTGCTCCGAGGCTGCTTGCAAGCTTTTCAGTGACCTTTCAGAGCTCACAAGCAGCCCGAGACCTGCACTCTGTTTCCCTGCTCACCAAACTTCCCACACACTCCTCTTTTGCAGCATCCCACGTGGTGCAGAGCTGGGATGTCGGGGTGCCAGCAGGGGATGCCCACCGTGCCATGGGGCATCACAGAGGTGACAAGGATACCCTGCTGTAGGGTGCCAACCCCATCTCCATCCCACCACCACCCTCCATCCCGTGTCCCCAGCTCTGTCACTTCCCCACTGGCGCAGGGAGGGTGAGGCCGCCCAGCTGGCTGGCAGGAGATCTGGCCAGGCTGTTTAATCAGGGAGAGCGACTCGGCCGTAATTTCTTCTGATCAAGTATTACAGATGCTACGTTTGGAGCCATCTGGCAGCAGGCTGCGCTTCCTGCCCCTGCTTCTCGCGCCCGCGGGAGGACAGGGATTGCAGCAGAGAGGCAGGACAGTGGGGGTGGGTGCTCCAGCATGGGCAGAAGGGCAGAAATCCCCCTCTCCCCTTCCTCCAGAGCTGCATTCTTCATCCCGCAGGCAGCCAGCACTGCTGGGGATGGGATGAGGGAAAAGCATGTGAACATCCACAGGAAAAAAAAAAAAAGCAGCAAAGGGGGGGGTTTGAGCCAAGCAATGGGGTTTCCACCCCCATTTCATACTAGGACAACAACCCTCCTTGCAGTGTGCATATCCCACTCCTATGCTAAAACCACTGCTCCAACCAAGACCACGGGCACACCGACACTGCAATGGGGTGCAGCAGAGGCTGGGTGCTCCGACGCCGTCCCACGTGGCAGCAGAAATCCCAAGGGAAGCGATGGGGTATCCCCACCCCACTCACCCTGCAGCTCACAGCCCCTCTGCACCCCCAGCCATGGTGGGCAGCAGGAGACACAGGGCAGCTCTGTGACCCAACAGCAGCTCGCTCCCATTTACAAGAGCTGAAGCAGGAACCATCACAGCGTTCAGCGCATTAAAAATAACTGAAGGAAAGGCCTCTCCTTTCATTACTTTCGACAGAACTGGGTCTTGGTCACGCCAAGCACCAGCCGGGAGCCATCCGGCACTGTGAGCATTCAGGTGCAAACCAAAGCAAAATGGGCACACAGGTAACTGGGGGACCACGGGGACCCCCCTTTCCTTGACCAACCTAAATGAGACACCCAGGCAGAGGATGCCATGGAAAATCAGCCCTGACCCACATTTCTTTGTGAACCACAGAGAGTTAAAGGCTGGCTGAGGCCCCGAAGCATGAACTTTATGCATATGTAGCTCGTGTAATACAATTATACATTAATATATAACTAACAGTCACGGTAATACAACATTACAGTAGGTAGATTATCCCATCTCCTGTAATTTATTACTGTTATTTGTAATCCATTAGTGTCCAGAGCTGAACTCGGGTCAGAGTGCAGTGTCCTGGCACGCTCGGTGACAGTGGGACGATGACATCCCTGTGCTGTGGGGCAGCATCCCACACCGTGCCACCAGCAAGACCCAACCCAATGGGGCTGCCTCCCCATGGGGATCCCCTCACCCCATGCCTTTGGGGCTGTGGCCCCCAGCACTGTGCAGCCCCCATCTGGGACGTCGCATCGTCGTTATTACGGCGGAGGAATTCCAGTTGCCTTTGAGGGGTAGGAACAAAGCCTAACTGGTTTCATGCAGCCACCAATTAATCTTGATCGACACCACCCTCCATAGTGAGTCATCCACCCGAAGTCAATTTACATTTTTATTAAATCACACAGGAAAATTAGAAGCGTTATTACTTCCCTCCGATTCAATACGCGTTCTGTGTTCCCCCACCATTCAGGGTGTGGGAAAACATCCCGACCCTCCAGTTTAACCATTTCTTCCCCTATATAAAGCCTGGAAATAGATTGGCACGAGGGCAGTGGAATAGAAACCACCATTCCCCAGAGCAGGAGCATCATCATCCCCATCACTGGCACATTGATACTCACCCCCAAGCCATCACCAACGGATGGCATCCAGCCCCAAAACCAAATCACAGCACTGCATCAGCCTCACTGCTACAAGACAAGCATCACAACTCAGCATCAATTGATTTATGGGCTCCACACGATGCAAGCAGATCTGTGCATCAGCAGGAAATGGACCTCCTGAGAAAGATAAAAGAATGGGTGCCTGCCTGCAGACGAGGAGATATTACGGGGCTTCTCTATGTTTGCTGTGCACATCTCCATGTTTATGTGGGTATTTAGTGGGGTTAAACAAGAGGAAGGGTCTCCTCTAACCACTGTAATTAAGATTTGCTGGAACAGAAAGCCCCAAAGCTCCCACCTCCATCCTCCTGGAATGGGGATGGAGAGTCCCTGCTTCATCTGGCTCGGTCAGAAGATTATTTCTCAAGGATGAATGCTCTTACGATGAAAATATTTCTCAAGGATGAGCACTGATTGTTTGCTAAGTCCAATCAATTCCGACTGCATTTCCTGTGGACGGAGCAAGAGGAAGGAGGAGAATTTCCATTTTGTGATTAAAACCCTGAAGTCCTACATTTTTCTTCTAAATCAGGACAAAAGCACGGTTTGAAGCAACCGTGTTTCCTGCCAAAGGGGAACGAGACTCCAAGTTCCAACCTCGCTCTCTGCAACCCAATTAGCTGCATCCCAGACCAGGACCAAAACCCTGCGTGGTGCCCAGGGCTGCAGAACCCACACACCCATCCTCACCCCTATGGCAAACCCATCACCACAGCTCTCCGTACTCCGCATGCTGCTGCACAAAAGCAGGGTTTATTGAGTCTTATTAAAATAATAGCAAGAATTTGGAGTGGAAGACGAACAACATGTGGATCCCACGCTTTGCCCCCCAACCCCAGCACAGCTCTGCTATGGATGCTGGCTCGCACCCCAGGGCTGCACCCCATCACCCCGCTGGGCACACCAAGCAGCCCCCTCATGCCCTAGGTTCATCACAGGCAAACTCCCCAGCCTGATTCAGCACTGCCCACCAACAAGCAATGCTTCAGGAAGCACATGGCTGCTCAAACCCAAGCAGCAAGCCATCAGTGCTCCCCCAGCCCATCCCCAAGGAGTGATTCCCAGCGAGGGAATCCCTTCCAGGAGCAGCACCACACAACCTGCATTTCCCAGGCTGCACCCAAAGGGCCTTTTGCAAACTCCCCCCATGCCCACAGCCTTTCTGAAGTCCCGTTTTTCCACTCCACCACAACTCCCCCCCACCCCCCCCCCCCACCCCGCCTTCCTCGTTTTCCTTCTCCAACTGCTGACCCAGATTTCATAATGAATGAATCCATGCAGAGCTCTTCAGACTTTAATTATTTTTTTCACTTTTTCTCATCATACATTATGCATCAATAAGGGGGGGGGGGGAAGGGAGAGGAGGCCAAAAAAACCCACACAGCACAATTAATTTAAGCTTGAATGGTTAACTCCTGCCTATTGCTAATAGCAAAAGTGTCTGCAAATTGCAGTTCTTATTTTAGAGCTCACATTAATGGCGGGGATGAAAACAAACAGTTTTTAAGAGGCTGAAAACAACCAATGCATTTCTTCATACAAACCTGCTTTTCTGGGCTCTTTAAGGGGAGAATCCACCACGTGCCAACCCCTTCTTTCCCAGCATCACCACATACCTCCATCCGAAATCCCAGCCCTACCCTGGGAAATCCCAGCCCCAGACCCCCCCCTCCCCAGCAAGCTGTCCTCCCAGCCCCCACCCACACAAGTCCCAGCGAAAGAAAACAAACACACACCAAGAAGGGCCCCAATCAGATCCCTCCGCCGTGTACTGAAAACACCTTTGACCCAAATTCCGGCTGCAGGATGGAATTCCCCCTCTCTGCAGGCACAGCGCTGGGGTGACAGCAGTGTTTGTGTGTGTGTTGCATGAAGGGCAAGATCCCCCCGCAGCCCCCCACGCCTAACAGCGCTCGGGAGCCTTCATTGGATGCGAAGTGGCTGTGATTTCATACCATCACATGATAACGACAGCAGCCCACCTCTCCCTCCCCTCCCAGGTGCACGGCGAAGCGCACGGAAAAGCATCTCCCAGCACAGCCGGACACCTCCAGATGAGCTGCTGGTTACACACCCATGGAAACTGAGAGGGGGGAAGAAGGGGGGTACAGGAGAGCTTTTAACCCGAAGAAAATGGAATCGCACAGATTTCTCCCCTGCAAAAACACCCAGAGAGCGACGCTCTGCCGGAACGCATGCCTCGCATTTTTGCTGCCTGTCGCTTTGCAAAGCGGCTCGCAGCACCCTCCAGCTTTGCTATGAGGAGAATGGCCGGAATTATTCCGCTCTGGTCACTGGGTTGCAGCCCAGGAGCCAGGTGAAGGTATGGGCACGCAGCCCCGCGGCTCAGCAGAACCTCAGCTGCAATATCCTCTGAATTTGTCAACACCTTTGCAAGAAGTTTCCTGGGGAGCGGGGAGAAAGGAGATTACCAAGTGCTGACAAGCCTGCAGGATGCTGTCAAGACGCCCTGCTCGCTGTCAGCCTGTGCTCAGCATCATCCCAGCAGAGCGGGGACCTTGGCGATGCCACCCAGGATGGGGCACCATAGGGCTGCATCACCTGCACCCACCGGGCTCCCCCTCCTCCTGGCAGTGGGAACCAACAACCCTCCAGGAAAGCTGTTTTTGGAGGCTGCTGAATTTTTCTTGGCACCGCTCGGTGCGCTTTGCATTCACTTGAAAATCCCAAGCATTTTAATATAGCTGGAATATTTGCTTGCAGGAGGACTTAACTCCCCACCAAATGCTTCCCAATCTTTCAGAGCCCCCCCAGCTTGGGATGGGGACATTGAAACAGAGCGCAAAGCCACACTGCTTGCTGCTCCCAGCACCACAGTGGGGTGAGCTCCCCCAGCCACCAGCAGCCCACACTGTCCCTCTGTTGACTTTGGCTGCATCCCTTCCTCGGGGCATCCCTCCCTTGGCCTAGGGGAAAAGCCCTTTTTATTTTTTTTTCCCCCCTGTTTCATCTATTTTAAGATCAGAGGCCTAAAATTAGCCCTGCTCACACAATGGGGCCTCAGATTTAATCCCTTCCCAACCATAAACCACCATTTGCAACCTTCCTGCAAACTTCTCCGGCCATCCAAACGAAGTAAATAAATAAACAAACTGGAAACCACCTGAGGGCCAAACTGTTCCATTTAAAAATAAATGTACCCACACGACCACTGCTGCCACCCACGGCAACGTGGCATTCTGCTGACATGGCTCAGAGCATGGCCACGACCCAGGCCATCAACACCAGCACTGCAAGCTCTCCCCTTGCAAACCTTCATAGGGGAGCGGAGAGATGCTCAGGCTGCAAAGCTGCGTGTGCAATTTGCTCCTCCACGCTCAGCCTAACCAGTGGGGTAATTGGACGGACCTTGCTTAGAGCAAAACAATTAGTTAATATTTGTTAAGTGCCCTGGAGTTAATTAATTGCCATTGACTCATTAGCTAGACTTCAGCCTCCGTGCACAGCTGGAAGCCATCCCTGCACGGCACAGCCACGCACAGCTCCCTGCCCACCTCCCTCCCATAGCCTGTATCCCTTTTCCAACCCCAGGGCAGCGGGAGCAGAGCAGCTCCCATCCCAAACCACAGCAGCGATGCTCCTGGAGCACAGTGCAGCCCCCTGGGATGGATGCGAGCAGCGCAGGTGTTGGCCAACCCACCCTTCATCCTTCCGCAGAACACATTATTTCACCCCAAAGATATCCCCACCGTGAGACCCTCCTTGCTTAGCAAACCACCACGCTCCCGGGGCACCTTCCCAAGGACAGAGCCACGTGTGTCCCCATCCCGAGCACCCCGGGGGGCCAGCAGCAGCCCAGCACACAGAGCTGGCCAACAGCAACAAACTCGTGTGCGAAAAAACTCGGTGAGGAAGCAATATTCGGCTTGACTCTTCCCAAGCTCCTATTGTAAACAGCGCCGCGGATGGGTTTGTTTTATTTGTTTTCATTATGAAAACACAGCCCGGATGGTCCTGCTGCTTCGGGCAGGCACTGTCCTCGTGGGGGGAAGCGAGCTAAAAGCACCACAGAGAGTGGCAACCCTATGGAAACACAGCCTGCGGAGCTCACCGCAGCCAAAGCGCAGCTCCAGAGGCTGAGCAGGGTGGCACACAGGTGCCCTGCAGCAGCTGGGATGCAAGCAAGCACCTGGGGATGAATACATCTCACATGTTGGTTCCCAAGGCAGCCATAGCCAACACGGTGTGTGGGTTAAGGAGAAGCTTCCTATCCCCACCTCCCAGCCTGGGCGGGTAGCAGCATTCAGCCCTGCCTCCATCTCGGACAGCACAAAGGCAAGCACAGCCCAAAGCCGAGACGAGCTTCAGACACCGCCGAGTTAAAAATACATATTTTTCAGACAAAAGTTCAGTCCCCGAATGGTAAGAGAATCCAGGAAAAATGCAGCAGGCCCGGCTGGTGGCCGGCTTCCAGCACCTCCCTTCGGAGGAATCCGCCGAGGAGTCTCTGCTAATCCGCCCAGGACACACCAGCATTTCTTCCTTGTGCAGTGGGGCTGGGTTTTGGTGGTTTTTTTCCGTCTGCTCAGCAGATTTGACATTTGCTGGGGGGCCAAGCAGGGGCACCGCGCTTCGTGTCCCTGTCACAAAGCCAGGGGCTGCAGGTAGGGAAAAGCAGCGACAGTGCAACAGCCTGGTGCCATTGCAAGCGCTCTACAAACCAACGGCAGCAACTCTGTGCCTCAGTTTCCCCTCCCAAAGCAGGAGCCCATCCGTCAGATGTGTGCTTGGGCTGCAGAGGGGAAAGCCTCCCCCCAGCTGCTGCTCAGAACAGCTCCAGGAGGAGCACGGCTCTGTTGCACAGCTCTGTTTATTGCACGGCTCTGTTGCAAGGCTCTGTTTTGTTGCATGGTCTTCAGTACCTGTCTGGATTGCAGCAGAAACACCCTGATTTTCAGCAGCTTACATGTCACAGCTCCCTGCTCCACACCAAAGGATGTCCCAGCCGTGGTCTCATCCCAAAACAGAGGAAAAGAAGCAGCAGTGGGAGCCAATAATAAATGTAACGATGCTAATAGTGCGGGCAAGAGGATAGAGCAAACCTGTTCCAAGCACTGTCCTGCAGCAGGACCCTTTATGGATGGTAACGGGATGGGACACCGTTGGCATTACCTCCTGTATAGGTTTGCTCTCCCCAAAGAGGCAGAGCAGCCTTGATTGGGGCACACAGACAGGCACGGCCCCAGCCAGGTCCCACACAACCCTATGCCCCCCCAGGAGCTGCTGCCGGGCCAGCACTGCCCTCCCTCCCAGTGATATGCCCACGGAGGAATTTGCACTTCATTCTTTGACACCCGCTTTAATTATAGGTCTCAAGTTGGCTTCGGTCTTTCACAAGAGCCTGAGCTAATTTCCTGATCCCCTTTCCACGGGAGGGTTTGTGAGTCACTCGCTCCTTCTGTATACAAACAAAGGCAGGGGGGGGGGCTTTGCCAAAACCCCGAGTGCTGCGGGCTGCCCCAGCCCAGCATGGACACCAAACCTCAGCACTGCTTTCCCCCTGCAAGGAGAGCAGCAGACAGGCAGATCAGGGCAGGAGGTGACAGCCCACATGTGCTAATGCAGAGTTCCTGAAAGGCTCGTGGCACACAGGGACGCTCCGTCCTTGCCCACCAGTCAGTGCTTCCCATTCTCCAACAGCAGAACCCTGCTGGCCTCTCCAACCCTCAGTCAGAAACCAGCTCCTTAACCACAGCACAGTATGGACTTCAGCTGTCTGAATGTCACTCAGTTCGAGGAGTCACGGGGAATTCTCAGCAGCCAGGTGAACCTCTTTACATCTGGTCTCCAAAAGCATCCCCAAAGGCAGTGCTGCTCACACTGCACGGTGCAGCTCAGGGCACAAAGAAGGAACTCTGAGCTCGCAGCCCCGCGCTGCCCTCATGGAGTTTTTCACCCCAGTCATGAGACAGGGCGGATGCAGCTCAGGATAAATCATCAACCACAGCAACAGGACAGAACCAGGAGGCTGTGCAGGACCGCTGGTGACCGTAGCTCAAGGGGAGCCCATTGGAGTCGACGCTTCCAACCTTATGGTGGAAGTCTTCCAGGCCCATTGCAGGGATGAGCATCCATCCTCGCACAGCCTTTCCTCTTCCCCAGCCCCAGAACCGAGAGTAGAAGGGGAAAAAAAAAAAATCTGTACGTGTCATTGCTGAGCTGCAATGACAGCACGAGGAGAGCAGTGGGGCACAGCCTCCTCCCAGTCACAGCTCCTCTGAGCCAATCCTCATCCATCCCAAAAAAGCATCCTGCAGAGGGATCAGCCCAAGCTCTGTATCCCTACGGGGTCCCTCCATCCCCAGGGCAGCTCTCAGCGGAGGGATGTTCCGCCTTTCTTCTCTTGCAGGATTAGACACACTTCTTTTCTCTTGTTGCTTTTCAAAGGAGAAGCTTTTTATCACAACTGATCCCCGGGAGGAAAATCTTTTTCTCTCACTCCTCCTCCTCCCTCCCTCTCTCAAAGGGGGTGGGGGGGGAAGAAGTTTGCCTTCATCTCAATCTCTTTGCTGACAGGCACTAAGGACGGACGGACGGACGGACAGACAGAGAACAGCTCTCCGGGTCTCTCCATCCCCCACCCCTCCCTGCTGTGGTTTCCCTGTCGCCACGCACACCCAGGGCCAGCCCCTGAGAACACCCAGCAAAATCCCAGCTCCTTATTTCGAAAGCCCGGAGCAATTGCGAAACCCACCCAGCGAAGGTCGGTGAGCAGCAGCAGCTCCGAGCGGCCGCAGGTGCTCCGTGCTCACCTACCTGCTCCCCCCCCCACCCCCTGCTTCCTGCGGGCTGCAATTCCGTTTTCCAGTGTTAGATGGATTTCTCTCCCCCCTCCTCTTCCTTGACTGCTGCGGAACAGATCAAACCAAAGAGAGGAAACCGACACTTTGAGCTGGCAAAGCTTTAGACATGCACTGCTATTTTTACGGGCTGCTCGCATGCTACAAGTGTGCCTAAGAGCGGGGACTGCAGCACGATGGGCTCTGCAGACACACAGGGCTGCCCATGGCCATACACACCTCAACATGAAACCCCATTGCGTTGGAGCTCCTGAGCTCTCCTTGCTACCACGCTAGCAGCAAACTGTGTGGATTCTGACTGCCGGCCCCACTTCAGCTTTTTCTCTTTATTTTTAGGCATCCCCTTAAAACTACAGAGGAAATCATCCAAAAGAAGTTTCTTCACCCGGCCTGTCAGCTTGAGGAAGTGAAATTAAAGCAGGACAAAAAAGAAAAAAAAAAAAAAAAAAAACCTGAATCCTAATAAATCACACATCCACGCACACCAAATTGGAGAAATCTGGGCATGCCTCCAAAGCCAAGTAAATGGATGATAAACAAAACAAACCTAGCTCTACCCAGCAATAAAGGCTTTCACGTTTGGAATGTCTCACCCTGGAATCGCTTCCATTGACGGCACAGCCACGGGAAGCCACTGGGCTCCCATATGAAGCTGTGCCTCCCCAAATCCATCCAGACCCAAGATGCCAACCCAGTGCTGAGCTCCGAGCATCAGCATCCCTCCCGTGCTGGCCCCGTGCCCTCGGAGCTGAATAGGGCCTTTCTGCAAAGAGCACTGAGGCTGCAGGGAAATCCTGCCCAGCCTCAGCCAGAGTGGGGAAAAAGGGGCCTGGAAATGGCAGCAGTGCCCTACAGCTTGTGGGAGCTGTGCTCTGTGCACCCTGCAAGTCTGGGTTGGGGGATCAAAAAACAAAAGCAAAAAAAAAAAAAAAAAGGGCAAAAAGATTAAGGGTGAGGATGATGGAATAACCCCCGTCCACACAAAGGAGGCCTATGGGAGAGAAAAAAAGCAGCAGCAGCAGGTCTCCTTTTAAGCTTTAGATGCTGATTCCCATTGATATGGATGCAGCAGAGCCATGCCCACCCCCTGCCTGCTGCACGGAGTGAACCTGTACAGAGCATGCAGCAGGACAGCCAAGGGCAGCTCCCAGCCCTGCAGCAGGGCGAGATGATGGAGAACAGCCCAGTGCTACAGCTGCAGCCTCCTCGTGCCACAACCAGACTTTGGGGGCCCAACCCACGTGGCACAGCCAGGCTGAGAGCCGAGGGGTTGACAGCAGAAAGCAACATGTGGGACCACACAGGGACACAGCACGAGCATCCCTCCCCTGCCTGCACCCAGCCCCGTTTCTCTGTTTGCTTCCCAGCAGAGACTGCCACGAAACAGTTAAAGTTTTCCCAGCTGGGCTCTCTGGTTAAAAGTCCACCGGGCATTTTCCCATCGTGGACTTTAGCCCCAGCACACAGCCACGATAACGCAGCAGTGCCACGGGGCAGCTGCAGGATGGGTGCTGCCAAGGTGGGCGTCCCTTGCAAAACACAGGGCAGGAAACTGCAAACCGGGGCTCAGAGCAACGTGGGGTTTAAAGGCGGAGTGAGGTCGCACAGTGCTGCTGCAGAGCAGTGGCAGTGCTGTGGTTATGGGATGTTGGACCCCAAAAGAGCCCCAGTGGCAGCACTGCTCTGGTGATGCAGCCTCTCTGCCACCAGGGCTGCACATACCCTTTTTTAAAAGCTGGGTGATGTAATCAACTGGTATTTATAATGCTGAAAACATCCCAAAGCTCCATCTCTTCCAGCTCCCAAGCACACTGTGTACTCTTAATAAAGTAATTGCAATGATGAATAGCTCCTTATAACATTCCTCTTCTCCAGCTACCGACGGGGCCGGGAGCGCGGGCGAAAGCCTTTCTCCTAACTCTCCATCGAGGCACACACAGGATTTCACCTTTTCACAGCAAAACATACCCTGAAAGTCTGGAACACGTGAACTCCTGCTCCCCACCCCAGCCATCCTAATGCCTTCATAATAAAGGCAGCAAATCACTGCATGTCAGTCCCAGCCCTCAGCTCCCTGCTGGGAAACTCAGCCCACCCAATGGAGTCAATGACAAATGCTGACTGCACAGCAGCTGGGAGGGCACCTGCAGCCCCCAACCCCACAGCTTGGGGCTCCTTTCCCCAGGTTTTGGAGCAGGGCTGTGGGTTTAATCATTTGCATGGAAGTCCTTGTGTGCTTGTCCTTTCCACACTGATAACTACAAGACAGGCCAACGCTTTATTTTTTTGGTAGAGTCACTTCTACCTGAAGAATTTGTACTGTCCCCCCCACCAGCTGAAGCTTCCCACCCCATGCAAAGCCTTTAGTCCCACCCAGAGAATCAAAAGATTTCCTGAGCCCACATCAGACCCTGCTCTCTGGGTGCTTTCCATGCAGCCCCTGCTCCCAACCCCTTATAGCAGAGCAGTGAGGCCAAGAGCATCACCCATCCATCAGACTGAGTGGTTGACAAATACAGTGGGTGACAAAAAGAGACCTGGGGCCAATGGGTCCAAGCAGGAGACCTGATGGCTACACAGATCAGCCCCACAGCACCTGGGCTCATGGGATGTGGGGAAGTGTGTGGGTCACAGTGCTGCTCCCCATGAGAAACCCTGCAACAACTCCTGCACACACCCGGAGGACTCAAAGCTCTGCTGCAGAACCCAGACGTGGTGCTACTTCTGCTCCCATGGTGCAGCACCCAGCCGACCAGCCCAGGAGGAAAAGCAGCAGCCGTGAGCAAACCAAGCACCCGTGCTCAGCAACCCTACAGTGACCCACAGCCTCCCGTTCCCACAGGTTAAACCTGCCCTGCAGGTGGGGCCTGAAGAGCTCTGGATGGGAACTGCTGGTTTGCCCTGAGCAGAAGCTGAAGCTGAGCAGGATGCCCCAGTAACCAAAACAGGGCCAGGTCCAATCCTCAAAACCCCAATGAATTAAATCCACGTCTCCCAACCCTATAAGCAGCAAAGAACCCCACTGGGAGGGAGCAACGCAGGGTGCAGCAGCCCCTCGGTGCACATGGGATGCTCCGAGCCGACTGGGAGCTGTTTAGATAAAGTCTCTGACATTTGCAAACAATGGGTATCAGCTGGCCCAGGGCCAGGCTATCTTGAGCAGGGATCACAGCTAAGCCTTCCTAAGTGCTTAAATGGGGGCCCGCAGGTATCCGTCCCTGCAGCATGAATTCCTCCCCCAACCACAGCCAACACTGCACAGCTCTGGGTGTGCAGGACAGACAAACAGGCAGACACAAGCCTTCCCTTTGCTAGGACAAGGGATTTAGGGCTGCACTGTGTCCAGCTTCCAGCCCAGATAACTGCATCATGCCCCACTTGGACTGCAGCATCCCCCAAACAGCCCCACAGAGGCTCAGGACAGGCACAAAGCACTAACACTGCCCCGTGCAGCACAGCATGCCCACAACTTGCTTAGGTGTGCAGAAAACTTTAGCTTCTGACAGGTTTACCCTAACAGGAAGAGAGCCTGGGTGGCCCATGTAGGTACAGGAAACTCCTTTCTATCGCGCTCATCGCTCTGTTTCCTCTGGATTTCTTTAACCTTTCACTCGAGCCCTGATTTATGCCTTCACACTGATTTTTTGCATGCGTGCAATTCCATTTCCCCTTCTCTCCACCAGCAAAAAACGCAGTGACACCTCAGCATCCACCCAGAGCAACGTCTGCATGGAAACCTTCCGAGGACAGATGGCAGCGTGCACACATCCCTGTGTCCCAAAGCAGGGACTGTGGGGACACAGCCCTACAGGACACCAAGAGGTGTTTGTTGCAGCCAGCCCCAAAAAAGCAAAGGATGGTTTTAAATTTGGATAGAACAGCCTTGCAAGCAAGAGGGGAAGCAGCCTTTGTGCCACCTCCGTGTCCCCCAGGTGGGGGGGGATTAGCAGCTTGTTTCCAGCCTGGGAGGAATGCGGGTGCAAAACGTCAGACAATGTCAGGAAGCATATCAGCTTCCCCGAGCTGACAGAGGGGAACGTGCCTTTGCTGAGGTTAAAGGCTCCAGGCAGCATCCGAGCACCGAGAGAGACAGCCTGGGAGCAAGGCAAGGGATGGGGCAGGAGCACAGTGCCACGCTTCAGGCTGGGAAACAGAAGGAGAGCTGCAGGGAGAGCCAGGATTGCAGCTCGGTGTCATTGCCACCGCACCAGGCTGGTCTCCTGCACAACCACCCGCTCACAGCATCCCCGAGCCTCGCGCTGCACAGCAGGGAAATGAAGTTGCAAAGGTTATCGCTTGGGTGCTTGGCTGAGCAGAAAAACCCACATGGGAAACGAGCAGGGAAAGCAGAGACGGTTGGGGAACGGAGCAGGGGGGGGAGTGAGGGGCTCAGCACGACCCCATAGCCAAAGAGAGGGCATGGAGCTCAGCCACACCACTGTGCTCCCACTCCAAAAGAGATCCTGGGAAAATAAATGCTAAGGCTGCTCCGAAAGTTTATCTGTTCTCACGAGAACGGGAGCGAGCGTGCCTGACTCCACTATAGAGATGTCATTATTTTCATGCATCTGCCTTACCCAATTTTATTTAGTTGCTTTCTGCACCATTTCATGCTCATTCTGCTGCTGAGCTAGACAATTGCTTTATAACTCTAGGGTGCAATTTCACTGTCTGTGAGCCACACGCACGCACGGAGCTGCACCTCCCTCCCTTCCTCCCCACATTTGGGGGTTGCATTGAAATGCTTTAATTACCCAAAAAAAGAAAAATCAAAAATGAGAGTGAAATTTAAATTACAACACGGATAACCACAAGCTGTGATAAGGGGGGGAAAAGAGCCGGACAGCAGCAGCTCCCCGTTAGGAAGGAGGATGACAAACCAGAGAATGATTTTCTCTCTCATGCTCAGCGAGGGCCGGAGGGCAGAGAGCTGTGAATCACGCTGGGTTTTACAATCCATTGAGAGCCACACTTGAGCAAGTGCAGGTCGGGAGGAGGGCTGGATCTGCAGGTGCTGAGCTACCAGCCAGCTCCCCCTGCAACACACTCCAGCTCCTCGCCCTCAGCTCCCAACCCCGCATCCCAGCCACACTAAGGTGCAAGGAGCGGGAGCTCTGAACGCAGCCAAGCAACGTGTGGCTGTGCACATCCCCACCAGCGAGCACCTCCGGCACAACCTCTGCTGATACGCCGCTATCTGCCGCCAGCTGCAGCGTTAGGGGCCACCGCTCCTCTGCGCACAGCTTCCCACTGCCGATAAAGCCGATCCTCTTCCAAAAACAGGGCACTAAAATGAGGAGATGGGAGGGGTGGGGGGGCTGTTCCAGCATCGAGGGGAGACGTAGGGGCTGTTCCTTCTGCAAGGCAGCACAGCCGCCTGGTGCCAGCCCTTCCGCTCTTGCTTCACCGCCGCCGTTGCCTCACCATGCTCTGCAATGGGGACGTGGGAGCCGCGCTGCCCACGAGACGAAATCGCAGCTCCGCAGCCCACAGAGTTCACAGCAAAAAAAAAAAAAAAAAAAAAGAAAAAAAAGAAAAAAAAAAAAAAAAGAAACTTTCCGGCAGCGCTCACCCGTCGGCCAAAAATGGAAAAACAAGAATTGAGACGGGGCTGCCTTCACACCGCCAGCTGGAAGCAGGCACGCACCCAGCCAGCGCTGCTGGCAGCCCCACTGCAAAGGATTTGCCATAGAGCTGTGGGGCTGCCCCTTGTCTCTCCCCCCTCCTTTTTTTTTTTTTTTTTTAAGGCAGTGCAACCTGAAGAAAGCCAAGACTGCACGAAAGAGGAGAGCATGAGAAGTACCGAGCAGACAGGAATGCCATTACTGTTTTATTGGTCGCAAATACCAGGGCTGCACCTTTTATCTCCTCGTCCCGCAGCGATCTCGCACCCGACGCACCATGAGGAAAGGATCACGGATCAGACAAGACCCAAACTCGAGGTTCAAACCATACAGAAAGTTGGCTCTGATGGCCCCAATACCAGCCATTGGGAGCCCCTGCAGCCCCACAGGGCGATGAGGCCACCAAAACAGCTTTCCCTTCACCACCAATGCAACAGGGGAAAGCAAGAGACTGATCCCAAAAGCACTCCGGGGGACCCAAGCTCCCAATGTCACCTTCCATTGGGACACACGGAGAGCAGGAGGAAGGGATGCAATCCTTACTCCCAACAGAACCAAGACTTGGGGTGTTGCTTCTTTCCCCATTTGGAACACTCAAGCACAAGCTTCTCCCCACTCCCAGCCCTAAAAGCCACCTGCATTGGCCACCTGAACCTCCAAGCGACCACGAGCCCAAAGCATACAAGCACAGCCCGATGGCATCACCACCACAAGGCCAAAGCTCCCAAAACCCCCAACAAATCCCACCTGCCTCCATTTCCCACCCAGCCCCATCCCAGCATCCAACCCCACACACCGGGCTGGGGGCCCGGCAGCCCCAGGTGCAGCCTAAAAAACCCAACCAACCAAATGTTTTGTGCTTAGAGAGGTCTGTTTGAACAGGATTAGTTTTTAACTCCACGTTAAACAACATTTCAAAAAGAAGGGGGGGTTTGGGGGAGCAGCATTCGGGCTTCATGTGAACTGTCTGCATGGGAATTGCTCCCTGTTTATCCCAGGCAACACCTTCTATTTCCAAACGCTCCTAAAATCCGGTTGCTTCACCTTTTCCTTCACTTTTTCTAAGCCAAACACAGTCCAAAACAAAAATAAGGCCACTTCCCAGAGCCGGTTCCCATTTAACAAGAGGGCATTTTCCGAGGCTAAGTCTGAAAATCACGGTGCATGCGGGGATCCTTCTGCAGGGGTTTTTAAACCCTTATTTGCAATATGATTTCTTCTGCTCCGTGCTGCCTTGATGTTCCAGCAGCCTTCGGAGAGACGCAGCCGCTGCTCCTCCCTGCAGGCACAGCTTTGCTTTGAGGAGGAGGAGGAGGGGGGGGGAAATAAAAGCCGAGCAAAGAAGGAAACGTCAGAAAGCAGCTCTTCGTGTGCGTGTCAAACGTTCAAAGTTATTCCGGAGTCTCCGTGTAATAAAATACAGCAACTCCTGACAAAATCAATTAGAATAAAACCACCCGGGCTGCCTCCCCTACTGCTTTGTAACTGGGCTGAAATGAGAGCCAAGCTGGGCCTGGGTGAGAGCAATGAGGGAACTGCCAGCACTGACCCCACAAACTGCCCCGAGCATCCCTCAGCACCACAAACAGAGGATAGGATGGGGAGATGTGCTGGGGATGGGATCCACGCAGCAGCATTAATGAGAGCCTCATCAGGTGATTGAGGTCCTGGGGAACAGCCCTGCAGCCCCGTAGGGCTCTGCAGTGACGCGAGGTGTCCCAGCTGCACAGAGGAGCCAGGCTCACACACGGCATTGCTAACCCTTAGCCAACAGCAGGAGAGATGCATCATAAAGGCTCCCGGGATATGTATGATAGGAGGTCTGGGATATTCATCACACGGGGCCTCAGCTTATTTACGGCAAGAGCAACGCAGCGA
This sequence comes from Phasianus colchicus, assembly GCF_987193195.1. Classification (NCBI taxonomy): domain Eukaryota; kingdom Metazoa; phylum Chordata; class Aves; order Galliformes; family Phasianidae; genus Phasianus; species Phasianus colchicus. Next base: position 9,488,903 of record NC_143454.1, on the reverse strand, counting down.
TTCCAACTTCAAGAGCCTAAAGGGAATCCCTGCTCACACAGCACGATGTGCTGGGACACTTTGGGACAGCCCAGGACCACAGGCAGCCCCCACACCGCTCCACAGACACCTCCACACCCTGCTTGGTTTTTAACCACCAATCTGGCACGTGGGGATCCATCCCTGCACCCAGGGATAACAACAAAAAGGGGTTTTTGACCCATTTCTCCATCAGTTTTCACTTTTTGCCCACCAGATGTGGGTGGGATGAAGGCAGGGCGTATTTTCCAGTGAAACATTTGGATTGCCCCCTCATTTTATTTTATTTTTTCCTTCAACAGGAGCAAAATGCCAACCATAATATTTGCAAGGAATAACTAAAATTCTGTGGCTTTCTCCCCCACTCTCCTTTATATAAATAAAATGCCCCAAACACGAGGAGCACAGATGCTCTCTCCTGCCCAGCAGGACAACACAGAGTAAATTCAGGGACCCTCCAAGGGTTTATTTCACCCTCGCAGCCGATATTCTGATAAAGACAACAATTCCTTCCTGGCTCCTTTTGCATGTGTCAGTCAGGAGAGGTCGAGCCCTGCGCTCGGACAGCCCTGAGTGTGTCTGTTCTTCATCTCCTGATCCCACAGGGACCTCAGCACCGTTCAGCATCCCCCAGACAGGGGCACGGCGATGCTCACTGGGACGCTCACCCAGGCAATGACACCATGTCCATCGATCCTATTTTTCATTTCCTTCCCTATGGGTTTTCCCATCAGCTACAAGGAGCAGAATGAGGGGGACTGCACACAGGTGTGGGTTCCCACTGACCCAACCCAGCACCTTCCACCTCCTCGGGGGCAAAGAGAAGGAAGCAATGTAGGGATTGCAACAGCCACGGTGAGCCACGTTTTTACTCAGACATTTGGGAAAAGGCTGCTGCCCAAAGCACCAAACTCTGCTACTTTCACACCCATCACCAACCCAACCTGGCTGCAGCTGTAGAAGAGTGGACATCGGGGGCTGCAGAGATGCCTGGGGATGTGGAGCCCTGGCAGGAGCCTCTGCCCAGCGTCTGCCAGCCGCTGCTGAGGTGAGCAGCAAAACGAGATCCTACTATTAAAAGTGCCCGGTGCTGGCCATGTTTCCACCCATGACATAAGCGGGGTTATCTGAGTCTAACCAAGGGCAGGGCTTGGCCACGAGCCCCCGTGCCGTTATCCTTTTTAGGCCAAACTGAGTTGAGATTTTGATGGGGCCACGCAGTACCAGAGCCTGCTTTTGACCCCCAGCTGCTCCAGGAAGGCACCAAGCATCCGAGCTCGGCTATTTTTTGCCCATTTCTCCCAGCCATCGCCCTGCCAGAGCACCCCAGTGCCATGCAAACAGGAGTGGGCCCCTCTCCATCCCCCAGCTCAGGGCTCAGCACAGGCTCCACGCGCTCCTTGCTCTCTCAAGCTGCCCACAAGCTCTGGGGCTCTGCTGGTCCCCAAACTCAGAGCGAGACCCAACTCTCCCCTTTCAATCTCAGCCCTTAGAGCCAAAGCTGAGGTTTTCAGCAACGTGTGACCAAAGGCCAGCGGATAAAGTTGGAGAGGCTTTCCTGCAGCAAACCCCCAACCATGCACTTCCATCAACCGCAAGCCGCATTTTCCCCATAACTTTGCATTTCTTGCTTACAGTGTGTCCCCCCATGCTCCACCACCGTGTCCCCCTCACCTCCCTCCCCACCACACACACACTGCGTTTAGAACTGAGCAGACCAACCCGTTGTTTTTCACTCACACCAGCATGCAAACCCTCTGCCAGACAGCAGCAAGGTGACACACACTGCTTTCCCCCCCCCCTCCAACATGACTAACACCACGGCATGCTACCAGCATCCACAGCGAGCTGGGCTCCCCAGGAAAACACATGCACATCACCAGGGCCTAATCCTGATCACCCCACTCAGGGTCCCTCACCCACACTAAAGGAAAAGCCAGAACTTTGGGCAGCCAGCCTCACTCTTAAACCAACAGCGTGGGCACAGACAGACACTATTTGAGGGGTACATGACCCTGCATCTATCTGCTGACCCTATAAAAGGACTGGGTGTTTTTTGGTTTGTTTATTTTTTTTTTGGGGGGGAGGGGGGGACAGGAACATGCAGGGAGATGCTTTCAGCCCCAGCACCAACTTGGGAGCAAGCAGAGCAGCAGAACTCTGCTATCAGCACAGAGCACTGCACAACCGTGATTCTGGGGGCATTTCGGTAAAAACAAAACCCAAACAACCCCTTTCCCTCCCTCCCTCCCCCCCCCCTCCGTTCCCAAAGCCCCAGCACTGATTTAAAGCCCCGCCGGTCGCGCTGCGCGGTGGCAGCGATGCGGGCTCGGCCCCAATTCCTCCTCCCAGGGCTCGGCGCCAGGCGACTTCGCTAAAAGTTTGTTCTTCCCCCTCCCCGAGCCCTGAGCTCTGCAATATCGCTTCTGCTGAACGCCAGACGCAGGGAGGCATTCGCCCTTAACAAGCCAAGACTTGACTCCAGCACCGAAACGATGGCAAACTCCAGCTGGAAAGAGGGTTGAAAATGGAACTAAAGAGAGGAGGAAAAGAGAGGGGGGGAATATAATAAAGAGAGAAACGGAGAGAGGAAAGCAACAGCCGAGGCAGCGCGCTGCCAGCCTCCTCCCCCCCAACCCCCCCCCCGCAGCACCGAGACCGGGCAGCGAGGGGCTTCCCCGTTTGAAAATACCGCTTGCGCCGCTTCGCAACACAATAATAATAATAATAACAACAATAATACAAATCCAACCCGAGAGCTCAGAAAAGCACAAAGTCGGCAGCCGGATGGAGGGAGGGGTGGGGGGGGGTGGGGAGGGGGAACTGCCCCCGGCGTTCCCCGAGAAGGGGCGCAGCGCATCCCGGCGCCGGGCGGGGGGAGGCGGCAGCTCCGGAGGCTGTTTGCGCTCTTTTCTATTTTCTGTATTCCTCCCTCCCCCTCCTCCTCCTCCTCCTCCTTCTCCTCCGCTGTAGGAACGAAGCAGCAGCTCGGAACCCAACTCACCCAGTGGCAGGAAGTGTTTGGTGTCCATCGCTGGTGCTTAACTCATGCCAAGGGGCTCGGTGGAGAGCGGCGGCGGAGGCGAAAAACACACACACACAGCGCGCACAGGGGAGGAGGAGAGCGAAATCAAAGCGAAAGGGGAGAGGGAGGGGGGAAGGGAGGGAGGGGAAGAAAAAAAAAAAAAAAAAAAGAAAAAACACCCAAGGGGGGAGGAGGGAGAGGAGGAGGAGGAGGGCGAAGAGGAGGAGGAGGAGGAGGAGGAGGAGGGAGGGGAAGGCTCGGCCCGCACGGCGGCCCCGCGCAGCGCAGCCGCGAGTTGTGCAAACTCCCAACAATGTAACTCCGCCAGCAGCCGCCGCGCGGGGCCAGCGCAGGGGGGCGGGGGGGAGCTGAGCGCAACGCCCGCCCCGCAGCGCCCGCCCCGCAGCGCCCGCCCCGCGCTGGGGAGAGGAAAAAGGGAAAAAGAGGAGGGAGAAAAGGGGAGAGTGTGAATGTGGGGAGAGGGGGAAGGATGGAAGGAATTTAAAAAAAAAAAAAAAAATTAAAAGGGAGAATTAATAGGAAAAGAGAAAAAAAAAAAAGGAGGGGTGTAAAGGAGGGAAAGGGAGAAATTTGGGGGGGGGGGGAAGGGTGGTTGAAAGTGATGGGGGAAAAAAAGGGGGAGTTAAAAGTGGGAGAAAGAAATTGAAGGTGTAGGGGAAGTGGGGATTGTAAGTGGAAAGGGGGAAAGGGAAAATTGAGGGGGGTGGGAGGAAGTGGTGAGGGGAAAAATGGGGGAATTGGGGTTGAGGAAAAGTGATGTGGGAGAAAGGAAAAATGGATGAGGGGGAAGGGGAATGGAAAGACTAAAAGTGTGGGGGGAAAGGGAAAAAAGTGGGGAAATGGAAATTAAAAAAAAAAATCGATATGTGAAAAAGGAAAAAAGTCAAAAAAAGTGAAGAAAAGGAAAAACTAAAAGCGATAAGGGGGGAAAGGAACATTAAAAATTAAAGAGGTGCTGGCAAGGAAGGAGGCAGCACAGGAGAACCCCTCTGAGGCACTCTTTGGCCCCCAGTTGTTGCACCCCAGTGGCCTTCAGAGCATGATACCTTTGGGTTCCCATGGTGGAGACCCAATGAACACCTCTTTGCACACACACAGACACACTCCCTGCTCAGCCCCATGGCTGCATCTCACCTCCCCCCAAGCATGGGCTGGGGTCTGTGGGTGACACCCCCAGGACACACTGCCACCACCATCACCTCTCTGTGTGACCCCCAGCATTTCCGAGCCTCTTATCTGCCTAGGTTGATTCTTTCATTGGCAAAGCTCCCGGTGCCATAAATGTTAGCACCCTAGCACCTCCCCCTATAAAAACACACTCCCTTATCTCTCCCCATTGCCATATCCCAGTCTATCACCTGTGTGTGTTATCAGCCCATCCCATAGCTATCACTGCACTATCACTATGCACATCGCAGAGGCCCAGTGCAATGTCCCAGCACCCCATTCATCCTTGCTCCTGTGTGCATCCCAGAAGGGTATCCCTGCCTTTCCTATTGGTTTTCCCTCCTCGTCCCAGCGCAGGACCTGTGCCCTCTCCCAGCACAAGCAGTGTGCTGCAGCTCGTCAGCTTTAATTGCAGCAAGAGAGAGTATGATAGGACAAGGGGGAATGGTTTTAAAGTGAGACAGGAGAGATTTAGGTTGGATATTAGGAGGAAGTTTTTCACACACGGGGTGGTGACGCACTGGAACAGGTTGCCCAAGGAGGCTGTGGATGCTCCATCCCTGCAGGCATTCAAGGCCAGGCTGGATGTGGCTCTGGGCAGCCTGGGCTGCTGGTTGGTGACCCTGCACATAGCAGGGGGGTTGAAATTAGATGGTCATTGTGGTCCTTTTCAACCCATTCTATGATTCTATGAAGAGAAATACTGAGAGGATCCATCTTGCATCACTGACACTTGGAGCTGCTGAAGTTGAAGCAAAAGAAAGCGCCTTGGATCCTTTTTATCCTCTGCTCCTGTAATTTCTGCATGTCCAAACAGATTTTGGAGCCTGTTTATAACTGGTAACTTCGTTTGCTCCCGGGCTGGGACCTGAAATGCCAAGTTTCATCTCCAAGTCAGTTTTTATGGCTGAGTTGCATTAACTCCTGGGAGCAGGGGAAGGAAAAAAAAAAAAAGGAAATACTACATAAGGATATAAGAGAAAGTTGAGGTTGTTAAAAAAAAGCCAAAATGTGGGTGGGTTGGCATGGCAAAAGTCCCAGGTCTTGGGGACACCTGCCTGCTTACATTGATGGCTGCAGAGCTTTTGATCCGGGGTTGAAAATCCACTTCTGTGGATTCTAACCCAAGGAATTACCGTAACTGGGACATTTCATGCTCCTCTCTCATCAAGCTCTTTAGAGCAAATTAAATTTCTCCCTAACCAGCCTGTAACAGTTTGTGTTAGATGTGGATCTAAATGTTAATTGCAGTGACAATAACAGGTCTGATCCTGCAGTCCTTATTTGGGTAAAACCTCCCACAGAAGCCAAAGGAATTTTGCCCCAGAGAAGACAGCTGGATGCAGTCCCACATTTCCCGTCTCCTGAAGATGCCAGAAGGTAGCGAGAATATTTCTGTGATGTTACAAACCTCCTTTTTCCCCCACCCACCTCCCTCAGTTCTTTAATTCACCACTAATCTAACGAGCCCTGCTTGGCTTTAGCTGTGCACTTGCTTGCAAAGAGCCGAAGCCACGGAGAGGAGCAGGGTGAGGTTGGTTTGTAGCTCTGCTGGATGTGAGGGCACCTGGAAGTCCTCCACCGTCCTGGAGAGCTGTATGGGAAGCCTTCCTGTGGTCCTCATTCCCTCTGCTCTTGAGTAATGCAAAAACCTTCAAACGTGAGACCTGAAGGAGGGCAGCTATGTATGATGGGATGATTTGGGGTCTCCCTGTCCTCAGCACTCAATCCTAGCTGGGTTTGGCAGAAGGACACCCCGTATTCAGGTGGTAAAAGCAGCCAGGTAGGCCATTCTCCCTCCATCCCCACACTCTCACACTGCTGTCCCTCGAGAGCCTGGAAAAGGGTGCAGTCCATCCCCATCCCGACCCATCCTCACCAACCCAAACAGCTTTGAGCACACGCAAACCAGCAGATACTCAAAGGCACAAAGCGTTTCTTCAGCGCCTGAGATTCAAATCCTCTACTTTGTTTGGTGTTGGTTTGTTTTTTTGTTTTTTTTTTTTTCTTTTTCCCCCAGCAGCATTTAACAAGCTGATGATGTTTGTTTATGAAGTGAAATGCACATGATTTATTTGATCTGCTGGAGCTGGAGAGCTGCATTCCCACGCCAGGGACAGGCAGAGCCGCTGCCTTCATCCCCTCTGTTGGAAACTGCTCAGATGAAGTATTGTACAGTCAGAGGCACTGTGCTGTGCTTTCAGCTGCTTCAGAGCAGGGCATTAAATGCTTATTAGAGACCTCCCAACTTCCCAGCCATAAAGTTGCACTTGTTCTTGTCTGTCTCTGCACGTGGAGACGGCCTTAACGATGTGTTCCTGCAGCTGACACAGGTCTGGGAGGTCTTTGGGCACCTGGGCTGTAGTCTGGATGTGACTTAAATGATGGTAGGGAGGTTCTTCTTGTGCTTTGCTGGTGAGTTGGGTTGAACGCATCTTACTTGGTTTGCAGGGACCATGGTTTAATTAATTGCTTTGCAAGAAGGCTCTGTAGAGGGAATGTCTGGTTCTGCTTTTTACAACACCTGGAGATGTACTTCATCTCATCACCCAGACCAGAGCCTGGCTGCCAAGGAAGCTAAGGAAACAGATCCATTAACTGATGGAAGATGAAGTGCAGAATGTGAACTATGAGACTTACAGCTCCTTGGGGAGAGCACATCGAGCATCACCCATCCTGCGGGTGGGACAGGAGCCAGATCCTCACCTGGTGTGAGCCAGCAGCACATGGCCCAGGGCTGGGCACCAGCTAAGGTCCCCCTGCCTCACCTGGGGCTGCAATAGGGCTGTGCCAGCTGTGAGCAACCTCACCACAAAGCCTTACACCAGAGCTGGAGGATGTGTCACTACCAGGGCCTTCCCCCCCATCCTTGCATATAAAACACTTTGCAAATGAAGTGTGAAGATAATATGCTTTATCATAGGCATTTATTACTGGTGATCGTTGAATAAATCTCCCTCCATTCACATACCTATACAGAAGGTGTATATAAATATGCAGCCAGTATCCGGCCCAGAGCCTTTATGACGATGTCAATGTAGCCCCCATAAAGATAGTGGGAAATGATTCATAATATTTATATGACAGACACGATATGAACTGTAATAGCCTGTTGGGATCGAGAATATCCATAGGTCTCTGTCAGCCACAAATGTGATTTAAATATTATATATGTGGCAACTGTAGCATTAGTAATATGATAGCTGTTATTGATAGTGGTCATAAAACGCAGCAGTTTTGCGCTGAAGAATGTGAAAAATAATCTAGTGGTTTTCCTAATGGTCTCCCCAGCAATGCACAGAAGGAAGTGTACTTTCAGTGCTTCTTCTTTCAGTGCATCCCTCCCCCCCACCCCCAACTGAAACTGCCATTGGATTCTATCAGATTACTGCTGGGGCCATGCTTCGTTCTGCTGATGTCAGCTTGTGGGTCTGTCTGTTGGGCTGAGGGGGTTCTGCTGGGCTGTGGGGTCAGGCTTTGCTCTTCTGTATGGAACAGGGCTCAGTGCTGCCATGCTGGCTGTGAAGGGAAGACTTTGTCCAGCGGCTGCACAAACGTTCTCTCCTTTGCAATGGCAAAGGGTCATCAGTGGGTATGAGTTTGCACAGCCCCATAGGAGAGCTGATACCATCAACCCTCACCTTCTCACTGTCTGAGCATCACGCAGATGCACAACGGGTGGGTTTCACACTGCAGCAGTGCTCCTCAGGGCACAGCAGTGGGTGGGAGCTCAGGGACAACCAACAAAGGTCTCATCCCTCCTCATCATCAGACTGCCTTCCTCTCCCAACTCCATCCTGTTCTTTCCCGAGAGCAAACAAAAGGGGAAAATCACTCCACCACACAGCCATTAGTTACAACAGACCCTGTTTTTCCTCCCTTAGCACAAGCAAGAGAGGACCCAGCTTGCCCAGATGGATTCAGCATCACGGTTTTGCTTTGGTGGGGTCTGCAAGGGGTTTGTTTAACCAACACCAACATTGCACTGGTGAGGTGCAGCCCCTGGGACAGCTATCAGGATGCCTGCTCCATCCCTTCACATGACAGAGAATAAATCGAGGCAACAAAACACCCTTGAAACAGCAACAGAACGGTGGTGGGGCTGAGGAAGAGAGAAGGGTGAAGGCAATAAATGGGTCAGTCCCCATGGACACCCAGCAGAGCCACACATCGCTTCTCAATGACCTTCCGTGGCTTTCCAAAATGCAACAAAGTGCATTTTATAGATGAAAGCAAAAGTGCATTGCAAAGTGAGGGTCTGGGTATAACGTAGCAGCAGTTTTCTACACCATTTGCATTGCAAACGAGCTGATCTTCCTCTTCCTCACCCTGGTGGGAGCCAGGCGTTGCTCCAGGGAGAGCTGTGGGCCCATTTCTGCCATCGTTTGCACTGACATAAATCAGGAATTTACTCAGTTGAAATAAGTGGGGCTGCACCAGTATAAAACCAGTGTGAGATCGGAATTACAGTGCTATAAAAGCAGCGTGAGATTAGAATCAGCCTGAGTATATTGCAGCGATGGTTTGAGGAAAGCCTAGGGAAATTACCAATATTGGAATTGGAAAAAGAAGAGAAAAAAAAATGGCACGTGATTTCCTGATGATTTGGAAAATCAAATCCTCAAGGCCAGCAGTTGTGTTCCTCCCTCCCACCGCAATTCCAGCACTGGTGAGAGCTGTGCCAGAGCAGTGATTCTCTATTATCCCTCTTCTGGATGAAGCAGCTGGGAGGTGCTTTATAAGTAGATGCCGTATAAAAATAAATAGAATTGAATTAGGGAAACAAACTGAAGTCGTTTCTTCTCCATCCTCACATCAATCCATTTAGGCCGATTCTTTGGGTGCTCCGAGGGGGATTTGCATTACGGAGCTGTCAGCATCCACAGTCCGGTCCTCTCTTCCCAAATGAGCCTTGGCACTCCTAATGCAATGCCTCTTCATTACCCCCATTTCCCCCTCCTCCATGTGGGGCCCTTTTCCAGGTCCTGCACCCCCAGCACGTTGCGTTGAGCAATGCTTTGTAACGAGCAGCAACCTCCTAATGAGATTTTGGGGACGTGGAATCAGGGAAGGGAAAACAAATGCCGTCTTTTAAATGAAATAACGACGCGTAAGCCCTGAGATATAATGAGAAGCACATCAGTGGCAATTTGATTTGTTAATGGAGCCTGGGCGTTGATATGCAGCGGTGAGAGCACTCGGAGCAGTGCTGGTGGAGGCTGGGACAGCATCCCACCCCGTGCGGATCTGCTGCCCTCAAACCGTGCTTGGTGCCTGCGGGAGGATGCACGGCAGCGAGGCCATTGCATTGCAGTGCACTGAAGTAGGTCAGGCTGCTGCTCCTGGCTATGCCATCCCTGTGCCCCGCAGCCATGGATGGCAACATGGGAACTGAGGGGATCTGGTGGAGCACACGTTGCCAGAGCTGTGGTGTGGAGATGCCTCGTGTCGCTGCACGGCGTGTCCCGTAGAATCACAGAGTCATTTCAGGCTGGAAAAGCCCTCTCAGATCCCCAACCCGCCCCATTGTGCCCACCAACCACCTCCCACAGTGCCACATCGCTGCAGTTCTGGAGCTCCAGCCCTCCCTGCTCCAATAGTTTTCCATGATCCCAGGAAAACCAGCACTGCTGCATAAGGCACAGGCAGTTTGCCCCTTGGCTGGCGAGCAGCACAGGTAACATTTTCCCTTGGCTCTTTGGGAACATCTGGTTTTAATGCTGCTCGAAGCAGTTTTGGATAACGCCGTAGCGTGCAGTTAATCTATTCCCCATGTTCTAGGAAATATTATCATCTTAAAGGCAATTTAAGAAATTACAGAAATACAGACATTACTGAAGTATAAATCCAGAGGTAACACCATCCTGCCTGACAGGAGATCCACCAGCACTCCTTGCTTCATTTGTAATGCCTTTGTCCCTGTTAAGATGATGTTTGATCCCCAATTCTCCCCACCTTGCACGGTCCCCGGTGCTGCAGGAGCTCCAGCTTTACACTGGGCTTTCAGGAACAGAGTTTACATGAAGGAAGGATGCTGTGCAGCTCTTCTCTCATTGTGCTGGCGAAGTTTTGCAGTTGGTAGAGAACGTGGTAAAGCAATAACCAGGACAGCTGTACTTCCCTTGATCACTTTTTCTCACGGATCAATAGTTCCAGAGGTTCTTGCCAGACAAACCCTCCCTAAGTGTATCTTGGCTCAGAGCTGAGGACTGGCTCGTGTTCAATGTCTCAGCAGGCGACGAAACTGAAGTTGGTTTAGATGTGGTCCTGGGCTTTGTACGGCTCCCAAGTGGTTCTGATTGAAAAATTAGTTTTGGCATTCACAGTGTGTGATCGTTCCTTAATGCAGCCCAAATGCCTCCGCTGTGCAGGCAGCAGCCCAGTGCCAGCCCTTAGGGTGTGCATTGCCCAATCACTCACAGTCCTGTGGGATCCCCCCCCATCCCACATCACCCCCTGCTTTAGTCAGCAGAATGCTGGTGCTCCGTCCTCTCCATCATGTGCTGCAGCTTCAGCAGAAGACAGCATTAAAAGGAGCTGCTGTGAAAGCCCTTTGGAAGGGTGATGGGAGCAGAGAAGGGAACCCACCGTGCACAGAATCCACCCATATGCACAGCAAACCCTTTGGCAGCCCTTGCTTACACCATGGGTACCAGCCCACGCTGATGGCCCTCCAAAGCCAACACTCATTCATTCCATTTTCAGCCTCCACAAAGCTTTTGCATTGCCAAACCGGTGCAGTGGGGGATACTGGGCTCACTGCAAAAGTGAAATAGCAAATAAAACATTGTACAAATAACAATGCTGTTTGTGAGCTGCACTACGTGAGCGCCGGTGTTGTGATTATTGGTTCATTACAGGCCTCTCTCCTGCTAAATCTTTTCTGTTATTAAAGCTGGCTCAATGGGGTCCTGATCCCTGGTTGAAACATCAATATTACTAATAAATAGAAATAACAAGTGAGGTAAAGGGCCAGACAAGAATGACCTGCTTTATGAATTAATGTAGTGAAGTCTGGCTATTTTCCTATAGCTTTTATATACTACAGGCACACATACAAACTCCATACACATTTATTGGATGTTGGTGTGTGGAAATTAAGCCAGAGCAGTGCTATAACCTAATTACTGACTTGCTACAAGGTGCCAGGGAAAAGCAGAGAGCAGACATTGCATCCACCCCTGCAGCGCGCAGAAACACTCTCCAGCTCTCATGGGGATGAAATCATCTCTTCCAGCCCTCCTCCCAAATCCCCTCCTAGCCCCAAAGAGTGGAGCAGTGTGTGAGGTGCACTGCAGGAACCTGCAAGGCTGTCAGCTGCATCTGCAGCACGTGGGGTGGGATGTGGGTTCGATGGGAGCAAGGCACGGAGGGGAGGTTAGGGGCAGGTGGGCAGTTTGACCCATAGAGATTCATGCAAGCATGCATGCTTGCAGCTCTGTACAGCTCTATAGATTTGTCTCTCTGTATGTGCATATACACATCTATATACACAAAGGGACTGCATGCATTTCTCTGTCCATCCATAATTCCATCCCGTGATTCTTACATGCTGGGTGATCCTTATCAGGAGGTGTGAAGCAGCGTGGCCATGCTTGGCTGTGCTCTGTGATGCCATCATCACCAAGCAGTACAATCCAGGGCTGCTCCTCTCCCCGTCCTGATGGCAGGTGGGGCCTCACCCCTTCTCCCAGCCGGAGGCACCACCTTGCCTCCATTATTTATAAGCTATTCAAAATTTATCGCTGCCAACAAACTCCGGCTGCAGAAGGGTTTTAAATCCTTGTTAAGTATTAAAGTGGAAATATCCGTGTGAAGGAAGCGGGTGGTGGAATGGGGCAGCCAGGTGCCCCTGTGCACCGCTGCCAACCCCCCCATGAGGATGCATTGGGCTCATGAACACGATGGGGTTTGTTTTATTTTTTTCATCCCCACCCTTTTCTTTCTTTTATTTTTTGCCTTTTTTTCCCCCTTCCTCACTGCTGTTTCATCAGGCACAGCAGCCCCGGCTCAGCAGTGGGTTGGGGGCTGTCTGAGCTCCCCCCGCTGCCCCTACCCAGAGCCACACTGAGCCACACAGTGCTTGTCACCCATCGGTGACAAATCGGTGTGGGCTGATGCTGAGGGATGCAAGAAGCAATTCCTTTGCTGATGTGGGGGATGGAGTGGGGTGGGGGTGAGGGTGGCACCGGGCAATGTGGGGCATGGGCAGCTGAGCTGGGGGTACCCCACACTGGGGCTGATATTTGGGGTCTGGGAGGGGGCAAATGTAATAAGTCTGATGGTGGCCTCCTCCCGCAGCTTGGCTTAATGGGATGCCAGAGCCGACAGGGCTGCCTCTATCTGCTCATTCCGCGGGCCTGGGGAACCATCCATCTTGTTCTAACCCTATTTTAAAAAAATATAAAAGGAAAGAAAAGGAGGGGGTGGGGGAGAAAGAAAAATGATAAATCTGTTCAGGGCTTTTGTTTGCCTGCGATTCCTGTAAAGGACAAAAAAATGAAATAAAAGCCAGGCCCATTTTTTCCCCACTTGGTGTTGCCATGGGATAGAGAGCCCCCGGTTCTCAGGAGCGCAGCGCCTTTGGGGAGGAAGAAAAAAACCTCATTAACGTTATGAGTTGCATCTGTTCCCTGGGTCTGGGTCACATCCAGCCTCAAGCTCTCCCGTCGCCTGCCTCCCCCACCCTGTGCATTCCCATCACTGATTCCTTTGGCCACTTGTGCCCTTAGGAAACAAAGGGACCCCTATGCCCCTCACTTGAGCTCCCCAGTAGTGCCCAGTGTGCTGTGAGCTGAGCAGGGGAAAGAGGCAGTGGCCAAGCTGGGGCTGGGAGTATCTCTGGCAAATCAAAGAATCACAAAGGTTGGAAAAGCTCTCTCACATCCCCAAGCCCAACCCATCCCACCGTGCCCACCGATCATGTCCCTCAGTGCCACATCTCCATGGTTCTGGGACACCTCCAGGGATGGGACTCCACCACTCACTGTGCACAGAGATGTTCATCCCAGGCTGCTACTGCAGAAGGCAGGGAGTGAATCCACTCTCTGGCTCTGCCGTGGGTAGCAGGAGTTGGAGCAGATGTCGGATATCTGCCCTCCATACCATCTTCTGCTGGGACTGCTGACCCTGCCCAGTGGATGGAATGAGGACCCAGCGCTAATTACCACATCTAGGATGGTGAGGAGGAGTGAGAGAATTTGCATGGCATTTCCAACTGCATGCTTTAAGGAAGGCGCATGCAATCGCTTTTCTTGGAGCTTCAAGGTAACGCACAGAGCAGGGCTGGGAGATGTAGAGCAAAGAACTTCGTGGTAAGAGACAATGCAGCCAGGAGCCGTGAGGGGAGCAGGGGATTCTCTTACCCAGCCATGGCTCCAACCTGCCTGGCTCTCATTTCCAGGCTATTTATAACCCAGTGTCAGGCTGGGGCTGCTCATGGTGCACTGAGCCCAGCACTGCCTGCATGGTTTCCTCCTCTGCTGCCCCACGCTGCACTGTGCAGCTATGATGAGGAGCAGGATGGGTCCTGTGCCATACCGTGCCATGTCATACTGTGACATGCCATGCCATACCATACTATGATGTCCCATGCTGTGCCATGCTATGGGAACACACTATGAAAGCGGGGCTTGCAAGCACACAGAAGCATCCGCATCATGCTGTCAAAGTCTTCATTGGAACAAAGAGTGGTGGTTGCGCATGCACGAAAAGAGGAAAAGTGTTCTCAAAAGCTTGTTCTGCACACTCTAGGGATCATTGAGTAGCACTGAGGCTTGCAGGTATTGGTTTGCTGGATTATGTGCAAAAGGTTTCACAGTCTTTATTATAAAGACTATAAATAGGTTTGTGGTCCTTCTTTGAGTTTAAGAACAAAAGGCTGTTTCATTATCATTAAACTTGCATTTGAGTCGCTCTGTGACTGAGTGTCTGGCTTTTTATTGCCAGCCAGGACTTTCAAAAGCTCCTTAAATGTTAATGTCACCTTTAAAACAACAGTGGTGAGGCCTTTGATCAGCAGAGCTGGCCACTTCTAGCAGCTGAAGACAGAGCCAGCCATTGAGCGACATCAGGATTTTAACATTTCCCCTTCCCCTGCTGACCCCTGACACAGCAGAGAGGCCAGGCTATGATCACACCTGAGTTTCAGCCATCAGGTGGCCAGAGCTGGGTTTACATGGCTTGATGCAATGGAGGTGAGCATGGCGTGGCTGCCTGGCAAGCCAGCGGCCAAGTCACAAGGCTTTGGGGACAGAAGAGTCCCCCAGGAGGCGGGGTTTGGACCGTCAGCACTACACACTGCAGGCTCATCCCTGCAACTTAGAGGCTGGGGATGGACGGAGTCATCTCAAAGTCTTCCCTTTTTAATGGCATCGCCCTTCTCTAAAAATCCACAGTGAGATGCTGGCTCAGCATCTCCCGCTGCCCTCATCTCTGTGGCCACCCCATTTGCTGCAGCTGCGTTTGCCGAGCAGGGGATGGGGTCACACACATGGCTCTGTGAGCAGGAGGGAGCGCAGCGCCGGAGGAAAGAACATTTCAGGTTCAATTAATGCCAGCCACGGCGAAAACGGGTGTGCTGGTGCTGGTTTGGGTACAAGGATATGTTTGCAGAGATAAGTGTGAGTGTAACCTGATGACACAAGTTGCCTGCTTCCAAATGTCAGGCAAAGTTCATACAACCCATGTGAAACGAGTTAAAATTTAACAGAAATCTGCAAAGCGTTGTGCTGTAATTGAATCCATGATGTGGATGGGAAGCGTGCTCAGACACATCCCAAATTGGGGCCTGAACCGCAGTATTCTTCCTGAAAAAGGTTGATTTAAAGGAGGCTGCTGCTGTCAGATCCGGGTGCACCCCTCCGTCCCCTTTTTGATGGCTGTCTGAAAACTTCTGAGTCATTCTGCATTGGTTTTGATGTGCCAGAGTTGGTTTATAAATCACAGCAGCAGGGAAAGCTCGGCTCAAGCACATGCAGATGCAAAGAGCTGCAAAGCTGACCCGCGCTGGGCTCGGTGTTGTGAGCAGTCCCTTAAGCCATACCCGCACACTGAGAAGGAAAAGGGCTTTTTGGCTTCTTGACACCGCGGTGTGGCTTTGTGTTGCTTTTCTCTTTGCTGGCTGCTAATTCCCCCTTTGTCCCAGCGTGGTGGGGTGCAAACTTCATAGAGCTTTAGAAACGGAGAGTTGTTTTGTTGGTTTTGTGCTCCATTTCTACAGTGCTGGATGAAGCCTGCCCTGTGTGGCAGCGGTGGCCAGATGTGCTCAGCACAGCCTACAGCATTCTGCATGGGGTTGGGAAGATGCTGCTTCATCCCAGCACCTCTCTGCCCCAGCAGCATCCCCACAGTGCAGATTCAGCCCCTGTGCTGCCAATGGCTGCAGCTTCCCACTGGGCAGCCCGTGGACCAGGCTCCTTGCAGGAGGCTCAAGGCGGAGCTGAAGGTACAACTGAGCCCCTTGTGTGCTTTGCTCGGTGAGGGTTTTTTGTAAGTGAGCTGAAAACAAATTTAGCACTTAATGCTCTGAAGAGTAAACACTTAAATGCCCTATCATCTGCCCAAGTGCTTTGTTTATTATCCGGAGAAGCCAAACTGAAGCGGTTTTCCATGGAGATGTAGTACCTCCTTCAGATTAGCCTGCTTAATTAGATCCTGGTTGCACGGCGCTTCGCTCTTGGAGAGGTGAGGATGAGGAGTTGCCCAACCACTGCTGCCAGACGCTGGGATTTGGCTCCAGCTGCACCCCAAGGTGCTGCTGTTATTGGGACTCAGAGTGGGAGCAGACCAATGAGGGACATCTCTATCTCTGGGACAGAATGGAGGGGGACAGGGACAACTCGCTCACCCAGCTCCACCTACCAGCAGTACAAATTGGACCAGCAGCTTTACCAGGCATTTGTCCCTGGACTTAAAATAAGGAGGGAAGAAACCAGCTGAGGTACACAGCAGTGGGAAACGCCACTCTGAGTGGTGACTGCTGTGAGCGCTGCTCCCTGAAGCACAAAATCTCCAGCCTCCCGTTTGTAAGCTATTAAAGCTGTTACATCCCATAATGAACATCCTCAGGTGAAGGAGACAAACAAGGGAAAACGCTGAAATGCAGCCGCAGAGCTAGACACAATAACAGGCACGGGGTGAGAAGGATGTGACACAGGGAGACAAACAGGAGAGAAATTTATGTCGCTGGAGATTACAAGGGCATCGTATATCACCAATGGGGACGGGCTCTGAGCGGCAGCACGAGGGAAGACCCAACCTCAGAGGGAAAAGCCTCCAAGCAGCAGTAATAGCCAAGAGAAAGAGCAGAGCTGCCTGCTTGAGGGAGATGCCAAAATCACTGCGCGGTGTTTGCTGCAATAAGAACACCCAGGGATGGCTGGCTGGGAAGGGAGCGGGGCTAGGAAGTATTTCAGGTTGGATATTAGGAGAAAATTCCTTTCTGAACTGTGCAGTGGCACAGTTGCCCAGGGAATGGTGGTGTCCCCATCCCTGGAGGTGTTCCAGAACACCTGGAGATGTGGCACTGAGGGATGTGGGCAGTGGGCATGGTGTTGGGTTTGGGGATCTGAGAGGGCTTTTCCAACCAGAATGACTCTGTGATTCAGGCTAAGGGTTTGGGCAAAGGGAAGGAAGCTGCTGGGTACATCCAGCCCAAAAACCTCATGACATGGAGGGGAATCCTGTCTTGCCTGATGGGAAATGTCACAAGCATCAGCAAACAGGTCCATCATGCATTGGGAATGACCTTGACGATACCATATGTCCAGCTGAGCTGGCCTGGAAAGGAAAGTCTCACTGACAGCTTATGGGGATTGGCCATTCCTGTATCGACTGTTTTGTGTTCATCCTAAAGCCTGCAAACAGTGGTGAAAATTCAGGAACACTGGAAGGGTGTTGGCCTTCAGTTGGATTTTGTGTGATGTGAGTACTTTGGACTTTGTTTAATGCAATGCTGAATTACGAGCTGCTTGTCTTTCAAACCAGACCCTTATTTTATTGTTTTAAGGAAGTATTTGCATACATGCAGTACCTGTCGTGCAGCAGCAAGAACAGCTCAACGCTTTGCAAGAATCAAAACCCCTGAGGAGAGGCTGGGGATGGTCACTGCCATCTCAAACATGGGGAAAGGAAGAAATCCCAAGCAACCTTTCCCTGAAATAAGCCTGTGGTCACGCTCGGACCTGTGCTCAGGAATATCTCCCCAGTTCCCAATCAGTTTTGTTGCTACCAGCCTGCCCTGGGGTGAGTAGAGAGGAAAAGCTGAGCCCCACAGCAGCAGTCCATGGTGGGGAAGGATTTAAGCATCATCCTAAAGCAGGGCGACTGCTGCAGAGACGGAGGGGTCCTGCAGGACTTGGATGCTCAGCTGTAAGTCACTCACAACTCCCAGCTCTCATTATTCCACTCCAAGTCACTACATCAGCAGTCGTACTTCAGAGTGAGAACTGTCCTACTTTCAAATAATGCGATACGTGCCTCAGATTCCCATTGTCGTGAATGCACGTTTCTAGTCTCCCTGCTTTGGAAGGTTCCCTTTGCTCTCAGCTCACAGGAGCTGTGCCATGCACTGATCCCTCTTACCCCAGTGCCATCAATTGCCCCGCAGCCCCAGCTGGCAGCGAGGCAGGGCGCGATGACTTCATTGCTGGCTGAACTCATCGTGGCAGCACTTCGGTCATTTGTTACACGCTGCCCTTCACGGGCTGGACCTGTCATCAGCTCTGCAGGGACCGGACACCCTCAGCCTCTGCATCACCCATAAAAAATGCCTTTTTCTGTCGCTGCACAAAGCGCCCAGAGGGCAGAGGCACAGCAGAGCCCCCGTCCCCGCCTTCCCCCTCTCACACAGAGATATTGCATTCATTCATCTCAGGGGCCGCAGTGTGCTCGCAGCCTGACAATACATTATGGTGATGTAGGTCTTCATTTCACGCTGTCAGGGACTATAACAACTGTATCTATTACCCAGGGGGGCTAACGGGGCAGCTCGCCCTGAGCTCATCGCCCTGCGCCTGGCTAACGCCATTGGGTGTCCCCTGCCCCCGTCCCTCATCCCCTGCCTGCACGGCGCCAGGAGGAGGGGGCTGCAGTGGGGGGTCCCGGCCCAGGACGGGCGTGGGGAGCAGGAGATGGATGGCCCTGAGAGCTGCAGCACAATGAGGCAATTCCAGCCAGTGCAGCTCATCAATCCCTGCTCTCCTGCACTGTGTTCCCCTCTGCTCAGCCGCCGTTGGTCGGGGTGATAGCCCAGGTGTGTGGCTGTCACAGAGATAAAAGAGGCTTAATTAAGACCCAATAAGCTAAGTGATTTGTTATCTCGGTGCGATATATTACTCCAGCCTATCGATCCCACAAAGGCACATGTGTCTGAGAGCCACTGACACAGCTCTGTCCTTCCCTGGTGAATACATGCCAGCCCTTGCTGCTTGCTGCAGGCAGGGGACAGGGCTGTCCCCTTACATCTCATGCAAGCACAGCAATAGCACGATTTGCTTCTCCCAAGGGAAGGAGCTGCTGGAAACTGGTGATGCTCAGCTCTGCCTGAAGACCAGCAGTGGGCATGGTGTGGGGACTTGGACATCCCTCTGATGAGGGCTGCCTGTATCCATCCCATAGCAGGAGCAGGTCTGGAAGGTGGCAGTGAGAGAAAAGCCAGTTTCCATTAAACCATGTCCCCATCCAGGGCTGACATCCCCTGGGCCTGTGGCTGTGCCATTTCAGAACCAGGCATCCCCTGAGTTCTCAAAGCGATCCCTTCCCAGCTAAAATCCAACCATTTTCTTTTTCAAAACTTTAAGGCAAGTATGAGGGGGAGAGGGAGGGGAAACCAATTCATTTAACATTCAAAATGTTAAACCGCTCAAGAAGTTCTTTGATCTTTTGAGGTTTTGCTGCAAAGGGAACACCCTTTCCCCATTGGTTTACTGAGTCACGCTTATTACTTCAATGCAGAAATATCCTTTATGTCAAGTGTATAAATATCCAACGCTAAGCCTCAGAAGCCTTTTCCTTTTTTCTTTTTTTGTGTCTGTCTGTTTTTTTAATTCATTTTGCAGAGTGTGTGTCATGCTCTCTGGAGCTGCATCCTGCAGTGGCATCCAGGGCATCCCTGCAGGATGCTGGGTGCTGTGCACTGTGCACGTTGCCATCCTCCCCAAACCCCCTAAAGCACGGCAGCCTTGGGAAAGCAGGCAGAGCAAAGGGAGATGGTAGAAGACTTGACCTCACAATGCAGTTGTGGGGTTTTTTTTGCTAGGAGGATGTGCATCTGCTGCTATTAGCAAGGATGTGCATCTGCTGGGAAATGCAACCTGCCCCCAGAATTCTAAGGAACGGTCGTAAAAATGGATGTAAGCTGAGTCCCGGCGCTCCCACGTATTCTGCTGGCACCTCGGGGCTGTGGTTGGGGTTCAAAGTGGCCACAGGTGTTGGGGCCCCGGGGCAGAGCTGTGATTGGCACACGGTATTTCAGTGCCCACGCGCCCAGACCTCCCGCAGCGGGGTCTGGAGCCAGGCGTTCCCTCCCGGCTGCCCCACAACTTGGCCTAGAGCTACGTCTGCAAAGGCTCCTGTTCAAACAGCATCGGGGCAGGCAAGCTGGGGCTTGAGAGCAGTGCTGGGGCTGCGAGGTGGTAACCTGTGCTCCAGGAGCTCCGGTGCCTGCAATCATACACTCCCCTTCCCACTGGACTCAGCAGTGGGGAGGGGGTTAGCACCCACCTCCCTGCTTTTGGCTTCCAGAGTGAGATGTCACATCCCAACAGGTGTGGGGCAGTCTGTACCGATGCCATGGGTCATGGCAGATAATGTAAAGTATGCTTAGAGTCCTGTCCTGACTTTCCTTTACCAACAAGGAAAGGTCCCAGAGTTCAGCAAATCCCACACTTTGCTCAGTCAGGCACTGGTGCTTCTGCCCAGAGGAGTTGTGGACAGCCCATCCCTCGAGGTGTCCATGGCCAGGTTGGATGGACCCTGGGCAACTTGATCTGCTGTCCACAGCAGGGGGGTTGGAGCAGGAGGATATTTCAGGCCTTTTGCAACCCAAGCTATTCTATGATTCCCAATGGCATCCCCAAAATGGGACGGTGTTCCCTATCTGAGTAAGCTGGGGTGCAGGCTTGGCCAAGAAGGGCTCGTGCTGTGCCACAGCTCACTCAGGCACATGCATCCACCCTGTGCCCACCCAGCAACACTCCCTGGGCAGCTCATACCAGTGCAGCACAAACACGCACCCAACACCCCTCCCTTGAGCTCCTGGTTGCTTTCCTTGCTGGATCCCACCCCACTGCCCAGCCCCACAGCATGCTCCCAACAGGTCGAGCAGGGCAGCCCCCGGGCTTTGCTCTCCCCAGCACAGCAGTGGGGCTGCCAGAGCCGCTCTGTGCCCATCGCTGCTGCTCACCTCCAGCAGGGCAGCAGGCACATGCTTTCCTTCCCTTGCCTTTTCCCCACGAAGGAGGTCACACCCTCTGATTACCTAACAGCAGCCGGCTCTCGGCAAAGCAAACAAACTTGACATTCACATAACCTGCCGCGCTCTCTCCGGCAGGGATTATTAAGTCATTAGAGTCTGTTAGCAAATTTTCCCAAATACCTTTTTCGCTTCTTCCCAGGGGCACCTTCATGGTTAACGATCCCAAACTGCAGGCTGGGCTGAAATCCATCCACTGCAGCCCAGCGACCATGGGGGGTGTTGGGAGCTCCCCCCAGGGCATTCCCCCGTGAGGATGCTCAGCTCTGAGTACCCCGTGAGCAGCAGAGCCCAAGGAGGGGTTTTTGCAGATGCAGCAGCCCAGGGAGGGCAGGGAAGGGGTGAGGTGTCCCCCCGGCAGGGAGGTGACCCCCATCTTCCCTCAGTAACACACACCCGCTTTTCTCCTTCGCTGAGCTGGCAGCCCAGGGCGATATTTCTAACAGGCAAGTGTATTGCCTAACTGGAGACAGAATAAAAAATAATCATAAAAAACCAGTCAGGCAGGCCAGGTCAGTGCAGAGGAGATAGGTTTCACCCACCTGCAGCTGACTTGCCCTCTCGTTCTCAGGCTGAACAGTGTGTACATCAACAGCCTGATGAGATGCAGTTTGGTAACTCAGGGCAGCAGGCGAGCTGTGCCCGTCCCCGGAGCCCCTCAGCACGAGCAGCCCTGATCCCAAACCCACCATCAACTTTGTGTTGGGGTTTATCCTATAGAGCTCTTTGGAGGTGGCTCCCCATGATGGATGCTCCATGCCCCCCATCCTGCCCAACCACCCGCATGTTGTGCGGTGTCTCAAGAGGAGAGGAGCTTGCAGGAATCCCCGGCATCTGCAGCCTCTCCCCAGGGTGCTGCTGGGGAGGCTCTGCCAGCAGACACCAGGGTTTCTGCAGCCCAGGGGCTTGGCGAGAGACAGGAGAAGATGCAGAGCATCCAAAGCCCAGGGGCCCACATGGCACAGTGTGTGTTCCATCTCAACAACCCCCCAGGTTTTCCATTTGCAGCAGAAGCCAGGTCTGAGGGAAAGAGTACAGCTAGCACCTTAGGCATAGGCAAGCAGGGAACACCAAGAAGTGCTTCATATTTTAGTCCCAAGCAGTCTGGCACATTTGGGATTGATTAACTAATTACAAAACCCTCATCTGTTTCTATTCACATCAATAAAACCAGAAATGACAATAAACCTATTGCTGCGAACATCACCTCTGGGCTAGCTCTGTACAGAAACACACTTTCTGCTCAGACACCACTAAGGTGCTTTGGCCAAAATCTCTCAGCAGACACAACCAGGCCGTGCTTCCCAACCCAGACCATCAGCACTTTTGCTGCCCTGGAGAATCACATCACCGAGGTGTCATTTGGGATGGAGTCACCCAATTCTGCAGCCGCTGCAGGAACCCAATCCTGCATTCCTGCAGCTGCTGATGCATTTTTAGGACCGCAGCACCGAGACCCCTTAAGGGTTAAGGTTAAGTTGCATGGGAAAGAAAGAAAGTGCCCTACTCCACTCTTGTCCTTAAGGTGGTGGGGGTGGTGATGGAAACAGGCGGTGCTGGGTGGGGATGCAGAGAGGTGTTGGCAGCAATGCCTTCATCATGGAAAAGTCTCTGATTTCCCAGGCAAATGCAAGAGCCACAGAAGCTGGAACCACCTTTCCCTAAAGCTTCTCCCCAACCCCTGCAGGCACAGAGGGAATGGGGTCTGTGCAATGGGTTGGGGGGGGGAGCAGCCCAGCCCTGGGGCAGCTCCCAGCTCCACACCCAGCCCAGGACACAGCAGGACCCCCGGCAGGGGAACTGCTCCTCTTCGCCCAAGGTGCTCATGGAAAGCAATTTGTCACATGAGCCTGTTTGCTTCCAAAATAAATCTCCCTTAAAGGCAGGTAAATCTCAGGCTGGATCTGTTAGATACCCTAATGTGGCATTAAGCTGAAGTTAAGGTTATATTCCTCCAGGGATGCCAGATGGGATTTGCTTTCCTTGAAGACAGGACACGTATTTCAACTCTAATGGGTTGATGGAGCCCCTTTTATCTTGTAAATATGAATGAGGAAGGGGGAGCTATTAAATAAATGGAGGGGTTTTACCTGAGCCTTTTTCCCTGTCATCGGTTTGGACTGTGTTAAAGATCTTTGTTTTCTCGGTGGAAAACTCGCTCAATCATTCAGAAAGGAACTAAATGCCTTTTGAGAACATAACCTTTATTTTCCAGATAAATGGCTCACTCAGAGCAATTTGCATGTGGGAAGCTAGCATACAGTGCAGTAAAAATATATATATTTAAAACCCAATAGCAATGTAGGTCATCATACAAACATCAACTGCTGAGATGACTTCTCTGGGGCTGGAAAGCTAGGGAGCTCAAGGCAATTCAAAAGGATGGGGAGGTTTTGTGCAGCAGATCTGCATAGGGCTGAGCAGAGGGATGGATCTACATCATCTCAGTAAGTCTGACCAAATAAATGACCCCCACCAACCCCACTCTGCCACCTTCATCCCCAGGGCTGGGTTTTACAGTCCCATCACAGCCACTCTCTCTTTCTCCCAAGTTCTCTCCAGCACCGGTGCCACCACTGGTCCCTGACACCTATCACACAGATCCAGTGGCACTTGACCATCACTGCCCCAGCACTGTGATTCCATGGCCAGGTGGACAAGCCACCACCCCCAGAGACTCCAGCAGCAGGATTCCATACAGCTCCCAACTCAGTGCCCCCCACAACGGCTCCTCACCCCTTGTGTAAGCATTTGCCTGCTGGGAATGGACCCATTTACCCAACCCAGAAATAGTCCCAGACCTCCATGGCTATGCAGATCCCAGGCTGAAAGCCATCACCACCTCCTGCGTGGTAGAAAGGGACCTGCAAGGCATTCCCCCCGCCTCAGCATTCCCCTGCTGTTGGATGGGGCAGAGCTGCAGCCCTGGGAAAGGCACTGGGAGCCGCCGCCAGCAGCTGCAGAACGATGCCAACTCCAGCTGCTTGTTAATTACGGTAACATGTTGTCTCATGTATGCACCTCCGCGAAGACGCTGTATTAGCTTGATAAGTATTTAACACTTGGCATGGGGGGGGTGGGTTCCACTCAGCATGGGGCTGAGCAGCAGGGAGGCAAGGTGGCACGAGCAGGGCACTGGGAGAGGGCAGGGCAGCAGGTCCTGGCAGCGATGGGGACTGAGCCTTGCATGGGCTGGGTTAGCACTGCTGACAATGGGGCTGTGTGGGATCCCGGCTTTTGTAGCCTCCTGCCACCACGCTTCGTGCTCAGAGCCGCCCCTGCACAAAGCCCAGACGCTGCTCTGAGCTTTAATCCGTCCTGCAAACGGGTATTGTCATCGCCGGTGCCTTTCTTCAGCAGGCTTTTCTTGTTGGCTCTGCATGGCTGGCCGCCGTGTAGCTCCCGTTGTGCTGGTGGCAGGGGAACCACGCAAACACGCGTTCAGGTCCAACGTGCTGCTCAGGAGACATCTTCATCTGCAGGGCTGCCCGCCTGTGCTGAGCCATGGGAAAATGAGCCGGACGTACCCATGTGGTCCAAGGAAATTTCCTTCCTATATGACCAATTCTGGGCAGGGTTGGGGATGATCAGACCCTCCTCATCTCCAGGGCTCATCACAGCCCCCAGAGCCAATCTGCTATGCTCTCCCCACACCTTACATGAGGCTGTGGACAGCACAGCAGCACCACCTCCGCTCTTCATTAGCAGGTTGCATTGGCCTCTTCCAAAGGTCTGAATGCAGATAAATCTTTTTTTTTTTTTTCCCCTGAATCAAAATCAGTAATTATGAGTCAGTGTTAGCACAGAGCCGGTGAGTCAGGCACAAAAGCATTTTTCCCTCTCACCCTCCAGGTCTAAGGTACATCACTTGCCTGAGCCTCCCGTGTGTGGTCTTCATTCAGGGCTTTCACAAACATCATTAGCAATCCATGGGCGAGTTCAGAAACAACCCACAGCCAACGCTGCCACCTCCTCTTCAACTCCCCAGGGTGGGAAAGCACCTGGGAAATGCACAGGTGGCCCCCACCTGCTCTGTGACAGGGATGCAGAGCAGAAATTTCTGCCTTTCCTACAGAGCTCTGCTCACTTTCAGGTTGGCAGCCAATGTCCAGCGTGAGCATTGGCCCCAGAGGTGTCCAAACCTATTGCATCCCCAGCACCTGGCTCTAGCAAAAAGGGCTTCAGGCACACTGGTGCCCTTTCCCTTCAGCAGGATGGTACCCAACAGTCTGGATGTCCCCAGCTCCAGAATTCTGCTTCTCAAATACCACAAGCCCCCATCCCACAGCCAGGGGAGGGCTCTGAGGTGGGGACACAGCTCAGCCCAGCAGTCCAGCCCCCCCAGCAGCCCATTCCTCCCTCCCAGCTGCACACCCCAGATTTCCCCCGCACAGACGTGCACTTGCTTGCCTTTGAGCTCTGGTGGGTTACTAGAGGGGGTGTTTTGCTGATGGGTGGGGATGGTTATGGCTGCATATTGCCTGCCCACTCCCTTTGATGCCCGACTCATCTCCTTACCCCGTCTCTGCTCCTTACATCTCTGTGGAATTTAACTCCATCCTTCCCATTGGTGGCTGCTCCTCCTGCAAGCCAGCCTTGTGTCAGAGGAAGGATGCTGCCCAGCACCAAGCACCAGAGCTATGCATGCATGGGAGGACTCCACGCGTTCGTTATTTGGGCTATCTCAGAAGCAAAAAATAACGTGAGAAGGAGCTGTCAGCCTCCAGCTCCTCCGAGGAGATGAGCCCAGCGGATGTGCTTACTTTCTTTTCCTCAAAGCACGCAAAACCCCAACAAAACAGACTTTGTTTACAGCCCATCCTATAAACCGCTTAGGCAGTCGGAGATGAGCTGAAAGCTTAGACATGCCGTAGAGTTACAGCCAGATGTGGTTTCCAATGGCTGAGTTAGGCACCTCGGAAACTCGAGGTTTATTAATGAAGGTGCCCGCTGAACCATAACGGGTGCTGTAATTACCTGGCTCCGGGCAGCAGGCAGTGCTGCTGCAGCCAACCATGCGCCCGGCCGAGCGGACACAGCATCTCCTGGAGGTGAGTGAGGAGGTGAAGGTCATTCCCCATGCTGACAGCTCTAAGGCTTCGGTGGATGGCTGGGGGGAGATAACAGAGCCCGAGGGTCACGGCTGATAAGAGATGAAAAGGCTCTGGGGGTGAGGAGTAATGGTGTGTGAAGGGCGATGCTCTGCTCCTGGTGACAGCGCTGGGTCTGAGGATGGTCACCCAGCGACTGGGACACCCAGCACGAGGTGGGAGCTGGGCCTTCCCCAGTTCAGACCAATGGGAGGAGCTCCCTCCCAAGCCTTGCATCACAAGGGCTGTTCCATAGGGTGATGCCAATGCCCCGACCACCACGAATCCCCTGCAAGGAGGAAACAATGGCAAGCAATGGAAGCTACATATACCCAAGAGCCTGCAGTAAAGGGAGAAGGGGCCACAGGGCCCTGCAGGGGTACAGGTGAACCCATGTGTCCTCCCCATCCCCGCTGCATGGCCCCAAGGGGCGAAGCTATCGCCTCACCAAGGAGGCACTGCTGGGAGCTTTTCACACCTGATTTTGTCTCTTGAAGTTTCACACCAATGAATAACTGTGACCTCGGGAGGGGAGTGCATCGGCTGTATTTCCCAAATATCAGCAAATTGTGTGAGAGAAAGAGATATGCTAAGGGGGCAGGCTGCTCAAACCATTACCATCCTTCTTAGTACCACTTAGCTGAACCGTTAAAAAGATCCAGGGCTCCCAAAGACAATTAAGCTCAAGGGAAGCCATAAATCTCAATAAACATCAGGCCAAGTTTTCTTCACTGCTTGAAACAACAGATATAATTTCATTGGTTACTGAGCTCATGCTCCCAAAGGGATTTCAGATAAAAAGCCACTTATTCAAAACACCAAACTCAGGCTTCTCCTGTCTCTCAGGCTACCATGGGGTCAGATTTCCCAGCATGGGAACATGCGCCCCGCGGTCTGCAGAGGTGGAGCTCTGACTGCAGCAAACCTCTGCAGATTTATGGTGTCTGCAGCACGGTGCTGTGACCCAGCAGTGGGGTCAGCAGTCGGCACCTGCGCTCAGGTGGCCCTGCTTGGATGCACGGGTTGCTGCTGGAAACAGCCTGCTGCTTGCAAAGCCTGCTCTGATCTGCACGCTTGTTCCCGTGGGCTGAGGTCTTGCATGGGCACAGCTACAGCCTAGAGGACACAGTGCTTTGCCAAGCCAGGTGCAGTGCTGGTATCTATAACCTGTTGAACTGAGATAGGTGTCCCAGAGCACATCAGCTCTCCTTGCTGTTCTAGGGGAAAACTGGCAGCTTGTCCCCATGCTGGTCACCCAGCCTATGGCCAACACCTCTCGTCCATATGTTTTCCTATACAGACATCACTGTGTCTGAGGTCCATGCTAAGGCAACACATGGCAGCCCGCGTGCCAGCCTTGCTATTTTTTTTTTTTTTTTTTTTTTTTTTACCAACAGCTTTTGCATCTGCAGGGCTGGGCCCTTGGCTCTGAAAGCTCTCTGCAAGGTCGCTCCATTCGCCAAGTGCAGCTTCTTTGTGCTTTGATTTAAGTTCTTGCGTGCTTCTTGTATTGATTTCTCTCAGATGTATTTTATGGGGAATAAGCACTCAAACCAGAAGGCCAAGACCTCCCGCCTTGTGCGCAGCATGGTAATGGATGAGCTCCTTCTCACGCTCCCTCCCTCCCTCCCCACTTCTCTCACCTTTTATTTAATCCGAATCCAAAAGCACTGGGGTGAAGGATGGCCAAGGCACAGACATGTGAAGCTTCTCTGCTCTGGGTACTCAGCATTGAGCCAAGCAGGGCACGGCGCAGCTGCAAGCAGGAAGGCTTCACTGCTCAGGCTGCAGATGGTTTCCCCTTGCAGAGATGAGGGCGATCACCTCCTGGCACCCCCAAGAACCTGGGGAAGAATCAACCTTCCGAAATCCCAAATCCAGCCCACTGAAATAACCATACTGTGATGAAGATGAGGAATTCAAATGTTGTGCAATACACTTCCACCTGACGTCAGGAGCTGAGGAGCTGGGGTTTGGAAGGCAGCCTTCCCTCTGTACACAGGAGGAATAAAAACATTATTATTGTCTTTCTCAGTGAACTGCAAAGCCTGTTTTTAAATGAAACTTGAGCTCCCCATCTCATCACGTGCTTCCAGGAGCTGGAGCTTTCCGAAGACCAAATACTTTGAAACTCTGGATAAGACCATTAGAGTTGCTTAATTTCCTTTACGTCCATCTGTTTCAGTTCAGCTCGGTTGCTTCTGTCCCAGACAAGACATTTGGCTCTTCCAAATAAATCTTATAGCCCATTTGGATTAAAGACTTTCTGATGCAGTCTCTGAATATAATCCCTCTGATTTGCATCTCAAAGAAATTGAGTTAAAACCAAGCGAGAACCATACACAGAGCGCTCAGAATTGCTGGGGGATGTGATGCACTCGTGAGGTCCCATATGGATAATGGCACTTTTGTTTTTGATTTATCCTGAACTGCCCCACTCCTATGGCTGTGTTCACACCAGCACACTGCAGGACTTCCAAAGCAAACAGAGTGAGAACATAACTGACTGCTCCTGCTGTTGTCCAAAGCTTGAGTTTTGCACCCGAGAAACTGAGAAGGCTGCAGAGAAAGCGTGAGACACACTTAGGAAGTGTGGGACAGCAGATCTCCCCGTAGCGACAGCAGAGGGTGAATGATGACTAACATTGGAGCTGAGTCAGGTTCAGTGCCATTCTGCCCATCAGCTCCTAATAGGTACTTTGCTCATCCTCAGAGGCAACGCTGACAGAGGTCTCAGTGGTGCTCTCCTATGGCTGCTCAGTGCTTGGAACCTTATTGTGTTTTTGTGCAGGAGAGCTCAGGTCACAGGATGCCTGGGTGCTATTCCTGGCAGTAACACAGCCCCTTCCTTCCCAGACAAACCCTTCCCCCTTTTTATGTCCCACAGTGCCTGCCTAGGAAACAGCTGTGTGAGATGTTGGGAGCCCCAGGTCCCCACTATTACCTCCCATTCTGTAGGATGGGAAGCCAAGTCACAGTGCAGGCAGGTGGCACAGGTACCAGCCTCACATCAGAAGACGCTGGATACAAGCAGGAACCCTGGGCACTAGGACAAAGCAGACACCCACACTCCTAATAATGACAATAATTAATCATGGGGGAGGAGGGAGCAGCAGTGCCCCAGCCTGAACCCTCACCCAGAAAGCCCTCATTTTCCCCTACTCACTCACCACTGAACAGCACAGGCTCCAGCCAAGCTGACCCAGCACAGACCACCACCCTCCTCCTTCCACCACCTCAGCCCTAGAGACATTACAGAGCCATTAAAAGCCAAATTCATTTCCACAGCTGAAACCAACTGCCCGTAATGCAGTATTTTTTGCAGCTGTGGTTCAGCATGGCACCTGAGAGCTGTGAGGTTAATGACACAGGGCTGTCAGCAGCCTTAATTATATTCCCATTTTTCCAGCCCCTGATTAGCTTTAGAGCTCATCTGGTGTCAGAAATTTGGTGCCTAAGCTTTGACAAAAGTGTTTCATTATTACTTAATAAATGGGTAAAGAGGGAGCGCGTGTATTTAAGCTCTGCCTCGTTAAAGCTTCTTTTTTTTTTTATTATTTAACCTCACCAAAGCTCCCTACCTGGCTGGGAGCCCCACACTGGGATGCTGGGGGAGCACAGCCCCATTATCCCCTCCCCAAACTTGGCCCCATAACTCCCATGAATGTGCCCTGTTTTGCTGGGAGCCTGCTGCTCCCCATCAGCCAACGGCCAATTAATAAGGATCATTTATTACTGTTATATCGCCTCTAAAGCAGGCCAGGTGTTTGCGTTATAAAAAAAAAATCAAGAGATTTAAAAATAATAATAATAAAAGCACAAGCTTTACATCAAAGCCCCGAATGGCTTAAAATCTAAAGCAGAGCTTAGGTTGTTCTCGACATTCAATTTCCTCCAGCCCTCAGCACAGTTAATTAATTTGAATATTAATAATAATGGTGAGAAGGAGCCCTGAATCTTTTCTCTCCTTTTCCATTGCAGGCCTCATCACGCCTCAAAGAGGTGCCCAATTCCTGGGTATTTCCCCCCAAAATCCTTGCAGCTCTCAGCCTGTGCCTTTTTCCCTTTGCAGGAAATTCCTGGAGTGAAATCAGGGCAAAAACACCCTATTGGCACTCAGGATTTCAGCTGGCTCTGCTCTCATGCCTGGGTGAGACGTGGGAAATCAGCGCTTCGCTCTCCAGCATCACGAGTTGGATGCACTCTTTTCACCTGATGCAGCCCCCCAAAGCCCCTCCTGGGTTTGTGGGCTCCTCCAGCAGCATTCCCACTCTTCTGTGAGGTCAGGAGCACAGGGCTGCCCCACAGGGCTAGATTTATGGCCCTGCTGTATGTCAGTCCCTCTGGGCTTGGCCATTTCCATGGCGGCTGCTGGAGATCAAGGCCGCTCTCGATGACGGCATCCTTGACCTGTGATCAAGCTGAAGCCAACGGAAGTTTCCAGCAACATAAGCCACTTAATGTTTAACTTCTGTGGTAGCTTCTGGAGACTGATATGATATAATTTTGGCTTTGCAAAGACAGCTTAGCTCAAGGGAGCGGACTGCAAATCATTAGCAGGACTGTTCTCACCCCAGCTCCTTGCTTTTAATTGCTGAGCAAAGCGGCATGAAGCATTCCCAGCGAGGAGCTGCAACCACATGAAATCTGCCTCATTTGTAGCTTCATTCCAGCACAGCCACACGTGATGGAAGTCAGGCTGATATTAACAGGGCCACTCCACAATGATGGTGGGGATGGAACCGGGCTCAGAACTCATCTAGAGCCCAAAGATGGATGAGGAACAATGACTTCTAATTGACAGAAGCACCACCCAAGCAGGAGGGATGGGATATTTTCAGCACAGCCTCCACTGCCCCATGCTGTGCTCAGCTCCTCTGGCAGCCCATAGAATTGACCTCAGCTCCCCATCCATGCCATGGGTCCTCATGTCGTGTGTGCTCTGCAGGGCTGTGCTGAAGGGTGAGCATGGGGCTGGCTGAGCTGAGCCCTCCCAGCCTAATAACCACATTAATTAGAGCACAAGGCCCCTTCTTCCCACTGTAAATCTCCATTAGCCATAAACTGGAAGGGCCATAAAAAGGAGTTTACGACAAACTCACAAGGCGATACGTGTTTGAATCCTTGGCTCCGTTGCAGTCGGTAATAAAGCCTTCTTTTATTGGAGCATACACTCTGCCCTCGAGATAACATACAAGGCCCAGGGCTCCTCAAAGAAATGATGCAAAGCCATTTGTTGCACTTTGATTTGCTGCGAAGCCACACGGAGGTAGGAGAGCAGAGGGAGGCGGCCAACGGGCTTCAGCACTGCCAGTCCCATCTCAGCCCCCAGCCACCACAGCATGGCAGGGTGGGAGCCTCTGTGGTGCTACATCATAAACATAGCAGTTTAAAAAAAAAAAGAAGCTTGAGGTTGATAAAAAAAATAGACAAACCTGCCCTATGAGAAGTCGGTTCTCAGAGAGCGATAGGTCGGGGTGCTGTGTTGGAGGGAGTTAATGGTTAAGCTTCTGTTTTTGTTTATGAGTCTGGAGCAGATAGTGCTGCACGTCATCAAAATAGGTGCAGACTCATTGAGGAGCATAAGGGCCAAGCCTGGAGGAGATCTGTAGGCATCAAAGTCCCAGGCAGGGCATTTAGAAAAAGGACCAAAAAAGAAAAGAAGGAAAGATGGACACCTGCAGCTGGTGGGGTACCTGGGCACCAGCCCATCCCACTAACACTGCTCTCCTCCCTGCTTCTCTCAGCAAGGTTTGTTGGAGGGTAAACATCAGCACTGCATTGGGTACAACCCATTCCCCATCTCTGCCTTCCTCCTGGGTGATGCTCCCCTTAGAAAAGGAACCCAAAGTCCTCAGGCGTGCACCTCCCTTCCAAAGGCAACAGCACACTCATTAATCCCAGCTCAGTCTGAGGCAGCCGCAGACACCGGTATGAAATCATGGCTTTTATTTAGTTCAGCAGTTAGGTATGATTGTTCTGAACTGCGATTCAACCCTGCTCCCTTCCATCTCCGGCGGTGTTAAAAGTAACAAGTCTATCACCTCTGGAGCCATTTCTCTGTCGCTCGCATCTTGCTGGAGCTGCAGAGTTTTGCTGGAGGGCTTCATCTCTTCCAGACAGCCACCTGTCAATTATCCCTCTGCCCGACAAATAAAATAAGCAGCCAGAGACTGTACACACAATAGCTGGCCCCATGTGTTTGCAGCAGACCTGCTGGAGGAGCTGAGCTGATGTTCCAGGAGCCACACGCGTGGCTCCAGCACTGCAGTCCAGGCTTTCCTTCAGGCTGAACCCCCACACACTGCTGCCTTTATGCTGGAGGATATTTCCATCTGACTGCTAACACAGAAGATTTTGGGGCCAGTGCTGGACCAGCACTCAATGTCAGGTGTGATCAGACCTGGGAGGGACCTGCCCTGATTCCTGGTGGCAGCACCACTCCATGGCTCTGTTCCTGACTTACCACGATGGGTAGGTTTGTATTCATAGATATGTGCAATCTCCCTTTTGTCCTTACACATATTGCTTTTTTAACATAGGCACAGGCACTTTCCATACACCAGCTCTTCCTCTTTCACTGATTTCCCATTGGTCTCCTCATCCCAACAACCTGTGATGGATGGAGAGATGATGGATGAATGGAAGGAGCACCAGCCATGTTGATCTCATGTGCCATAGCCATGTCTTCCAAGCCATCACCTTGACATCCTCCTCCTGAACACCTTCAGAATCTGTCTAGGATCTTTCTGATCCAATGTAGCAATCACTAGGGTTCATCTGGGACATCAGCAGGTCTATGATGATCCTACAAAGCCTGAACCCCACACTTCCAAGTTCCCATAGAATCATAGGATATCCCAAGTTGAAAGGGACCCATAAGAATCATCAAGCCCAACTCCTATGGAAAGCTCCAAAACCCACCCCACAGCTACCTGCTGTGCTTGGCCTCATCCATGGCAGCTCTCCATGTGCTCCCCATTTAGATCCTTTCCCAGCTGGGTCTACAAGCCAGACATACTTCAAGGAAGAAAAATAGAATCACTAAGGTTGGAAAAGACCTCTAAAGATCCAAGCCCATCCTCAACCCACCCCACCATGCCCACTGACCTCAGTGCCACATCTCCATGGCTCTGGAACATCTCCAGGGACCAGGACTCCATCACTCCCTGGGCAGTTCCAAAGCATTACCACTCTTTCAGAGAATAAATTTTTCCAACCTGAGGAGCTGGAAGGCTCCACAAGCACTGAAACCCCAGGTCTGGCTTTTTAAAGATGAATATTCCACAGAGAAATTAGTCATTGTTTTTTGTGGCTGTTTTACAGAGACAGAAAAGAAACTGATGTAACGGCAGACAGCTCTGAGAAAGCCATCTGAGCAATACACCTTGCCCCTCTCTGAGACACCCATCCCACTCCTCTGACTCCTGCAGAGAGCCTCACATGGCCATGGGGCTCTGGGAGGGGGTGGTGGGGAGGCCAAACAGACCAAGCCAGCAGCCTGCAGCCAAGCTGGGATGAGATTTCGGTCCCTTTCTTCAGCCCTATGCCACTGCTGTGCTGCTCCTGCTACTGAGTGCCTGGCAGTCACAGGGCCATAACAAACATTACTCATCCCCATCCAGTGCTTACCAGCTCCAGCTTCCAGCAGTCACGCATGACGCATGTGTTTACCACCAGTGGGAGGGTTTTATATATATCTATATGTTTTTACTGCAGTAAGTGTCCCTGTTTTTGAGGACAGAGGAATTATTACCCAACGCTTTCATGGTATAACAAAGAGCATATGTTGTACCCGGCACAAATTTAGCTTCTGATCTGATGAGCAAGATTTTTTTTTTATTATTTTTTTTCCCCTTCTCTGCCTCTAAATGTACAGATGAGTGCTTACATTCGTCCCTAATGGCAGCAGGGATGGGGAATGCTCAGAGCGAGCAGCACACGCACACAAACACATGCACAGAGCTAGAAAAACACCCCGGGTTTTTAAATCTACCCAGCAATCCTGCAGTAATCTGCTCAGTCGTAGTCACAAATATAACTCAGGGACAATAAATAAGCTAACGGGAGTTAAATAAGTTCAGCTCCTTAACCTTTGGACGGATCAATCCCTGCGTTATCTCATTTCTCCCTCAGCCCCTCTCCATCCCCCACACCTTGTCCCCTCCCTCCGTGTTGGTGCCAGGCAGTGGGCAGACACATGGGGAGGTGGCAGGGAGCTGGGACATAGCAGAACACCCAGTGCTGCAGAGAGAGATATCACTAACCACTTCCTTTCTGAAAACAGCGCGTGTGTATAAGCAGCAGCAGGGTTCGCTACCTGCTGGCATCCCGTGTGCCTTGCAGGGCTCTCAGACCCTTCAGAGGGATGCAGTTGGAGTGCATGTGAGGAAAATCCCAGATTTAAAGAGGGCCCAAAGGAGCAATTTGCAAAAGGTCCTCAGTTCCCATAGTCAGCATAGGATGCTCAGCCCTTGCAGATGGCTTTGAGCTCCTGAAATTCTCTCTCTGGCAGCTGGGAATTGCATCCCCTGGGTGTCCATAGGGAGGGATGTGTGTGTGCCCACCCTGTGTGGGCCAGCAGGCTGCTTATCAGCTCTTCCTGCCCCTTGCTGTGACTCATTTTGTGAATGAAAACACACTCATTGGGAAAGTATGAGCATCTGAACGAGATGCCAGCGAGCAGACACTGCACTGGAAGGAGGTGGGCAGGTAACTGTGCACATCTCAGTGCATCCTCACAGCATGCACACCCACCCAAGTAGCAGAGGTTTTTCTTTTGAGCCTCTCAAGAATGGAGCAATTCCAGCATCGTTCCTGCTGCCATCTCACAGCTCTTCCCAAGGGAATGACACTGCCATCTGCCTTCTGTGGGACCACAGAGGCTGCCTCTGAGTAGGGAAAAAGAAGCTGCTTTCCAGCCCTCCACCCCCAGAAGATGAGTTGGAGGAAATTAACAATGATGCACAACTGAAAAAATTGAATGGTTAGAGGGAGTTCAAAGCTGAGCCACTCTTGAGACATCTGCACACCACATGCCAGGCTGAGAGAAGTGCTCATAAATCCTTCCAGGCTGGCACCGATAGAATGGAGCTCAGAGCACTCAACCCAACTGGGAGAGTTCCCAGTGCTTCTGTTCTGAGATGGCTGAAAACTCCATGGAAAGGCACAAGTGAGGGAAGGAAAGCAGCTTAGTGGGAAACACTGAGTCATCTGAGTTACCTTCGTTTTGTAAATGGTTACTGTTCCAGTTACCAGAATGTCATGTCCATTGAAAAGGGCATTTCATGATTCAAACACAGATTTCCAGCAGACCTGGGGATGACAAGACAAGCATGATATGAGTCTTCATACAATAGGAAGGCAGCTGTGAACTAACATGGTAGAAAAAAACAGAGCCCAGCTACCTGGAGGAAAGGCCATTCTTCCAATAGAAGTGAAGGAACCTGCACTGGGTGAAAAATGTCAATCCCCTGTAACAGAGATCAATAAGGCGATGGGATCGGTCTCCTCACACCAGCTGCCACTGATCTATTGCTGTTTGCAAAGGCTTTCATTCTGCTTGTCTTTACAACTTGGCTAATAGGAAAAACTTCACAACATTAAAAAGAGAAGTGAGTGAACGACCCAGAAATCAAAGGTGAAGGAGATTTGCAGCTGAGCAGCCTCAGGATGCTGTGTGCTGGAGGTACCAACCAGGCAGCAATCCAATAGCAAGGTCCCAGGCTGCAACAAGCGAGGACTTGCTCAATTGCAACAGCCATAAGCACAGAAATGAAGGAAAGAAGCTGCTTACCTTCAGAAGGCCTCAGTGCACAGGGATCTCCAGCAAGAAGCCTTTGCTATGACTACCAGCTTTTAAGCAAGGTCTGGGCAGGGGTGGATCCTGGCTCCAGCCCTTCTGGTCACTCAGTGCATTGCAAACACCTGAGCTGCCCTGGGTTGGCCCTGCCTTCCCACCAGGTGCTCAATCACTGCTTCAAGCCCTGACTTAGCATTTCTGCTACAGCTGCCATGCCTAGGCTTTCTCAGTTGCTCTCACTGCAGACGTTGCTTTCTCCTAGAAGAAAGTGGGGTTAAATGCAACTTAAAGACATGACCTGTGCCTGCCAGGTGGCTGCTCTGCTGGTCTTTGAGTATGGAAATGGCTGGTGGCCTCCAAGTCCAACAGCAAGATGCCCAGAACTCCCACAAAGGATCAGCATGGGAAGAGATGAGGACTGCATTCTCACAGATAACAACCCCCTGGGGCAGCAAATAAACTGTTGGCAGCAGAGTGACCCACAGATTCCCCCTACTCCACCAAAGAAACCCAAACCAACCCAAATCCGCTCCCAACACCTGAAGCATCACCACTGTCTGGTGATGAGAACCAGAAGCACAAGGTGTAGTT
Source organism: Phasianus colchicus (assembly GCF_987193195.1). Classification (NCBI taxonomy): domain Eukaryota; kingdom Metazoa; phylum Chordata; class Aves; order Galliformes; family Phasianidae; genus Phasianus; species Phasianus colchicus. The sequence continues at coordinate 9,452,715 of NC_143454.1, read as the reverse complement.
TGGGCTCAGCAGACAGATAGGCAGAAGAATGGGATGGAGCCTGGTGCCCCGGGCATGCTGCATCCATCTCTCTGCAGGAGCCTCGCAGTCTGACACCGCTCATCAGAGCACTCAGTCTGCAGAAGCCCTTCAGAACATAAGGGCTCCCATGGGGATGCTCGAGACCAGACTTTCCTAAAGTGCTCAGCAAACACCTCACGCTCTCTGCTTTTTGGAAACTCTGACACACACACGGCTCTCGACACTGCTGTCTCATATACGTATGGCTGACTCAGATAGATATATGGCTGGCTTAGCATACTTCCCTTTCTTCCTCCCCTCCCCCCGGAGTTTTGCATGTCTGAGGCTGTTTCGGATAAAAGATACCAAAAATGAAAATGCATTTGGGATGTCTGGGAACCAAAAAGTCAGACTGCAAGAAAACCAGACAGGGTTAGAGCCCCAAATCCCCGTCTCCTGCCAGCAATCTAAACCCTCTGCTGACTGCAGGTTCCAAGGCTCCATTTGCTCCACGGCAGCAGCAGCAGTAGCTATTTCAGAAGTGTATTCCATCAGCAGTAATGGGTCTTTCCTCATAAGCTGTGTTTTCATAGTAAATCTTCGGTCTTACATTGCATTACAGAGTTCAGCTGCCGCTAATCCTTAAAAACAATTCATTTCCAACTGCAAAGTGCAATAAAGAAAGGATAATCACTATTAATATTAGTTATTGTTATTGATTTCAGCTTTAAAGAATTGATTTTCAGTCCCAGCTGCATTTATGAGTCTCTTTGCTGAAGATGCATACACAGAGCCCACCACTGTTTTCAGACCCTTTCCCCAAGCTCCTGGCTGTGGACGTGGTGGGAGGAAGATGGCTCTACACTGGTGATGCTGCCACAAACCTGCCCAGGTTGGGGACATTGCCACTGGGCTTGCAGCCCCAAATAATAACCCCCCCTTCTTTTATTCTATTTCACAACGGAGCAATTCTGTGACTCAGTGCTCCCATGGAGGAATGGCACGCAGCCCAAAGCGGAATCGCTGTGGTTGGAGGGCAGGGGATGCCAACCTCCACGGGTTCTCTTCCACACATCCATGGCAGCTTCCTACGTGCACACAGAGGAAAGCACGGAGATTAAAAAGAAAAGCATTACTGCTTCCTAACAGCGAGTCCTACGATACCACTGAGCCTTCCAAACCCTTCCGGAGCTGTAAATTCAGTTTTAAAGCCTGCTCATGAGGATGGTTCTGCCTGGAGTTCCCATTCCAACCGCCTTCACAGCTCCTTTAAAAGACAAAAAAATGGCCTTGAGGCAAAGAACCCCCCATGGTGGAGGGGCAGAACCAGGCTCTGCCCCACTGCAGCACTCCTGTAGCACCATCTTGGAGCTGTGGGTGCAGTGGGTGCCCCAAAGCAGCCAGTGTGTGATGGGGAGGTGCCAAGATGGGAAACACTGCTGAGAGGAAGAGAAAAATATTTCACTTCCCTCTTTTTAAGGTGAAAACTGGGTGGCTGTTTTCGAATCAATGTCTTGCTTCAGAAGTCACTGAAGTTTTGGTTCGAGGGCATCGAAGCTAAGAACCTCAAAAGCAGAAAGGGTTTGGTTTGCAAATCTGGAGAAATCAGAGCCATTAAGGCTGGAAAAGAGCACTAAGATCAACAAGGCCAACCATCCACGTTTTGTGTCAATGTCAGCAGGCTCCCAATGGAAAGGTTTCCAACACTTGTCTTTGGAAAGACATTCTGGAAGCTGTATCCATCCCTGCCGACCTGCAGCCAACCCTACTCTTCCCTCCTGTTGTTTGGAAGAGAGACATTAAAGAAAGTCCTCCGTATTCAGCTCTCATGTCCTTGAGTTTTAAAAATCTCCCTCGGAATACTTGGAATATACTTGGATGTAGGAATGAAGCTGGGATAAAAAACACCACAGCCCAGACTGAAAAATAATGAAATGTGCACTTAACCACCATCATTATTTTCCACAATTCCTATGTATATGCTAGATTGGGTACAATGGTCTTGAATATTGTTCCACACTATTACTGTGCTATAAATTATTTGAGCAAAGCACGGCAAGGCATCGTAATGTAATATATTTTTATAGTGCCATAAAGTAATTATGTGCCAGACAACAAAATCCTACAGAAGTGACATATTTTATGCTTAAATTATAATTACATTAGAAGTGTCTCTTCCATTAAATGTTTATAGAGCGCACATGATTGCTGCTGGTCGACTTGTGAACAAAGACAATTGCACAGAGAGAGCAGGGAGATGCACTGAAGGGATCACGGAATCACCACATGCTTTGGGTTGGAAGGGGCCTTTAAAGGTCACCCAGCCCAACGCCCTGCAGTGAATTTTGGCATTTTTGCTGTGTTTCTGGCCAAAGCTCACAGTAACATCTCTGTTTCATGGCCTGAGCTCTGCTGCATGGCTGAGAAAACTGCCAGCGTCCCAGGAGCTGCAGAGTTGGTTTCTCCTTTGTTTCGCCTCTTCTGGAAATGAGGAATGGGATGAATTGCCCAGGGTATTACTGGGACTCCTACAGCTCCAGTTACAAGAAAGCTACAACTTCTCTTCACTGTGACTCAAATCAACGTCTTCCAATACCATTTTTCCATTGATCTTGCAATGTTTCAGCACAGAACAGACAATCACATCCTCAAATTTGCACTTAGAGCCAGGAGTGCCTTTTCCTCAATGGGAAGAGCCCAGAGCTGTGGATATTTGCTTTAAAGCTGCAAGTAAGGGCTGCAGCCCGCAGGAAAGGCCCCCATCCCTCCAAATGGGGTGCAGGGATTTTTCTTAGCTCTTGTCTAGCTTGGGTTAAAATGACCAAAAAACCATGCGGGGAGGGGACTGCCCTGTGCTCCTTGCTGCTAACAAGGCAACAGGGTGGTTTCTGCATGGATGCTGCAGAAGAAGTGAAAAGAGCAATGTGGCAGCAAGGGCCCCACGGCCATCCCCTGCCATGGCACTCTGCTGGGAGCAAAGCTCTGCGGTGAGGCCATGTGGGAGCACCTCCCACCTCCCCAGCGCTCACCGAGTGCCACATGCTTGTGTCTGGTGGTGGGATAATGGCTCGAGTCTGCAAGGAAATGGCTTATGTGGTTTCAGCCCAGCTTTTCCTGGAAAGTGCCCAGCTCCCACCTCCCGGCTCTGTTGCTCTTCCTGCGTGACTCACGCGGGCACACAGCGTCCCAAAGGTGGGTGTTTGCCACGTTCTGAAGGAGGTGACATCTTTCCAGGGAGCATGGCTTGGGCAAAACAGCAAGAGGAGAGGGCAGGGAGAAAAGGGGACTTTGGGTTTGCCATCCCAGCTTGGCTTTTTGCCATTGTGGGACCTTTAGAAGTGACTTTGCTCTGCGTGCCTCAGTTTCCCCATCCAGGCGGGAGCTGTGCACAAGGACAGGAGTACAGGATGAGCAACCAACACTGTGCAAACAGTGCCACACACAGGAGCGGTGTGAAGATACACAAAGTGCCCTTGCAAAGGCATCAACACCCACAAAGCCCACATGAGAAGCGAGGGCAGTTAAACAAGGCTTTGCAAAGGCTGCGTTTGTCTCCATTCAGCTGCCCCCAGCCTGTCTGTCTGTCTGTTCAGGAGGAGAAAGCAGGGGTTAAATTCAGCCTTCAGAGCTGAAATATTCCAAACATAAGGCGGATGTGGCATTTCCCAGGCTGCATGGAAATCAGAGACGCGTGCAGCCGCGGCCATGGCAGCACATGTGCAGGGTTTATATGGAGGAACCACATTGCCTGCTTTTTTTTTTTTCTGCTTAAACCCATCCAGACTGAAGCACTCCAGCCCTAAGTCATGCTGCAGTACGGGGTTTCTCCCACAGGACAGGAGGCATGGAATCTATCTTCAGTTCTTGACCTGAAGGCAGTGCCTTTTTGCAACGAGCTGCAGATCCCCACCAGCTCTGGAGCTTTCTCTCCCTCTGCATCCTGCCAGAAGCTATGCAACAACAGGAAACTGTTGGAGGGACTGTTGTGCATTAGCTACAATGCAACTACTAGCTGCAGCCTGACAAAGGCTTCCTGCACTCCTTCCCAGGCAGTGAAGATGTGGCCTCAGGCAGAGGTCAGAGGTGGTCTTGTGTTTTATAGCCCTGGGTACCTCATCCATCCCACTGCTCCCACTCATCTTCTGCATCCCCATAACTCCTTTCTCTGCACTTTCAGCTCCTGCTGAAGGTTTCCCCTCTGCTCATCACTCAACTCAGCAATGGGACAAACCCTCTGGCACCAACCCCAACAGCAGACAGAGGTCTTGGGGAAGGTCCCTTCTCTGCCTTGCATCCTTACTGCTGAATTCTGCATTGCTAATGCAGAGCAGCACTGCAGGCAGCACATCTCTGTAGGGCTATCGGCCTGCTCAGATGGTGCCAGGCACTCAGCCTCCAAACCTCCCACATTAACAGCAGCTCTTGAGGCATGCAATAATCTGTCAGAAACGCAACATCTGCCACACCACCCTGGAAGCATATATTTTTGAGCAGCATCAATCGCACTGAAGTGGCCTCGTGTCACTCAGGAGGGGCTGGGACACGTTGTCTTCTTCTCACAGAGCCATCAGCCAGATGTGCTTTGCCTGGTGATGCACCTATACTTAAATTTTCCTATTTTTCCCTCCTTCCCAGTGCCCCCAGAGCCAGCAGCTGGGATGAAGGAGGAGGTGCTGAAATGCTTCATTCCCTGTAGGATTCAGACTGAGGTGTTACTCCCCACTGAGCCCACCCTCAGCCTCGCTGCATATTTGGGCCCTGTGATATCCATGCCCATCCCACAGCCAAAGCCCACAGACAAACCCCAGGAATTTGGATGCACCCCATCCCCATGCCAGGGCTTGCCTGGCTGGAGGGGCTGCTTCTGAACCCAGTCACAGGAGGGCTGGGGGAATAGAGAGGACCGGGGGAGGTATAGAAACCAAAACAGAAACAGAGCTCAGAGGGAGGGGGGGGGATTCTTGTTTTCCATCCAGACGGGGCAGGAATGCCTTGGAGTGCCCCCAACAGCAGCTGGAGCCCAGGGGCTGCCTTCACCCCCAGCACCCACCCTCACTCCTCAAATCCTGGCAGTGCACAGCCTGTGCTTCCCTCCCACTCCAGACAAACCAGCCTTTATCTCCCCACTAAGTGGGCAAGAGGTGCCTCTTCCGACGAAGGCTGCCGCGGGCAGGACGCACAATGGCTCTTTGTAGCAGCTATCGAGGAAGCTGTGAGCCTGAGGAGCAGAACAGGTTTGCCTACAGGCTGAGCAAAGGCCAAAATCCTCCTGGCAGCAAGAATCCATGGATCTGAGTGTAAGAAAACCCCCGGTCCCCTGTAATTTGGATATAGGACAGCCTTACCCATGAACCTTGGAGTGCTCCTGGAGGTGGCAGAGCTGCTGATACAACACCATGGGATGTAGCCTCACATCTTCCCGTGGCCCCCACTTGTGGTGGGGAAGGACCAACATCTGCTTAATTTGGAGCTGAAAAAGATCACACTCCTTTAGACAGCTTGGACGCATATTGATTTGACTGTCATGGTCCCAGGCTGTCGTGCTGTGTCAAAGCAAGAGGTTTTGATAAGGGTGAAGCAATGAAAATGCTGAATTTTCCCTTCGGGAAAAGAATTCCCAGGACAGTGATCTTTATCCAATCTCAAGAGTGATGCAGAGTGCCCTGCCTCAGCCTTTCACATGGCAGAGGACCATTTTCTTCATTTTTCCAACCCCTTGCCCTCCTCTGAAACTCTGGATTTAGCCTTTGTCAGGGATGCCAAGGATCCTTCATATTACTGTAATTATCACTGAAATGTCCATAGAATCAGGACTCCAGAAACTAAATTCTAAAGATGAGCAATGTCAATGTGGTTGATGGAGCAGCATCTCCCACCTGCTGCTGTTCCAGAGCTCCCATGGACTGGATGAGATGATCTTAGAGGTCTTTTCCAACCTTAATGATTTAATGATTCTTTGATTCTATGATGTCTCAATGGAAACCCAGAACAGCCCATTTCCAGCACCCACCCACCTCCTTCAGCATCAACTCCAGACTTTGATCCTTCAACCACCAACATCAATATCTATGAAACAAATCCCCTGGAATGTCTCTGGTGCTGGGATTGCCCCAGGTACAAAGCAGGGGATTGGGATATCTGGTTTCTATTTGCAACCCACGCACAACCCAGAATCACTGTGGGACATTGCTCCTGGCATCAGACCCACCCAGGACTTTATGTGGCATTGTCACTCCCACAAGTAAGTCTGCAGCCCAGCATTCCAGGGCAGCCTCTGATTGCCACAAAGGGCTGAGAGATAACTAGCTACAAGAAGTGCCCCAGCACTGCCAACAGTGATCATCACTGCTAAATCTGCAAAGTCTGCTTCTGTCAGGCTCCTGCCAAGAGCAGTTGGCAATCCCTATCTGTAGGGCAGGGGCGAGACCCAGCCAGGGATGCTGCAGTCCTGTTGTATTTCAGAGCAGAAATAAGGTTCTGTGTTAAACAGGTGGAATTCAAAATGAATATATTCAGAACAAATGATGTACCATCGTGGGAACCCATTGCTCAGTGCAGGTGAGATTTGTCCTCGTGGCTCTCCAAAAGTGCCAAACAGGTAAAGAATTAAGGTTACTTCTTTAGGAACTGAGCAACTGTGACGTAAAAGAAATCTCTGTGTGTGATGCTTCCATTCTCAAGAGAAAAATCAGGGTTTTATTTTAAACCTCACCTCCTGGCTCTTCTGCTCCCCATTCTGCCAACTCACATCGCTTCGCAGCCAGCTGTGCTCTGGGTTGTGAACCTAGAGGGGCTCTCCAAGATGCCAGATCTCCCTGGCCGAGCTGTAGGTGCCCCTATTCATTGCAGGGAGTTGGATCAGATGGTCTATATGGGTCCCTTCCAACTCAATTCTATGACTCTATGCCCAGGCAGATCCATCCCTCCAAGTGCAAACCCTCTCCTTGCAGAGGCACGGTGCAGATGTGGGGTTAGGAGCCCAGGATCTGGCAGTGAGGTGCATGCACGGATTGTACCTGGGCTGATCTCCTTCTCCCTGCCCAGCTCCTGCCTGGAAATGAGCTGGGTCTGTGCAGACAGAAGCAGCTCAGTTCTCCTCTGGCAGCTTTCCCAGTGCAAAGAAAAGGATAAAAAAAGGAGAAAAATATTATTTTTAAACAAATCTAAAAAGAAAGAGCTGAGAACAGGTTAAATACATATTCCAGGCTTGGTTCTCCCTCCCCCAGAATCAGCAGGATTCCCATCTCAGTACTGAAGGCAGTGCAGGAGGAGAATCACCCTGCAGTGCAAACACACTGGTTCCAGGGATCTCCTCTTGCTGGTTCTGCCACAGCTCCAGGGGTGCCCAGATGGGAGCTGCCATTATAACTGGTGACACAGTCAGGCTGCAGACCTGCCACCAGCCCCACTGCATCCCCCAACCCCCTGGGAGCAGGGGACAGGGGCAGCCATTCCCAGCACCCCACTGAGCCATCCTAGGTGACCCTCTGTTTGCAAGAAGTCAGCACTGACGCTGAGTTCTTTGCAAAGCATTTGGAGTCCCATAAACTTCCAAGTGTCGCTATTAGAAACAGACCCATCTTTTAATATCCAGGTTTGGGTTCAGCTGCTGTTAAACTTTAAGCAATGTACAGAAGACCCGTTGGCTTCCCTCAGACCAAAGGACACAACTGAAGCCAAGCATGGGCTTAAACCAGGCTTCCAAAGGAGGTGAATGGAGTTCAGCATTCCTGAAGCAGGATGTGGGCACCTGCCCGGATCTCTTCTGAAAACAGGATGTGCAGATAGCACGGCTTCACCTGGCTGGGTGAAGCTCTGGGACAGCCCTGTGCCCAGCTTGGCTGGGTGTCCTGCATGAGATGTCATGTTTTCCATTAAAGGAGCCATTCAGGAAACGATGACTCGGAGCCTCACAGAGGTGGATGCTGTAAACAAGGAGGGATGTGTGGCGGTGCCAGGAGTTTGGTGCCAGCAGCACATCCTGACAGCAGTGGATGAGCACAGTGAGAGCAGCAGCCCCTCTCCCCTGAGCTGTTAGGACTCTCTGAGTGTCTGAGAACTTGAGCTCTATTCTGTTTAAGCGATCCTCATCTCCAAAATGAGGTTATGGAGAATCCACCAAAAATCTCTCTGCGTTTCCTTAGCATGGAGGAAATGAGTGAGCTCAGCTCCGGCTCTCACAGCGAGCGTGCCCTGCCAGAAATAGTTCTGCTTGGGCCAGCAAAGCTGAGCTTCCCAGGCTGGATGGGGAGACTGAGAGCTTTGCTGCTCAGTTCCAAGGGGAGTGATGTGAGCTGCCAGCACTGAAACCAGCAGCCTTGCTTCTGAGCATGGAATCAACCCTGAGTGGATGGACCCACTGTGCTGCCACTCTCTCTGGATATGGCACTGGGAAAATGGCTCGGTCTCACCTGGGTACTGAGGATGAATTCAGGTGGAATGGCTTTGAAAGATGACTGCTTCTTCCTGGGGTCCATCAGCATGGCTGCTCCCGTGTCTCTGGGAAGCCTGGTCTGGTGGTTGGCAACCCTGCACATAGCAGGGAGGTTGAAACTACATGATCACTGTGGTCCTTTTCAACCCATATGATTCTATGATTCCTTCTTATTCTATGATGCTATGTCACAAACCCTTTCCCCCTCTGCACTTCCAGCAGCAGTAAGATCAAAGCAGATGCTGGCAGCTTGCAAGGTTCTTCTTCTTGAGCTGTGCAGAGTGGCTTTGATTTGCCATGCTGCTCTAGCAGAGTGTGTGAGCAGGTATGGCTAATGGCAAATTGACCTGATGAATTGGAACCTACAGAGCAGTACATATATGCCTATCAAATGCCTGTTTCAAATGAATATCCTACGACTACTTTTTATAAAAACAGGAATTTGTACTTGAAAAGGTGTTAATATCTGAGAGTTTGCTACAAAAATGAAGGCTGACAAAAGCTGGGGTTTGTGGGCGTTGGTTTCCTACATGCCCAAATCTGCCCGTGAAGTTTTTTTGTTGAACACATTGAAAACTTTATAGCAAAGAGAAACAACAGAGCGTGCCTCCCTGCAGTCAGAAATGTGTTTGCATCATATGCAGGCATCTCCAGCTAATAAGCTCTGGTAGCAGCAGCAGCATTGCTTGAGCAAAGCTAGGAGAGGGCCAGGCTGCAGTGCCCACTTTGCCCCATATACTTCAGGGGAAATTCTCCCCACCCTCCCCATGCATTAAAATATTTGTTAGAAAAACATTCACATTTCTTTTCAAAAGTAAATATATATATATATATCCGTTTAAAAAATGGAATCAGAATGTCTTCTTAAATAAAAAAAAAAAAAAGGAGCTTTAGCATTGATGTGATTCTAGGGGATGTGTCGATTTAATACTTCTCTCCACTACTTGATGGCATGTCGGAAATTGTAGTGCATAATGGAAGTGTCATTTCTAACAAACATGTCATAACATAATGGGACATGCCAATCTCTGATGGAATAGGTGGAAGCTTAATACTCCTGCAGCGGATGCTTTGAATAACTGAAGGCTCCTACCTTATGTTTCAGACCCAAAAACCTCCTGCCTGTGTTGCTGCCAAGCAGCTTGCTTTTTTGACAAAGCGTGTGCAAATGCAGGGATAGCAAACACCTGAGGGGGGGATTGCAAAAAAGCAGCCCTGAGGTTTTCTTGGCTCTCCTGCTCCAGTGCCAACATGAAGAAAGGAGATGAAGTGGCTTAAAGCTATCAGTTCTGGGCTTCAGCCAATGCACCGGTGCCCAAGGAAGGTCTCTGGACAGAGATCTGCTCCCAGCCCCTCTCTACCCATCCCAAGGACGTGCTGTAGGGCTGCTGTTTGCATCTGCAGTCCCTTTATAACCCACCCCCATGTCCGGGCAGTGTTATCTTTCTGGCATTCCAGAGTGCTTAGATCTGGCCTCAAGCAGCCGAAGGAATTTGCTCCTCCAGCACTAATTTCTCCTTTCCCCAGAAGAATCCCATGGGACAGCTCCTGTTGTGCAATGAGGACGGGCTGATGTCCTGCCAGCACTCCTGACCCATGCTCTGGGCTCTTCGGTCACCTCCACATTGGAGCTGGATGATGGGGGGATGGTAATGGGATCATGGTGCTCCATCTGCAGCGGGGCTGGATGTTAGAGTTGTGGTTACGTGGTTATTGTGCTTCATCTGCAATGGAGCTGGGTGATGGTGCAGTGGTGAGGAGGCCCTGGTACTCCATCCATGCAGGGTTGAATTATGGAGTTGTGGTGCTCCATCCGTGATGGGGCTGGATGATGGGGTCATGGTTCTCCATTCATGCAGGGCTGGATGGGATCATGGTGATGGGGTCATGGTGCTCCATCCATGGTGGGGTTGGGTGATGGGGTCATGGGATTGTGTCTGTGGTGGAGCTAGGTGATGGGTGATGGGTTGAGGTGCTCCATTCATGGTAGGGTTGGGTGATGGGATCATGCTGCTCCATCCATAGTGGAGATGAGACAGATTAAGGGCAGCAGCCTCTTTTCCCCACCACCCTACTGGCCCCCGGGTTCACATCAGCTCATTCAGAGGCAGAACTGGGCCAAGACCTGTCACACCTTGGTCCCTCGCTCCCATTTTCCAACCAATTTTGACAACAGAAGGGAATGTTCCCCTGCACAGAGCATAGCTCAGCTGCAGCAGTCCTGGATGCAGGGCAGAGCTGCAGCCATTTCATCACGAATTCGAGGGGGAAATAAAAAGTCCCACACATTTAAGAGCAAAGAGTTCAAAAAAATAAAAATGTGGGGAAGAGATTGAGAAGGCTGAGGACTAAAACCAGGCTAATTACTTGGGGTTAGGAGGAGGTGCAACCACATCTGCTTACAGCAGGGCTTTCTGCTGCTCCTTTTGCTGCAGTTGCTGCTGGGGAAAGAGAGGCTGTGGGACACACAGGGTTGTAGGGGTGGTGAGTCATCCTGGGCAAGCTTTTCCAGTGCCTTTTTGTTGACAAGAACACCGTGCTGACAAAACAGCCCATTTTCCCCAGTCTAACCTCATCCTTATCAGCCGTTCGTTACAGGAGTGTTGGCTGACACTGGATGGTGGCAGACGCAGATTATTAAGTTGTTGACAGAAAGCTCATCCACTTTGAACAGTTCTCATCCCACCACGCAGGCAGTTCCAGACAGGCTCTCAGCAGCCTGATGCCATGTGTCAGGTGAGCATCCTCGAGGGATGCACCCCCATTTCTCCCCTTGACACATTTAAGGTCTCTGCATGAAAATGGGAATGGGGGAGGAAGAGGGTTGATTTGGGTGGATGCTGTCACGGTGGTTCTTCTAATGAAGGAGAAAGGAGGAGCACTGTATTGTGTCTATATGGACAGGGGAAATCCACTGGTGCTCCCCCTCTGTTGCTTTGCCACCCGATCACAAGAAAGCATCAAGAGGACCCCAAACCCATGACACAGTGCTGGGAAACCCTGAGTTTTGCTTTGATGCCTGCCTGAAAGATGAAAAGTCTTAATCAAAGCCAAGAGCACGTAGAACAGCAGACTCTAAAATAATTGGGCACTCCAGCCTTCCCAGGGAAGTGCAAAGAGGAAGATTACTGTGACACAGGGAGTCAAATGTGTGAGCTTTAATCTGAGCACTCAGCCTCTCACCTGTCGTGGGACCGTGCTGCTCTCTGCTCCTTCTCCTCGGCTGCATTACAGCTGCCATGGGCACTGCTGGCACTTTGGCCACACGTTGCCTGCACACCTGCTTTTATGGCAGGAATTTGCCCACCCAGGGAGCCCCGTCCCTTTGCTTCATTTGCCCATATTAAAGGGTTTCAAAAGGCGTCTGCCTGCTGGGCTAAAGAAGGTTGTGAAAGGTTTCAAATTGGTCGGTGCTGGTGGGAAGGGGGCAGCTCTGAACATGGACTTCTGTGCCACTGCTACAATAGTGAGCCATGTGCCAAGGGACCAGGGACAACCACACATCCCAGCCACGGATGGGGCAGAGTAGGGCAGGAGTGGGGCAGCAGGATGAGGGAGAACACAGGAGAGGATCGTCTTTAAGAATGGAGAGACAAAATGTTCTTGCTCAATGCTGTAAACAGCCCTAAAGTGTTTTGAAAGACTCTGTCAATATAAATTACTGAGAAACAAGACTCTGGAATTGCAAAAGAGGAGCCCAGCTGGAGGAAGGCTGCTCTGAGAGTCTCGCTGCTGCTTCTCCAGCACTCAGCAAGCCCTGCGCTGAGCTCCTCGCCCGCCTGCATGCCTCTCTATTCTTCCCCTCTTGCAAGGAGATGCATCAAGTGCTCTGTGCAAGATGAGAGCATTAAAACATCCTTCAGCCCCGGCCCCAGCAGCTGTACAAGCAGAGGGAAGTTACCAGAAGGTACCCAGTGCTTAAGATGGATGAAACAGATGGACAGCAAGAACTTCTGCACCCACAGACCTGTTCCCAGTGCCACCCCACAAATGGCACCAAGTAGGGCTCTGCACTTCTCATTGCTGCCTAAAGCACTGCCAGCATCACTCTGTCAAAGGGATTTCTCCCAGCCCCACTTCACCTGGGCCCCAACCCCAAAGCAAGGCAAGTCCCACTGCAGCTGGAGGGAGCCCCACCAGTGGCAGCTCCATCCCCCACTGCATTGCAAACACTCCAGGATGGCAGCAAGCCAAGCAGAGAGATAATATTTTTCTTAGATATTAGCTCAGTATGAAATCAGAGCAGGAGTGCACTCAAAGAAAGTCTTGACAGGTACTAATGAGGGTTTCAGGTGGGCTTTTAAAATTTAACTAGGAAGCTGAGAAAATGATGGATTCCAACAATCCTCTCTGTGATGAAAGGGCTCAGTGCTCCCCCAGCAAAGCGCCAGCAGGCAGAGCTGCACAGGAGGGTTTAGCATTTATTTCTGCTTCTGCAAACACTGTGGGATGCTCTGTGAGAGCTGCACCCAAGGCCACGAATGGGGGTCTCCGGAAGGTTTGGGGTTTTTACCAGCGCTCCCACAGCCCAGGATGCACACGAGGAGTGGAGATGTCTCCATGTTCCTATTGCTGTCACCATCACCTCCACCTCCCCATGCTGCCCAGGGCAGAGATGGGGCGGCCCCAGCTCCGGTATGGGGGGGTGATGTGGTTAGGAATAGGAAAGGGAGACTGAAGCACTTTGCTTGGCTTGAGCTGAGCATCGCTCCCAGCAGAGCAAAGGAGGCACCGAGCAGCGTTTTGGCTGATGTCTCTCCCTGTCAGCGTTCAGAAATATGAGACGATGGACGGCTCGCAGGAGCAGAACTAACAAGCCAACAAATCAGGCCGCTGCCATCTCCTCCGCCCCTCTCTGTCTGGTTCAATAACAGCCAATGGGGGAGGCTCCGAGAGCTGCTGAATGGCTCGATAACCAGGAGCCAAAAACATTCAAAACCACACGTCTAAATTAATTCATCCCAAAGCATCCGCAGACAGCCAAGGGTGCGGGGGGAGGGAGGGTGGGGAGGGAGGAGGTGGAGGAAAAGAAATAGAAGAAGGAGAAACGACTTGGCTTCTTTTCAAACCCTTTCTAAAAATGCTGAAAGAGTTTGGCAATCCTGATAAAAACCCCGTGCAGCAGTTGCCCTAATTTCTCCGAGTCCCATCACCGAGACGCAGGCGACAGGATGGCTGTGGCATGTAAAATCAGGGCGGAAAAGGGTGAGGAAAGGGGATGGGTGTCAAAATGACAATGGCAGGATGGCAGGACGGAGCTCTGTTCCTGGTCCTCACTGCTCACCTCGAGCCCCCTCCCAGAATTTGTGCCCTGTGCCCCCAGTGCTGTCCCACCCTGGAGAAGCAGAGATGGATTTTAGTGCTGTGTAAAGGAAGCAGACGATGTAATACTGTCTGCTGGAATGAAATTCTACAGAGCCTGGAGGAGAAGCATGCGAGCACAAAAGCAAGGCTTTAGTATGCAGGGAGAGGGAAGCTGCTTGCCTGTAATGCAGCACAGAGAACTGTTTTTCATTCAGCAGCATGAAATCCAGGCAGGAAAAGGCTGGAGCATCCAGCTCTGTCTTTGGGACCTCTCCCAAGGAGGTGAGGGCAGAGCTGGCACCATGACATTGCTGCAAGTCGTGGGCAATCCCTTCAGGAGTGCCTCTGTTTGAGGTTCAGTATTTGTGACAGAATGTTCATCAGCAGTGGAGCAGTGCTGCATGGTCACAGCCAGCTCACCGTGTCCAAAGCAAAACGCTTTGGGGTGTCTTGGAAGCTGATTTCTTCAATGTTGGGAGCTGATTTCATCAGTGTTGGAAGTTGACTTCCTCAACGTTGGTGCCAGTGATCTCTGTCAGTCTTTTCTGACTTGACATATTCTACACTTCTATGAATCAGAAGCTCTGGAAATCAGGCCCATTACAAACTTCAAGCTCAATACGTTATATTTTAAGGTTTCTAAAATTACACATGATGTTAATTGACTCCACTCCTACTCTGCTCTCCTGGCTGCTGAACGATAGCATCTCCAGGGCAGCACCAGACCCCAGCACACACTCGTAGTTGTTCATCTGAAAGGCAAGCATTGATGCAAGCAACACCACATTTAAGGACTGCAGCCCATCCAACCAACAGCACAACCAAGGGCAAAAGCATTTTTGAGTCATCCTGAGTCTCACAGTGATGTATATAAATAATTGTACAGGCTAAAGCTAACGACTAAGTGCAAACACTCCCACTGCTGCAGAACTTGGTGACATTCAGCCAAAAGGTCAGTTTTCTCACGATGGTATTTGCATTCTCCATCTACATACATTAAAAAGAAAGCAAAGGAACTGAAAGGAGCAGATGAATGGCCTGGAAATGCTGACAGGTCCTTGGTTTCAATAGGGCCTTGCATTTGTTTCCCTCTCTTTAACTGTTAGGACTGAGCAACAAAACACCTCCCCAGGGTGCTGGGTCTTATTCTCCTGTGTCTGAGTGCCCCTTATGGGAGCAGGACACCCCACAGCCCCAGCAGGGCTCTATGGGGCTGCCATACAGCACCATGCCTGCCACAGCTCCAGGGCAGCAATTTTAACCCTGGGAAGAGTTTGGAATAATAAAACCGTGCAATCAGCTCTGTTAGGATATGTAGCATTTTAGGAAGCCCCGATCTCAGTAGTAGTTGAGTACATTGGAAGATCACATCCCCATCTGACTCCAGGCTCTGGGCAGGGTGAGCAAGGAACAGGGATTTTCTGTCTTTCGGAGCTGATGTTGCTTATCTGCGGAGTGCGGGGAGGGAAGAGGTGTTAGGAAATCTCTCTGACTCATTCTTAAAACTTGTTCAATCAAAACGTCCGTGGCATGTAGCGTGCTCCGCCTGAGGGACTTCTCCTCCAGAGCCCTATTTGAGCTGGAGAAGGAATGGCTCCAGAAATTGAGACCTAATTATAGATGTGCTGTCCCTTTGGTCTCTGAGCGTGCATCAGTGAAACCTCACAGCTCGGTGATACAGGACAGGAGTGACATCTGCACTGGAGGAGGTTGGCTCAGAGCATTGCTGCAGCCCGAGGCGCGCTGTGCTCTGCGGCTGCTCCGAGCGCATCTCTGCTGATGTTGGAGGCATCACAGCCTGCAGAGCGGATCTTTTTGATCAGAAGAAGGAAAGCTGCAGCAGACACGAACCCCAGGAGCCCCGTCCTTGCGGTCTGATGAAGGGATGAAAGCTGGATCACCTCCTCCTTGCTCCCCAGGCTGGCACACGCTGCTCGTTGCACTGATTGTGCACACAGGATTTGAAGTCCTCAGCTCAGATTTTAACTACTGATGGTTTTAGCAGAAAGCAAAGAGCCTAGAGAGTAGCCAAACCTGGAATGCAGGCCGTGCTGTGATATCACTACTGAAGGTTCCCTCAAAAACAGAAAGGGAAGCTGCCATAGAAAGTTTAATTGCTCCCTGAGCTCCAGCCCCCACTTCAACTCCATGCTGGCCAAGGTGACGGCTCAGAGCTCAGGGTGGAAGAGGCTACAGCAGAAGCCTCTGGAACGACTCAAGTCACTGCCATGAGACAGCTCCACACTGCTCAGCCATCTCCATACAGATGTGTCCAGGTGTGGCCAGCCCAGGTTTGCAGGCAGTGGGGCCACAGAAGGGACCAAATGCTGTCAGGGTTGAAGTCCCATCAGTCCCCTTTAACACGCTGGAGGTCATTTTGTGAATCCAGACCTGTGTTTGCGTCTGTTCAAAAATCAATACAATAATATCGCGCTTCTGGAGGGCGTTGTGACACTCTGAGGATGTGTTCAGAGTGGTTTTAAGGTCCTCCTCCGGACAGAGCTCTGCAAGCTCAAATTGAAATTGCTTTTAACCTTTTCCTGGGTCACAGATGGACCAGCTCTGCTTTAGCGGATTCAAGCTAAGGGTTCCTTCTGCAAAGTAATAAAACACAGAGTCAACACTCAGATGGATTTGTCACCCAAGCAGAAAGAACACAGGAAAAGAAGAAACGGTGAACATCCTTCCTGCATAGTGGAGGAGATGGGGGAAGAGGCCAAGCAGCAGAGCTGCCATCCTGCAGCTGCTGGTGGGATTAAATGCATCACTGCTGCATCACCTGCAGGGCACATGGCTAATTAGCAGCCCCAAATGGCTCTGCTGCACAGAAGTGTTATTGACTGAATAAGAGCTCAGGAAAATGGCCCAATCTCGGTGAAGGTAACCTCCTTTTTCTAAATGGTTAATCTCCAGCATTAGAGCTAGTGTGTTAAAGGAGGTTTAGGACAATTTAATAGGTCATAAAACTTTATGGTCCCGGTTGAAATTGGAGTGATAACTCTGGAGTGTAAAGCTATACTTTGCTAAATGTCTCCCTTAGATTTTTTATTTTATTTTATTATTGGAAACTTAACATCTGCTACAGCAAAATAAAACGGAACAATTTTCGCTGCTGAGAGACATGAGCATTCTGCTTCTCTTCATTCTGTTTATATGTTTATTGCTTAAAACTTTGGCGTCGGTATTATCCTTGATTATTAAGACTTCAATCACTTCAAGGAAGGGAGAGAGAAAATAATCCAAAACAGATCGTCTTCAATTGAACCTGCGAGCAGAATGGAAACCAAAGGGATGCGGAATCGCAGGCATCAATATTGTCTGGAGTCCTTTCAAGTTTCAATTACCGATGTGGTTCCTCGGCCAACTTGGTTCTGGAGCAGCACTGCATAAAGCAACGTGCAAATTGACATTAAAAGCACAGTGGGGCATCTGGAGGGATCCTCCATCCTCCCTTTGGTTCCCCAGGCAGATGGCAGCCAAACAGCCCCAGCAGCGCCCATTGAGTTGCCCCAAAGATCCCCCCCACGCTCCCAGGCCCCTGCTTTGGCCTTTGCTGAAAGCTTTGCTCCTTCCACAAGACACCATTTGGGCCACGAGGAGACCTTTGGAAGGAATAACACCTATCCCTTCCACACAGTCCCCTTAATTAGCGATTAGGATAACGCAATATCGGAAAAGCGAGGCACAAATTTAATTAGTTGTGTTTTATTGGTGTAACTAAGGAGAAGGCCCCCGGACTCTGTTGGAGGAAAGGGATCGATAGAGAACATCTATTTTCACTAGAAAACAATTGCAGCTGACGGCCGCCGGTGGGGCGCGGTGATGGAGCAGCCCAGAGCAGCGCTGCTGCTGAGGGGAAGCACAGCCGATATCTGCAGAGCGGATCTGTGTGTGTTCAGATAGCATTTCAGAGCAGCTAATAGGAGCTGACACATAGCTAAAGGGAGATGGCTCCCATTGCTCAATTAACTAATTATCTTTTAAGCTGTTTTGACTCAAATGGGAAATAATAGCAGAGGAGCACGGTTTTTGCATCTCTTTCCTATTCGGTGAGTTGTTCAGTCTGTTTCCCAAGCAAGACCTTCCCCACAGCTACTTGAGTTGCCCAGCTTGCTGTGCTGAGTGGCACAGCAGCATCGTGGCATGGCTGCAGCGTGGTACAAGAGCATCACTGCACAGCTGCATCGTGGTTCAGTTGCAGCATAGCATAACTGCATCCTCACTACACCACATACATCTGCACCATGGCACACCTGCAAGATAGTATGTATGCTTGCACCGTGGAAAGCTGTATTACAGAAGAGCTGCATCATGGCACAGCTGCACCATGGCATGGCTGCACCATGGCAAAAGTGCACTGCAGCACAGCAGAGTGAGAGCAGCTGCTTGCTTCTCCCATGCTCATCCTCCCCGCTCCCCATCGGCAGAATGGAGCAGCACATTTGTTGGCTCTCCCAGCCATTCTCATGGAGATATCACAAGAAACGTTTCCTTCTTGGCAGGGTTGATGTGTGTGCAAACTTGCTGTTATTTACATACTTGCTTCTTTCTATGAAAACGTCCCATCTGGGCACACTTAGAGCACTTCATATCAGCGCCAGTGAGTCAGCACATGGTGTATCTTTGCATGGCATATTAATGCCACCAGCCCATTCCCAGTCCCCCTCCCTCTGTTCTATTACTATTCACCTTCCCATTTTCCTGCCTGACTGGAAAGCAGGCAGGATCCAACAGAGGCCAGATTTGCAGAGAGAAAATGTGACCTCTGCCCACTGTGGAGCATTCCCAGGTGATGCTGCCCAGAGGAGGAGGGGGAACCACTCTGTGAGCACGGCCTCCTCGCAGCCCCATGGAAGCAGAGCTGCTCACGATGCTTAATGCTCTCCAGCATGATTTTGTCTACGGAGATCACTCAGACTTTGATAAGATCATAGCAGGAGGACAGGAGGAAATTGCAGCCTTGCTCAATGCTTGAGATTACGCTGCTGAACTTGCTGTATCTGGGACATTATAGCCCAGCTTTAATAGCATCATATTAAGCTGAGACAATGCAGCCCCGTGACCTTGCAGTGCTTGATGGCCATATGTGCTATTTTAATGAAAAATTGGGACTTAAGTAAATGGCCGCCTATTGGCAGAGGGCTGCTAACAGGATCTCACTCGGGAGGGCAGGGGAGGAATTGGGCTGTAATGGCCATCATCATCCCTCTGCCAGCGATCATCCACCATGGAATGGAGCCAAGATGGACGTCTCTGGCTCTAATGGGTCCCCTTTGGAGGTGGACATCACTGTTTCCATCACATTCAGGTGTACTGAAGCCACTAAAACACCTTGCCTATGCCAGCATACCTCGGTGAGCAGGGAGTCAGGACAGGCTTCCTCCCCCAGCGAAGTGAAGCTGTAAATATTGATAGCCCTTTTCTTCCAGGGCTTTTTAATGCCCTCTTATACTCAGAAGCGATTAAGCGCACCCATCATTACTAACCTGCAAAGTAAATGTGTCCTAATGGGCAGGCGAGCTGCGCCCGCGCCAACAAATCATTTCTAATGAATAGCACCTGGCACATTCATCACCGTTACATGCCAAAGCAAATCCATCTGTGTTAGCCACCGGGAAGAGCCAGGCAGGGCTCACTCCAGGCTCGGCAAGGTGGGGAGGTTTGGCTCACAGTGTGCATGGGGCTCTGAGCTCTGCAGAGCTCCTCGACGAGCAGCGCTGCTCCGTGCACAATGGCCAGAGGTCCCTCGGAGCGGCATGAAAGGCTCTAAATAGAAACCAGCGCTTCTCCTCGCGCTCACACAATGCTTTCCTGACCCTCCCCTGACCTCACCCTCAAATCTGGGGTTCACAGCCCCAGCCTTGAACCCGGCTCTGTTTTTTCATGTTTGGCCTCTCTATTTCCTGAGGTCAGGCAGCCCACCGCTCCATTAGCATGAAGCAACTCAGGGCTCATTTGCCAAAACTGACATCCTGGGAAAGTCCTGATGAATTTATGAATTAGAGGCTACAGATTGCCAGTAAAAGAATTAAGGACTTGCTTGGTTTTATTATTATTATTATTATTATTATTATTTGCAGGAAATCAGCTGGGATGCTGCTGTTTTCCTTTTCCATCAGCCTTGAGCGCTGCGTCAGCAGCAGTTTGCTTTCAGAGAGGAAAAAACACCTTTTTAAAGGTTCGTTGCTTTGTTTTCGGAAGGAAGGGCCGGAGGAAGGCAGCGGGGCGAGGTGCTCCCACCCTGCAAGGTGGAAGAGGTAACATTTATATCCCATAAATCACACGTCAAGTGGCCGCGAGGAGAGGTCATTAAACAGATATATGAGGCAAGAGGCAAAGTCCATCCATTTTGGGAGACGCTCCCGGTGTCAGCAGCTCTGCAGCAGCCTCTGGAGCACGGTACCCTGCCAGCAACACAGAAGCTCCCACAGTAATCCCTTATTTATTCCCCCTTCTACTTATTTGACCACATTTTCTTAAGTAACTTGCCGGCTTCCCCCTGGCAAAGCTGGTGATGGGGAGATGGAGTGGGAGCACAACGGATGGAGTGATGGATGGGGGCTGGCGATTAATCATCAAACCGGGAGCTTTCGCTGGGAGTCATGTGGAAAATGCAGCTTTGGAAGCATTTGTCTTGGTCCCACCAACAACAAGAGGGGCTGCTCCCCCTCCCTTTGTCTCTCACCCCCTTTCTTCCCTCCCTCTCCCCTTTTGGCTTTTTTGCACCCAGTTCCGCCGATTAAAACCTTCTCCATCCTTTACCTGCTCCAAGCAGCTCCTATGCTGCCTTGATTTATGCTTTGTTTATCTCAGGCTTCAGCAGAAAAATAACGACCAGATAATAAAGAGCGCTGAGCAGCTATTCACATGCCACGGCCCTGCTGTGCTGCCTTGGCACGGAACAGAGCAGGAGGAGGATGAAGTCAAACAGCTCCTCTGTGCGTTGAGTCAGCACTTTAGTGGGCAAAGTGATGGAGAGGTTTCCTGTGGGCCTCTGGGGTGAGATGCCCAGGGCACCCTTTGTGCTCAAGCAGACTCAGCAGGATGCTCTGCTCCATCCTCTTGAGCATCCCCAGGCAGGAGACAGGAGAGCCATGCTCCAGCCTTCAGCTGCCCTAGGATGCTGAGCGCTGCAGCATTCGGACCCCAATGGGCCTGTGGGGCTTCAAGCATAGCAGTAGGGACCCAAGTTTACTTGTAGGATTGGGACCTACAGATTTCCATTCATTGCTGCCTGCAGGGACAACACAGAGCTTCAGCACTGCACATTTCCCCATCCTTTTGCCATCTGGTGAAAGGATCGCCATTAATGCAGGCGAGGAAGGACCCATTGTTTACTACACGATGAGGGAAAAGGGAAGGTTTTCATTGCCAAGAAACTATTTTTACTCGTAATGAAGATCCAGCATGGCCAGCAAGGTGCTGCTGCGTGGGAACAGCAGGTTCGTCACAGCACAAACCGGAGCATGGGGACATCAGTGGCACCAGAATGGGACGGACAGATGGGATTTGGGGACCAGCTCAGGGAGGGGATGGATGGAATGGGCACAGTGCTGGGATCATAGAAACATAGAATCATAGAATGGCCTGGGTTGAAAAGGACCACAATGATCATTCAGTTTCAACCCCCCTGCTATGTGCAGGGTTGCCAACCAGCAGACCAGGCTGCCCAGAGCCACATCCAGCCTGGCCTTGAATGCTTGCAGGGATGGGGCATCCACAACCTCCTTGGGCAACCTGTTCCAGGGCCTCACCACCCTGTGTGTGAAAAACTTCCTCCTAATATCCAACCTAAACCTCCCCTGTCTCAGTTTAAACCATTCCCCCTTGTCCTATCACCATCCACAAGATGGGCACACTGCTTTGCTCAGTTGGATGGGGAGCAGAGATGCAACCCAGCACAGGACCCGCAGCGTAGAGGAGGGATAGCAACAATCCCTCTCAGCTTTAAATAATCCTAAAATATATATCTATGTCTACAGACCGCCTGCTGGCTCCTTCCAATGAGCAGTGTGTATGTGGGGTGGGGAGAAGGGGGGGGGGGATGCCTGCTTATTGCTTCTTTACCCCCCCTGCTCCGGCACTGAGCCAGCAGCTCGCACCGACGGCAGCAGCAGCCGAGGGCTCTCCGCCGTGCGCTCTATAAATACGTGTGCATGACAGATTTGGCACCGCGTATTCCTGTAAGTGATGTCATCTTTGGGAAGTTACTTAGCAACCGTGGAAAATGTTTTGGAGGCTCTAATTTTTCAGTATGGTAAAGCCGGGTGTTTGCGCAGCGCCGCTAATCAGCTCGCTGGAGAGTCAGCCGCGATGAGCTCATTTTCTTCATCATTATTTTATGTGAATTGGGCTTTTAGCGCTAAAGAGGCCACAAAGATTTAATTCAAAAATGTGATTGCTTTATGTTTCCAGGGTATCATTAACACGGCATCTACGCAAATAACCATGGTAACAAACTGGTAATTAGTACATATATGGCACTTATTATTAATACAGAAACAGGACAAGTTCCAAATCAGCGCAGATTACAGTACATTATTACCATAGTAATTACCTGCAGTAACACACACAAATTGAACTAAATGGCCAATTGAAC